>NC_069134.1:14693376-15013434 GCF_026914265.1 Mya arenaria | reverse complement strand
TATAAATAAGCTTACACACCACCAGTGCGGTGAAATGGAGGACACGTTTTACTATTTCTTCACCTGTCAATCATAATTGATATTTCTAGTCCATCAAGATAATCAATTTAGAAGTGATTTTCTTGTCAAAATGGCAAGTCATGTTTTTTGTTATTAAACGTACTTTATATGCATTTTTGTAATTTTATCATGTAATTTGAAATTGTAGAGCCGTTCGTTATAATTAAAACTTGAATGACATAATGGAGTTGGGATGAGAACAGTTTTAAGTCAATAAATCAAGGGCTTTGTTTCTTAAACAAGGATCATTGTAAAAATACGATTGCAACAGACGACAAATTCACACTGTAAACATCTTTTGTATCTGTAAACAGGTAACACTATTTTCTTTTGATGTGACGTTAAATGCATGTGAAATTTTTACAATGAAAACATATTTGACATTATGTCGTATTCATAATATACGTCTGATTAGCATTGCCCTCACAAATCGATGCGGATTCTTTCATGCTTGTTGTGTATACAATATTATTTTGAAATCACGGTATTGTGAGACATGAAACATCTTCTCTTTTAGCTAAATATTTATTGATGTGACTGTCTCATTAAATCTTATATTATACAATCAAAACGGTGTTCTGTACTTTGCCTTTTATTTAATGGTAGTATTTTACAAGTGATATTATGTTTGAAAGTTGAAAATTATTTGTTAATGAACTTTATAATGTGTTAGTTTCCATACCCCTTCCAACCACCACCAATGGCCAAGGTGTAATCTTGTTTTAAAATGTGTATGAGTACAGTCAATTTCATAGAATTATGGTCTACAAATTCCTCTGTAGAGAGTTACATCACTATCAGTAACACGCTAGATAAATGTGTGGCTACTGTGCTAGGGATTAGTGCAGGCAAATCCTTCAAATATTATTCTTGATTCCGACACTGTGTTGTCTTATTTATTGCAAATCAGTTGTTTCTGTCAGCATACGTAATCTTTTACAATTGGCATTCAAACCAACATCACCATCACCAAACCCCCCATCACCACCAACAATAGTAATCAAGCCAATTCGGATTATATAAATGTAGTCGAATTTTTACTGCATATAAAAATATAAAGAAAAAAGAATCAAATCGTGTCGTGTATATTTGATTGCAGAGAGTCTTGCATGTACTTACCTCATACTGTTTTTGTATATAAGCCATGTGAAATACATGTATAAAAAACGCTATTGAGGCGACACGTTTAAGAGCGACGTCAAATAGTTTATAGTCCAGTATAAGCGAAATGGAATATAAGGTTGAACTAGAAATATATGAGGTAGTCATTTAGAGGCCCTGTAAACGAATTGTTGCCGGTTGTCTTTTTTTGTAAATTTGTATCCTTTAGTAGCATATAAAGGTAAACATTGATAATATATGCATTTGCCATGGATGAATGCAGTTGCATCTGTAACATACTTATACGAGTAATAGAATTTCCGTACAACACAGCACGATATAGACTGCGTTTGTTGATTCAGCATTATAGCCAGTTTAATAAAGCACAGCAGGTAAGAACATGTTAAAATGATACCTACACAACAAATGCAATGCAATATGCTTCAACTTAACAACATGTTAGCAAGTTATGTTTTACAGGTAGACATTACAATTACGTTTAAAGATAAAAGATAAATGCACAATGTTTTTAATATCATATCGTTTTCTAATAAAAGTAAACAGCACACATACAAGTCACAAATCCCGAGGATTAAGTTACATGATTTTCTGAAAATAAATAAACGACAATTTCATTATCTAGAAACTTAATGCCCACAAACGTTTTTTTTGCTGTGACCGAACATGAATACATCAGTAAGAAGTTGTTGAAGAGTATTGTTTTTTTTCTTCAAACTAATACATTAAACAATCCCGAGCATCGCATAGACTGAATTGTGGTGCCAAATATAGCAAATCAAATTTAAAGATAATAACGATTCGACCAAGCGTTCATGAAGGGAAACAAAAATGACATGAATGACATGAGATTATATATCTTGACGCTTGAATGGTGAAACTTAATTAAGAAGGCTCGGTATAATTCAGCTCGCAATACACGAGAGTGTATGATTTAAATTAACACCAAACAAAACAAATAATATGTTCTGCCATAAGAACAAAATGAATCATTATGATTGGCAAGTTTAATCAATCGAGTAAAATTATAGATCATAGATTCAGTTTTTCTGGGAGACAGTTCTATGGTTGTAGGTCATTTGTAATTGGCACCTTTGACGTACGGTTTTGATAGACACTTTAATAGAAAATTCGGGCAATAAAAATAAACAAAAGTAAACAATGTCGAAATCTTTTCTTAATTGTTAGAAACCTCTTAAGAATACATGCGTTTTTTTATAAACATCAGTACTGAGTTTCACTGAAGTACAAATGGGCATTTAAGGGAATAATTAATTATAATAATTCATTTGTATTTCACTAAGCTAAAGGTAAAGTAAATTGCCATCCGTTTCATAAAACAATCTCAACGAGAACCAAAATTGTCACAAATATCATCAGCAAAAACACGTTTAAGACTCATTATATTGCATGGACTAAATTAAAGTCAATTAAACAAGTTGAAATTGACGTAGTCTGTCAACAAGAAATACGATATACTTCGGACTATAATTGGGGAAAATAATTGGGAGCTTGACGCAAATAACACAAACTAGATCATTAAGGCTGTGGACATACATTTCAACTCGAATCCATCGTTCAAGAAAATATGAAACTATAGGACATGAGTACGGAAAGCCATTTGCCAAAGTCATGAAGTATATAGCAAAGATTTATATTTTGACATAGGTACTACGTTAGAAATATGACTCTATACTTGTGGCTATACTTGTGTAAGTGTATACTTGCTATGTCAAGAAGAAACAATCGAAAGTAGATCGTCGAAGGTTGAAAGCAAGCAATACAATGTGGTGGTGGCGGACTATAATACGGATAGAAAAAAACTGAGAATATTTATTACCAACTATTTAATAAAAAATCTTTTACTCGGTTTATAAGTTGGTGAGATGACTCCTTTTTGGCAGTATAATTTAATTTGAACGTAACGACAACAGGCACCAAAGTGTTTTGTAATCTACATTTACAATGTAAACTACACGGACAAGGCTGAATTTGAATTGGTATGTGGTACCAATAATGATTTGTATATATTAGAGTCTGCCTAAAAAAGCAAAAACATACGTTAACACTACTATCGAATACTAGACATGAACCCTTTCTAAAAAACAAAGATATGAGATTGTCCAATCGATGAGCGTCCATACGTTGATAACCCTATCATTTTCAAGAGTTACCAATATTTCGACAAATATAAGACCATCTTATGCAATGTTTCGGTGTAAATGAATTAACGACTCCCCTTACCGAGTGCAATTGAATACCATAATTCATGACGCAAGAATAAAATAAATGTGTTTAGAAGTAACCCTATGCCAATTTAACTGATTCGTTGAAAGGCTGTGCTCGGTTATTTTCAACCGTTTCAATACATACTTAACTGATCTTATTACTGATTGATGTATGATGATTTTGATGTCAACCGTTTTTTTTTGCTTGCTTGGACATTGTGCCATTAAAGCAGTATCACAGTTTACTTAGGCTGTTTGTATTCATAAAAAGTTTCGTTTCCAATAACACCATTAATAGTATCAATTTGTTTTATAATGCGTTTCTTATTCGTGGAAACATTTACAAATCTGTGCAAATGTTTTAGAATACACTGCACTAATTAAAGCCTTAATACAAAAGAATGGCATTTGTTTGGACAGTTTTAAAAAAATGAAACATTTTGCAACAACAATGCACAAACGCGTTTTTAAAACACATACGTGAATGATATTAAAGTCAATACTTGACCTACATTGCCCCCAGCGATAAAAGGTTAACATACCATAGAACCAATATATGGATAAAAAAACGTATACTTACTTACTTTTCTCTTGATAGTGAGACAAAGAAAATAACAGTGTTTGTGAAAATTATAAACATGTTCAATTGCTTGTTTTTTAAAAAAAACAACAAGCTTACATCTTCGTCTTAATCATTATACTAAATGAAGACATAGTTTTATATATTGATCAGGCAAGCTATGTTTGATAATTAAGTTTGGAATGAATTTATCGAACCTTTTACAAGCAAGCACTGTTGCTCCGTCTTGATTCCTTCGTTTATAGGTGTTGGTAACCGGCCGCTGTTTACTTATCAGTTTATATGTTTTTTCGTTGTTCTTTATTATTTCCGAGGCTTGTATATAATATATATGCTCTGTGTTGTTTGTGCAGTTTTGTGCTATTGTTCCATGTTTCTTGTTTGTGATTTTTTTGCTTCCGTGTTCTATGTCTTTGACGTTTTACCTGTGCCATTAAACGGAGTTTATGTTTACACTTTTGGCAACTGAGCTTGTTTCTGTAAATGTTCACTTAACTATTGTATATTTTAATTAAATAATTATTAATAAATAATGGTGAACTCTTGTTTACTTGACAGTTCCAAGGCGGTGATCCCATCATTTCACGTAAAGAAAATTTGATGAGGGTATGGTTTGTTTGCGGAACTTGTATTTGGGTATGTGTCGTGAGGTTATTTGTGGAGTTTATATTTGTGTATGTGATTTAACATGTTTTTGTCTATAGTTTAAAGTCGTCTTATGCCCCTGAACAGGGTTTACTTTTAATTTAATTTGATCTATGAATTGTTGTCACCTAATGCAAAGTACTAATTTGTTTCGCGTTTGCGTTAACAGCTGATGGCGATTTTTATTTGATTATAAAAGATGTATATCCTGTGCGAATATCTGCGTCAAAACATCCTTGTTCGTCTCCAATGTTTCAGTTACTACCACCTACTGATGTTCTTGAAAATATTCATTATATAGTTTACGTCGGAAAATACAGAACATGCGCAAAATTCCCCCTTTTAACACCTGATATTGTAATTCCTCTTGAGCGTTTCAGAGTTGTATGGAAAACAAACATTACAACATTGAAAAATGACCGTCATAAACATGTAAGGTCTTACCACAGTACTATCAGCGGTACATTTCTAATAGGGAAATAGAAAATAAAATGCACCGGATGACATTTGAAATAGTACAGCACATTAGTTTTCCGATTTCTAGTAAAACTAACTTATTTCGAATGTTGTCATTTACCTATGCCGAAGAATACAAGGGTGTGTATCGATGATCTTATTTGAGATGGATCTCTTGATTTTTAAACGTTGCCCTTTTAAAGCACTGTTACACGGAAGACAACACACTGGGTTTGTACAGGATTAAGTGCAGCTCTTTACGCCAACTGTTATGAAAGAAAAGTAATATATATTTTAATAGACAAAGTCCTTGTAAGAAAGATTTATGCCCGAAATCAATTTTGTATATTCAAGGTATAAATTATTATCAAAAACGTGAAAAGAGTAGCCTAAGCGGGCCTAAGTGTTCTCCATATGTGGTCGAATGTGGAATTTGCATATCATCTTAATGCAAAACAGTAGCATGTTGCTCTATAATCGAATAATTTTCATATTTTGATTAGAAGTTATTCGTTAAAATATTAAAAAACAAACAAAGGAAAGGCTAATATATTCCAATTTGAAGAAAATGGAAGTAATAAAATAATGATACGGCCATACTTCTTGCATTGTAGGCTTACGCAAAATTCCAACATTATTTCATTGATGCCGTCATATGTAATGAATTGTCATTGATTTTTCAAGTTGACCCAAATATTAAAAAATGAGCAAAATATTCCCACGATTTTTTTTTTAATCGGATCGTAAAATTGACAAGTTAGTAAATACCTATTTAATATTTCAAAATATTTTTAATAAAGGTATAAGAAATATATATATATCAAGTATATATATATATATATATATTATGTTGATGTTTCTGTTTTTCTTCATACAATTTCAAAAATTGTATGTGTAAAAAGGTTTTTTTATCAAACATATCTTACCAACTTATTTTGCAAGAATAATGTTTGAGCGACGTCAATAAAACATCAAATTATAGATAATATATTAGGAACGGTTGAATCTTCATGTAAATGTCATGTATCACTTCACTTTACAGCTGTGCAACAAGTAATATAAAACAGGTTAGCGTACCAATGACGTTGAATACAATGCCAAACAAGCACGATGTATGTAATTTTCGATTGTTTGCATACAGGCGCATGACAAAGCTCAATCAATCACTATGTGCGATTATCACGCAATTTTCTACAAAAAGAAATCAACGACGTGTTTCAGCAGCGGGTTTCTGATATCCACAATTTACATATTTGCTGGGACTGAAAACCCATCAATCAAGGAGAAGTTGTCGAAACTTTTGTTATCTTAATTCCGAAAAGTATAGTATGTAAACCAGTCACAAATAAGACATTCATATACTTTTAGTTTGCTATTGATAATCAAAAATAATATTGTTTTACTATTTCATCATTCATAACAGCAAACCACAAATTACAATTCGACGGTCGTAATGTTTCCTGTTGAAGTTGTGTTATACTCTCTGAATTTAACTTAACTTATATCAAGCACAAAAAAAATATCCGCCGACTGAATGACTAATTGGATCATAATGATTGGCAAGTTTGATCTGCCGAGCAGTGTTAGGTCTTATTCGATGTTTTCTGAAATACAGACATCTGGTTTAATTATACATGTATGTCTATCAATTTCAAAGTACATATCCAACAGTGAAAATGCAGCTCGTCGTTTTCCGAACCCCTATCATCAAAGTAGCGTTATTTAGTGCTACCTTTTATAGACTGACTTTCATTCAAATTTACAAAATAAATGATAGGTTCGCCTCGACCGCTACATCTTTGTCAACGGACCGTATCATGAGAATACCTTTTTTATGAATCACCATGTTTGTCTTTGTTTATCATCACGAAAGGCTCGCAAACGTATATACGACATATACGACCAGTCATAAAGTAAGTAATTGAACAAGAGACCAAAAGCGCTTTGATGATGTTTTGTATAAGGATAAAAGTCAAACTTCTCAGTGTCTTAACTGACCGGGCTAAGATTGTAAACATACTTATAAGTGTGCGTATATCTACAAGAAATATATTTTTCTGACTTAATATATATGCAAAAAGCTACAGAAACATGCTCAGTAGCAAAAAGTTTAAACATAAACCCTTTAACCCTCATCAACATGGATTTTTGGATGCGAATAATACTTTCCTGTAAGTATTCAATTATTTTTTTGCTGCTTCGCTACCACGATGCCCGGATACTTCTCTTTCCATCAGACGTTATCCGTCTAGAACAACAATTACATAAATGATTCAGATAGTTCCATCCCTTATGTTGCACTTCTAATAGAACAAGCAAACGCGAAAGTACGCATTTGACGAGACCCATTCCGTAGTAATATAAAGTAAAGCATTTGCAGGAAGTCAATTTAATTAACTAAAACAATTCCGCACTTCAATTGATGAATTCTTTTGAAACATTTTGTTTGTTGAATGTTAAATTAAATGCGGCGATATTTAAGCATTTTAGGATATGATTTCTCAAAATGTGACCAAAATTAAGTTTTAAATGCATTAAGTACCAATAAGCTTTTCAATGAAATGATTTATTTTATAGAAAAGTTAAGGTCGAGCTTTAAATTTGAAATCAACATAGTCATATTATGACAAAATATCGCGCGTAACGGTCGCTTTTTTAAATCAGAAATCAGTATGACATATTTGGAATACAACATGACATGACATAGACTGGGGATTTTGTTTCTGCTGTGTACGAGATAAAAATAACAGATTAATTCTTCGATGGATTAAAAGTTACAATAATTATATGAACAACTGCAGAAAAAAGCTCAATAGCCTAAAGTTAAAATGTAAACAAGCCATTTCTTCAACCAATATGGTATTTAAGACAGGTCAAGGTCGAGGAAGGCTGCAGAAGTTCAACGATAGTGAAAACACTTGTGTCATCTGCGAATAGGCGAGTGTTCGCCTTGATGTCGTTGCCAATGTCATTAATGAAGATGACATCTAATAAGTGCTCCTTTAGGAACACCAGCGAAGGATGGTGAGGATTCTTGAAGCAGAGTTGGACAAGAAAACTATGCGAAGAATCAATGGAGAAACCTCTTATACCGATGGATGGTACACTAGGCCGAATGCCTTTGATACATTGCAATAGACAACCTGTTCTTCTGTCCTACATCTAAGGCATTGCTTACGTCATTGTAAAAAAAAATCTAGCTGATTGACGCTTGAATCGCCTTCCAGGGCGAAGGTAAAATAATTCAAGAGAGTTAAAGCAAGTTCTTTCTTGCCTTCTTAGATATGATTTAGACTAATCTAAACGGGTCCACTGGATTTACTAGGATCGATACAGGAAATTGTATCGCGGACGTCCTGACTTGTCATATGTATTTCTGAAAGGAATAAGGATGGAACGATCTCATCTGAAAGGAGAGGATGTTACAGGGTTTCTGTGTTTGATTGTTGCTTAAGTACAAGGTCTGCCTTTTCCTCATCTGACGCTACCTTAGTTGTAACATCAATATAGAGTTTATAATGGTGATGATATTGTTTTAAATAAGCTGATTAGCTAGTTTGAACAATAGTTTAGAAGTAATGTTGTCAGAGTTAAATTTTTTTATCTTTGTATTCTTTTGTTAATATTTGGTATAATGTTAAAAGATTTCTGTTGCAGACACTATCCATTATTCAAACTACATATAGCAATTTCGAGGTACACATTAAACAACTGACTAAAATGAAATAACAGCGCACCTAACAAAGCGAAAGCCTTACTATGTGTACCCCGTGATTTATGAGGTGAATTTGTTTTTGAAATACATTTATTCAGAAAGGAAACTAGGGATATTGTAAATTCATTTGTAAACATACAATCTTCGCTCAATGTTTTCTTGTCATGTGAGATTAAGTGCCAGTTCGTTTATTAGCTACCTGGACATTGGAGGAAATGTTTCAAATCTTGAATAAATCACATCTGTGACATAACATGATTGATCGTATATCATTTATCACATTACAACAAGAAAGACGCTACTTGATACATACCTGCCATTTTAGATATTGTATCAAATTACCGTATATTTCGTGTGTCAATCTAGATCATGGAGAGAGTTATAAACAACACATAGCACAGTTTATCATGTAGCGTTTCAATGCTTAGTGTGTCAAAATGATTCAGTATTTAAAATAGCGTTTTCATAGAACACTGGAATCTGTTTTGGCAAATTGCAGTGTGGGGTAGAATTTGATTGTGATGTTCGAAAAGTCAAGATAAATTTAAAACTGAAGGAACAAATCAAACTCAAAAATTTACTGTTGGCTTAGTACAAGAAGACATTTTACATCCGTCACTGTACACTTAAATCCAATTGAACATAACGAAAGATATCAATATATGTATATACTTTGGTATTATATATAGAGTTATTTTGGACACACATACTCCATCTCAACAAAAGAGATACACATAATATAAGCAGATCAATCATGTCAACCCATTGAATGTCATGTGCATAATAACCATATCAATTGTATACATCACGTGCGATACAAAGACCTTACACCAGCAGGCTAATGTGAAATCTCAAGCAAACAAAGACTATTATACGACATTGGAATTATTTAACGTTTTGTTTAGTTGTATTCATTTGGAAAGATCAATAAATGCGACTTATTCTAATGCAACATTAACTGGAAGAGTTAGGAAGTGTTTTACAACGTTATTCGCATGATTTTCATTAGGTCGTGGATGTCATCTTTATCGGGAAAACATTGGTATGGCAACTAAAATGGAATATAGTGCAGGTGTTTACCCAGGAACAGACACGCGCGTGATTCAATTAGCTATTTGTTCTTGTCACAATCGAGCAAATAGAAATAAGTGTTTATATGGTTGGCTATTTATGGGTAACAAACCATTGTAATGCATCGAACTTCATACATATAGCTATATTGACAATGAGGCTCGGTCAGTATCTATTTGAATTTGAATTTGTTTAAATGAATAAGCCATCAATTATTGAAGCTAAATATGCTGAATTTTAGTACCAAATACCGTTAGGCTCCGGGTATATATAGTTTAGAACAATACAAGGCTTGTGGTCATTCAGCAACGACCTTTTATTTTGCTTAAGATTAGCACGTTGTTGCATTAAAAGTTTGGTAATACAGTAAAACTGCGATCGCTCGAGGTCGCCAGGGACCGAGCCAAAACCTCGAGCGACCCGATTTTCAATTTTCCAGTTTGATATGAAATAGCTTTCAGTGTATTTTAAGTTTGAAGTCGTCAAACAGACTGTTTACTAAGACACCGATTATGTGTTGCGTTGTGGAAATCGCTAATATGTGCAAAGGCTGTCGTAAGCTAAATGTAAAACGCAAAAGAAAAAAAAACAATAAAAGAATAAATAGAAATGTTTATTTTAACAAAAAACAACAACACATTTTCGTAACAAGCAACATTTGAATGACAGTACATATTGTGCCATTAGTCAGATTTAACTTTCGCAAAATCAAGGATTGTTGATTGGCGCATCTTGTCAGTTTCGCGAAACTGTTCAATCGTTATGTGACATGACCGCGTACTGATCATCTGAAGATCACGATGTTCGATCGATATGGTAGTGTTTTATTCATATTTTTATTACTCATTTAAATTTCTAACAATTAACTTCTCATAGTTATCATCTCAAATGCCCATATCAACTAATATCGGTCATGCGTTAACAGTGACAAACGGTTTTTCACACCTTATCAAATTGCCTTTCAACTGTTATTGCATTTTTTATAACTTGCGAACATTTTAACACTTGGCAATTGTTTGTTTATTTTGGAACACGCGTTTGGGAAAAAGTGTGAAATTATGACCTCGAGGGAGCCATATGATTTTGTGCACGATTTGTTTACTTGGGACCGAGGATATTGCTCGACTGCTCGACATAATTAGGTTTCGAGGCAGCGTGGGTATATTTGATATGAAAATAGAAGGAAAAAAGTTCGGGACCAAGCTCCGACCTCGAGGGAACGCCTGTTCTCGAGCGACCGCTTGTTCGAGGGAACGCAATTTCACTGTATTTCGAAAAGGTAAGAAACGTAAAACAAATCTGCCTTTTGTGGCTTAGGTTCATGTCTTTAAGTGGACCGGTATTCAAAGAAATAATATTACACCACATGTATAAAAGTGGTCAACCATGCATACTACTGACCTTAAACTATAACATGTATTGATTATCTATTTTGATAATCTTCATAACGTAACTGTGAACATGACACGAAGAGTAATTGTTAAATATGAAACGCCTTTATGCAATACTTATGTGAAAAACTACAGAAACAAGCTCAGTAGCAAAAAGTTTTAACATAAACCCGGTTTGAAGGCACTTGGTAAGCGCCAAATACATAGAACCCAAAAAAAAAAATCACAACCAAGAAACATGGAAGAACAGCACAAAACTCCACAAACAGCAGAGTGCATACATACAATATATACAAAACTAGGTATGTTTATCAAGGATTGTTAGGTACCGCCTTGGAACGGTCAGTAAAATGTAAATTTACTGGGGGTTTAAACCAGTTTACGTGCACAAACCTCACTCTTATTCCAACAATCTTTATTAAGAAAAAAACGTAAAAGGTAAATCTGATCAAAGTATACATTAACTTGAGGAAACTTAATAATAAAATAAATAATAATATATCAGAGTTATAGGTAAACCCTAAGTACTTCAATGATTAGAGATCCCAACTCTATCTGCAGACGGAAGAATAAATTCAGAGTACCTAATGCAAAAACATTTCAAAGATACGATGCATTGATTGTTTGAAACTATGAGCGTCACACACACAGTCTGCCTTATAAAATAAAAGGTTTAAAACTGTGTGATCATAGATTTTCACAATATGAAGCAACATTGTACTAAAACTGGGAACAAATAAAGATAGCATTATTAACAAGAGGCCCAAAAGGGCCTATGCTCTACTGGCATGGCTCTTGTGGTCATTTTCAATCGAGAGCATGTACGTTTGAGTAATAGGCAACAGATATATAGTTCACTTTTAGTGTTTGGGTTAGCTGAAAACGCTGCACGTTCAACATCTGAGGACAGGAAGTGTTCTAAGCAGATTAGTTGCATGAACTATTTTAATATGTGCCAAGTAAAGGTAATCTGAGGGTAAAAAATATTTGCTTTCAAAACTGTACTCATTGTCAAAATTTCATTTCTGTAGCTTTAAAAATAAAAAAGTCGGTCAAAGGTCAAAGTCAAGGATATCCGAGGACAATATTATTGCTTGTTTGCAAAACTGTTCACATGGTCAAAATTTCATAACTGTAGCTTTAGAAATTAAAAGTCAAAAGGGGTGGGGCCAGCTTTTGCCCAAGGGTAATTATTTTAAATGTTTTCAATTGAATCATATGATGCTTCACAACAAATATCAAAGGTATGGGCCTTGTGGTTTGAAACAAGAAGATTTTGAAAATATTTCTTAAGTAAGTCTCTAGGAAAGTAGTGACACCCAGGGCAGTGCCAGTTTTGACCCAAAAGGCAAAATTGAACAACCATGGTAGTGGACCACTAAATAAAGCCTTGTTCAAAATAGCATGGATTTGCATAGTGGTTTCAGACAAAAAAGGTTTTTAACATTTCCCAATTTAAGTTGGGGGGGGGGGGAGCCCGTCCCTTACAAAGAAAAGAAAACTCTTCCCTGGGCCTCAGCCAACGTCGCCGAGGTCGTTTGCATTTGCCGCACTGGTCCCTTGCGGGACAATCTCCGTTGGGGGGGGGGGGGGGTGGATAATGACCCCAGGGGCATAATTTGAACAAACCTCCACAAGCAATTGTGACTTTACATGTAAACTTGGCTAAAAATAGACTTCGCTCATGTAGACTTAGTTAAAAATAGACTTAGCTTATAATAACATTTTTTATACTTTCAAGACCCATTATCCAGGCATGCATAGGCAGAACTGGCTGGTTTTCAAAAGGAACTGAGTTCTAATGGATATCTAAATACTGTACAAGTTTCCAGTTGGAAACATTTTAATTTTGCGAATTTTCTTTAAAACATCACCATAAAAATCGGGATAAGCGTGTATTATATTTACCTAAGACAACTATGTGAGCTCCTTTCCTTTTTCAATTGGTAACCAAGGGCTCTAAGATTCTTTCCCTTATATCAAGGTTATTGTACTACCTTTGATTAAACCCTTCTAAGGAAGAGGAATTTAAGACGCATACTGTTGTTTACCATATCAGGGAGATATTCACCTGTGTGAGGTCACATTATTGACGGAAGTGTATCAGTTTTGGTCATTATTTATTCCATCATATACATCTTTACAAGGGAACCTCGGTGTCGGGTTGATTGATATTTTATAAATTTCATTTTATTATTGAACATATACTATACGTTCTTGTAAAGTATTACAGTGGACGTGTGAATAAATCTGTATCCGAAAAGTGCCACCATCCCAGCCTCTTCGATTATATTTGAGGTATTGCATATTATCTCAACAAATTTTGATTTTATCAGACTTCATAGTTCAATTAAATCCTAACCAAATCGATTTTCTTATACGGCGCATCCACGGAAATAGTAAGGAAATAATAGAAAATCAGCTTTTTTAATTTTCGTTTTTAAGAGAAATTATCATAGGTTTCAAAGAAAGCCAACTAATGGGGTAAATTATGGAAAGTTTTGCCATTATGTTCCCATTAAGATGAATGCGATTTTGGAGTATCAACTTAAGCATAATTTTTACAAAGCGGTTTACACACTTTATCAGACTCACAGATTGAAATAAAGATCAAATAAAGATCACACAAAGGTTTTTGAACAGTCTGATTTGACATTTGTTCACTTCTTTTAGTGATAAACGTTTAAAGGAAATTACTGTGAATTACCAAATTACGAGAGCAGCAAGTAAAGGGCTTGTCGTAAACTTAAGCTTTTATAACTCGGCCATAAACACTGTTCGCAATGAATCTATTATCGTGAAAGATAGGTTGGAGTTTCCGATATTGGCGCGACATGACCAAGAATCGTTAAGCAGATCACTAGAAAAGTTCAGCTCTGAGGCATTGAGTGACATACCGTCAACCAGAGCGGACAGATAGGCTTCGTATTTGGTAAATTAATGGAAAAGGTATTATAATACGCTACTGCATCGACGCTACTGAAAATAAAATTACATCATAATTAATTAAAGAATAAAGTCTGGAATATGTTATGGACATCTGGAGCTGTAACGAAATGTCGGATTATTTCTATAATGTTTTATTTCTCGGGACATGAAGTGCGCTTACTAAAGAGCTAAGGATGGGTTTTCCAGACTGTATTTGCCATAGTTTAAAAAATAAACGTGCCATTTTATTTGTGCAAGCACCATTTTAGGATATTATCTCTGATAAAATGATGTGTTCATCGGAATAAATATCGCAATTTCTTTCATCTGGATTTAATCAACAGACGACATTAAAAGAAGCTAATTGTAGAACTCGGAACATTAATTGTAAATGATATTCAGAGACAATAATATAATAATTCTTCAGTCTAGTATAATCGTTCTGTCAACGGAGATATGTTTTCGGACGGAAAATATTCAACAGAATTGAAAAAAAGTAGACGTTTTAAAGCAGTGAGAAAAGTTGTTAAATGACATAGTATTCGCGAAACACACTGCATTTGACTTTACTTGTCTAGTGTTTTAACTTCGTTACTGAAACACGGATTATAAATCAATGGAAAACCACATTTCTACATGAACTTTTATAAAAAAAAGATATATTGAATGCGGAATACTAATTTTCTAGGAAGAATCGGATATGACGGATATATTATTGTCTCGGAACATATCAGTATTTGCCAACAGTACTGACACTCCTCTACCACGGATCTTAGATGATATCAACGGATTAAATGAATCAAACGAGCAACGGCATTTTGGTGAAAATCAGGTGTTGCCAGGAAGTATAGTTACAGGTGTTGCATTATTCTTTATAGCTGCCCTTACAATCACCGGAAATATAATGGTATTCGTCGCTGTGATATTCAATAAGAAACTACGGTCAGTTTCAAACTTATTTATTATGTCTCTTAGTATGGCCGATTTATTGCTAGGGACTGTGGTGATGATTCCTGCAACACTTAATGAAATATTTGGACGCTGGATACTGGCAAGTGGATTTTGTGTTGTTTGGGCGGGCTTCGATGTCATGCTCTGTAGTGCGTCTGTGTTGAACGTGTGCCTGATAAGCCTTGATAGATACATTGCTGTGATGTCACCTCTACGTTACAAGGTCCTCGTGACCCACCGACGGGCATTTGCTATGATAGCTGTTGCTTGGGCAATAGCGATTTGTGCGTCTTTCATTCCCCTGGGGACAGGTATCCACAATCCTGATTTACCAACACTTACTAACCTAACCTTTCTTACGGAAACACCTCAATGTCTTTTCATTCCAAGTTTAACATTTGTGCTTATAGCATCAACTGTGACTATATTGCTGCCGATAATTGTTGCATTCGGACTTTATTACCGCGTATCTAAGGAAGCAAAACGACAAGCATGTTTCGTAGGAGTCCTTATTGCACCTAGCAACATGCTCCTAGGAGCAAAAGTAGCAAACAAACACATCAGAGAACCATTCACCAGAAAAGCTACAATAACCCTCGGAATAATTGTGGGTGCATACGTTGTGACATGGGCTCCATTCTTGATTACAAATATATTAGAAGCCTTATGTACTTGCGTTCATGCCAAACTGTTTAGTGCTTTTGTGTGGCTAGGATATTGTAATAGCCTCATTAACCCCATCATTTACCCTTTCTTTATACGTGACTTTCGAAACGTTTATCTAACAGCGTTATTTAATGTATGCCCGTGTTTGACATTTCTCCAAAAGTACAAACGTGACAGAGTTTTTTTCCAGAACTCAATGGAGTTCGTAAAGCGTTCGTCTGGACCCACAGAGAATAATTTATAAGATATCAAGTGGATCAAATACTTCGTGCCATTAAAGCCATACATATTTTATTTGATGCACATGTACGGTATAATATTGAGTATGTGTCAAGTGTTAGGTAATATTTCGTATTCATCGTCGTGATCGTTATATCAGCCGGAAATTAACCATGTAAACGGTGTGGAACAACTCAGAACAAACCGTACACGCATTGTACCAGAACGTCGCATATATCAGTTGGTTTGAACGTTGATACTATATTGATCATGTAATAGAAACCGCATTCCCTATAGAGCTAATTTGATATCTCCTGTAATCAATCATGGTATATATTTGATATAGGTGTTTCGGGTTAAGAAGTAAGTGTTACTTGTGCAGTGAAATAATGTTCAATAATATTGTGTTACTGTACTCATTCCTTCACAGGTGTATGGTATTGTTGTGTTAAGAAATTATTATTGTAATGTTTTCGTATATTATAAACACTTGTCTTTCAAATGTGTAAATTATTTCATGCATAAATTAATATTCTTTTGTTACATGTGTTATCGGTCAGAGTTACACATTAATTTAATAAAGATTTAACGCCAAATGGATGCCAATTGCATTGATTTTAAAATGTGCATATATACCTGTTAATACGTACTAATCTATAAACATGTTTTGAAAATACAAATATAACCAACATAATTAAAAAAGACGTTAACACGATATACCAAATATACGCATCAATGCATCTTACACACGTGAAACGTTAGTATGATAGCAGTATTTGTGTCACCTTGCACAGTTAGGTGTACACTTTTAAGAAGTAATATAACTCTTCTTGTAAGAAATTGATTTTGGTATATAAATTGTTATGGTCTTAGAATTGTTACAAAGCTATTTCATTCAATATTCATGCGTTGCATTGGCATCTGATTGTGTCCGGGATTTCATTTCAAAATTGAACTGTTTCAAACTGAATGTTTTTTAATTGTTAATGTCAAGGCATGTCTGATAGTCTGCAGGTGCATATCCTTGGAGAAAATGTTACATTTTGACATTAATATCCGTGACACAGGACATTTTTATCAGCCATAGGAAGGTAAAACCAAATTATGAAGATTTGCACGAACCCATGGTGCTTGTTCCATTTTCATAATACTGTTTCAATATCAAGAACGATAGATGTACTCTTTTATTTTAACCAGAACTTTAATTAAAGTAACAGTTTCATCGATTCGTCTCTTTTTGAAAATATGTTAACAAATGATCACAATTCATTGATGATATTGTGGTCTGAACCATCTTAACAAAACTGTGTTATGTCTATGGTCTTCCCAATCCATTTCGTGTACTCATTTTTGAAAGACAAGATACACGAAACAAGAATCTTTATTTTAATTTGAGTACATGTTAACAAAAAACATTAACTCAATGAGCTATTTTCCGACATGAAAAACTAATATACATCAAATAACAGTACATAACAATGGATTGTTGACCTGAAAATAAAAGCATATAGATTTAGGTTACACATGGGGGAAAGTATGTACAAAAGCCGTTTTATATTGATGTAGACAATTACCAAACAAATGAAGATTGATTAGAGCATTGGATACAATGATAACATCAAGTAGTGTCCCCGGCTGTACGGCCAGGTCACACGCAAACGGTTCCGCTAGTTGGAATACCACTGTATAATGGTTCGTTATTTCAAAATTCTAAAATAAGAATAATGAGAGTATAAATTTTAAAAAGCAAAATCGTAAGTAGTCTTATGTACCTGAGAATTACAACATGGTATATGTATATGTTCGATAAATGTTCATGATATAGCCTTCTAAATTATAGGTTATGAGGGAGGCAGTTCAACACCTGAGTGACATCAAAGCGGGAGAAATTATCCCATATTTAGTTGTTCAAAATGATGGCACATGAACACAGTTTTTATATCTGAGATTAAAATTACGTGTCTTGAGATCTATAAGGCTTTGAACATATGCTGGTTTGATATCGTACAACGACTAGAATATAATATGTATATACATTTATTTTATAATCCCAGTACCACTAAGGATTAAATAGATAGAATGAAAAAAAAGCATGTATAACTTTGATAAAGTCTCAGATAATATTCGGTATTACCCCGAGGGTCAGATGATGCTTTATGAAACAGAAACTAATGGAAAATACAACAGAAATCCCTTTCCCGACCGCCGACTCAATTGCTAATGAGATAGATTGGTGGATGTAGCATAGCGCTCTTCAAACAGTACCTGGCCAGTTGTCGGGCTGGATAAATAACTAGAGAAATACTTAAAACTTTTAAATAAAATTTCACATCAAGAATATAAAGCACCTGTTTTTAAAATATATGTAGAGAATGAAAATTATCACTGTTTTTTAGTGAAAAGTCGCCAATATTTGATATGTCAATTCTAACTGTATTATTACCTTTTCTTTAGTTGAATACAATTTAGCTTTCAATTAAAATATTTTATGAAAGTAACCATGTGAGTATGATTATTTTGTTTAAGAACTGTTTTGTTAAAAAATGCAAATGGTTAAAAAGGGATAAGGGTTAAGATAAGTCATTTGGATATACATACAAAAATGAGTTTACATCACTTAAACATACTGGGCCTTTAACAACAGATCTTTTTGCTAAGACTTCATAATTATATAAGTGTTTCCTAAATTATTTCATGCTCCAAAATGTCTAAACATCGATCAGAATGTAAGTATCATGGCATTTTAATTTCAAGTTACCTGTTTACCTGCGTTGAAAAGCAGAGCCCGGAAACCAAGCTTTATCATCGGCGCGCGATATATCAACCTCGTCAGCATCATACTTTTCTAGGTCTCGTCCTCCGGTTGGGGAGGTGGGGTTAAAATAAAACGTTTAAGTTAGGAAATTAATTAAGGAATTGATGGACATCAACATATCTCATTGGGAAACAATTTAAAATTAAACACTGTACGCGATATGTAATACTAAAACAATGTTTAACATGATTGTGACGTTATCTGCATTAATATAACATTGGAAACAAAACTAGACTTGCCCATTCCGTTTGAGGATATTTTTAGCATTAAACAATATTAGACTTAGTATACTTCTATAATCGTCGTTTGAGTATATGAACTAATATCATACATGTAATATCGTCACCTTAGTGCAAGAACTCAATATCTGCTTCTATATCTATATGCAGTTATTGAGTTACTGCACTAAGGTGACGATATGTATTGTTACGTTGTTATTTTTTTACATAACTTTACTATCCAATGTGTCATACGAATGTTTGTAAGAAAATACCACAATATACCCAAAACTTCATATGTTACATAAAAAAGAAAATTAATATTAAAACATACCATTCAGCTATCAGTGTAATAATGATTTGATACAAACATATTTACTTCCGAACAAACGCGATATCGTCTTAGAGAATACTATAACAAGGAAACTACAGGAACAAGCCAAGTAGACCACAAGCTTGTTTAAAGGCACAAGGATCAAAGCCAAACAGACCTAAACGCGAGATAAACGAGCGAAAAAGACAACGAACACAGTAATACATCAATATCGAAACATCGTTTTAGTAATTACTGTTCGAAATGTTATTTTGTCAAATAAGATCCCTGTAATTTTTCACTGTTTCTACCGCACATTTAATCAATAAATCTGCATCAACTTCGTATTATTACATTTGCCTTGTCAACCGGCGGTATGAAAGGAATAGTATTTAATCAAAATGCGCATGTGCAACATGATACAACTACAGGAGACTCAGACCGCACATAATGTCATTTCAAACGTTTTACGTAAATCACAACCCTTTCAATTCAGATCAATTCCGACAAAAAGGTGTATCATGTTTATGCTTACAACATTAACTCAATTTGATGTTAAACACCATGAAATTTTCATTTAATCAATTTGCAAAAGGCATAAAGTTATTGTTAAGCAGAAATTATATTAATATCTGAGATTCGCATGCATTACTAGGACTTTACAAAAAAGACACCTTAAGTAGCATTCTCAATCATAAATATAGACAGTGCATCCTGGACTGCATCAAGGCACAGACACAATAAATTCGCAAATAGAATCCAGACTTTTTACGAGGAATTAAAACGAATGCATTTCAATAAATTACATGCCAACTGACAGGTTTATCAATGTCGATGCAAACGGTTTCAACTGTAGATGCATCATTCTTAATCTCAATATAAACACGGAAATGAGAGTAATGACATCAAAAAGAAACATGTGTAAAGAACACATACCGTCAACATATATCTTCTTAAAATTGTGTAATACATAACAACGCAATTTTTCACGTTCAATGCCTTTTCAATCAAATTATACAGCGGTATCTCCTTTTTGTATGTTATAGTAAGTAGAAAGGGGCAAAACGGAACACCGCATTCAAGTCGATTTTTATGTTATTTTGACAATAACGTTTTCTTTCGATAGGACGTGTGCTTGGTAGGCTGAATTAAAATATACTACCATTTATTGTATTGTTTTGAGCATAACTATATGTAAATAGAAATGTCTTGGATTGAAATATTCTGACACAAGCCATGAAAATATAATAAAAAGGTTATAATAGAAACAAGTGGCACTGCGGAACGACACGTTATATCCAAGTTTCCAAGTTTCAAAGTTTATTTCGTATAACTCATGTCACAAAACATGACAAAAAGAGTATTGAAATATATATATATATATATACAACTATGTAAAGAACGAGAATAGTCTCAACATTTTAAGACATTATCTATAAGAATAAATAAATTCAATCAGTGTTATCCAATATTAACATTATACCTTTATAATGGAGGAGGCATTTAAAGGGAAACAAAATGCATCAATGTATGTATCATTATGAGAATCGAACCATTATCTCTTTAATAAGCTTACAGAGTTTTTCAAAATGTATACCTGAATCAGGTCTTATTTGCATTACTTGTTTAAATTTAATAATATTTGGATGTCTAACATATTTATTATCAAGACAACTTTTTCTTTTACCAACAAATTCTTGACATTCCAACAAATAATGATATTCATCTCCTATGCTATTATTGTTACAAAATAAACATTTCCTGTCGTTGTATTCTACATTATTCCAGCTTCCAATTTCCACAGGTAATTTGTTATTTTTAGTTCTAAATTTTATCATATATCACAAGAGTTTGTAAGGTGTATGTACAAGATAATTTTCAAATTCAAACTTTTCTTTATACAATCTATAATTCATACATTTTCTAGAAGTATTTATAGTAGAAAACCATTCATTAATAAAGAGATCGGACAATTTTTGATAAACAGTTTTCTTTAACCATGATCTGTTTAAAAAGTCATGACTCTGCCAAATGTTAATATGCCCGCATTTAATCAATATTTCCTTAATATTACGAATCCACTGGAAATGGGACTGTCGTGGATTTTCGGAAAACATAAATATACTTAGGACAATATTATATAAAGATACAGTAAGTTTAGGTAACGGCGGGGTTATTAATTTTGACCAAAAGTCAATCAAACGTGTATTAATGTCAATATTTAGAGGTTTAACACCAGTTTCGCCATATACAATACAGTTTGGTGTGCTGCTCTTGACACTTAACACATATTTCAAATACTTTAGTTGCACTTTCTCGAGAATATTAATATTACCATAACCCCAACTTTCACATCCATATAACAAAATAGGTTTGACAACTTTGTGAAATAAATCAATTTGCAATTCAATAGAAAGACAATGATATCTAGCTTTCTTCAACAAAACAAACATAGCTTTAGTGGCTTGCTTTGCGATATATTCTTTTGCTTTGAAAAACGAACCACTTCTACTAAATAACTATTTCTAATTTATCATCGCATAGAAGGAATTCGTGTCTTCCCTTCGAAAAAATAAGCACTTTTGTTTTTGTGGTGTTAACAGTAAGTTGCCATCCTTTACAATAATTTTCATATATGTTTAGAGCATTTTGCAGATCTGTATATGATTCTGCCAATATGACTGTGTCATCTGCATAGAGCAATACAAATAACTTTAAAAAGTCTATCAAACGAACATCATCATCATGTTTATACACACTTGTACCCTTAACAATATTACTATTTTCAAGAGAAAGGCTCTCGCCCTGCCTTACACATATAGTACAAGGGAAATAGTTTGACTTTACACCATTAACACGTACACAACTTTTAGCATTTTCATACATATTTTTTATAATTTGTATCCGGATCTTTCATCTTGACAACGGTGTTTTTCTAAATAGGATGTATAGTTAGTAGGCAGTAATTAAAAATGCCTTTGTACTACCATCTAAGATACCATGCAGAATTTTTTTTTTAATTAAATTATTTAAAACGTTAAAATTGTCCCGAGGATTGATTGAACTTGTGATTTATTTTTTCATCTAAGGTTTCTCATATTCATAGCAGTTCAAGCCAACATGCAGCAAAGTATTCTGACATATTTTTATATTAATTGGATACAAACTAATGAATGTATTACGGGTAAATGTTAAAATTTAATCTAGTGACCTAGTTTTTATCCTTAGGTGTTCAATATTTATAATTATTCAAAATAATATGCAGACACATATTCTGACGACGTTTAATAACAATTGAAATCGGGGATTGTTTCTAATTTTGGATCTGAGGCTACCGATATTCATAACATGCTAAAATTCTGACCAAGTCGTGTAATAATTGGAATAAATCTACTGAATGTCTGACAAGGAATAACATCTTTAAACTAAAGCAGAAATGTTATCGGCATGCGACCTCCCACTCGCTCAACTGCTCGCTTTCGCTATTCTTCAACCCGTATTTTTCATTGACAAATCCAGTTAAAATGTGCATTGGGATGTGTGTTTATAGAATAGCACTAGAATTGAGGTGTTGACTTATATTGATAGGATTTTTGTTGCATTATGTACGTATGATTAATCTTAAATTACGATGTTCAACATTTAAAAAGGCAACCTAGACAGCTTTATGTTCAGTTGAGAAGGTTTCCATTACATCTGTTTTGTGAGGCATATACGACACAAATATTTTGGACAAGCCTGGGTGGTAGTCGTTGGTGTCACAAGGAGGTGATTGCTTCAGATAGATAGAGACTGTGTACTTAATAAGGTCTGCACTGGGCTTCAGCTGATCAATATTGAATGCTGTAGCCTTAGCATTTAGTCTGCGGTAAACAGTTATTAGTGTAAGGCACTTTGTTGAAGAACTTTTTAGCTGTGTTTATTATGCAGCACTTTTAAATTCAATATGTGGTTTTGAGTAAATATAAATGCCATCATTTGGTTTTGTCTCGTTTTCTTTGTACCTAGTGACCTAGTTACGATTTGAGGTGACATAGAATTTTAAATGCTAAGGCCAACATGCAGGCGAGATTTCAAATGACGTGTCATAACAATTGGATAATGTTTTTGTATTTATGACGGGATTTTTTTTCTAAGATTTGAGCCGGTAACCTAGTTTTACATGAGGTATCCCTTATTCATACGTGTTCAAGACAACATGCAGACAAGTAAGTTTCATAACATTTGGATAGAAAAATATTGAATTTATGACGGGGATTATTTTCACATTGCGAATCGACCTAATGACCTGGGGTGTTTTTACCAGATATTTATTATTGTTCATGGCATAATACAGACAAAGTTTCAAAGCAATCGGATAACAATTATCGAATTTATGATATGGAAAAAAAGCTTAACCGCAGGTTTGTTAACGACATAAACAGCTGTCCGCACAACCGTCGTCCATTCTATAACCTGTTTTTATTTGCATTATGTAGGCATGATTATATCAAATCGTTGATACGAAATGTGATTCAAAAAGGCAAAACAGACAGTTGTGTCATCATAGAGACACAAATTATACATATTCGAGGATTATACTGCAAACCACACGACATACATAAATATTTTGATGACGTAGTAAGACATTACTGAGGATTGGGCCGAGGGGAGGTTAAACCTAACATCTAACCTCATTTATCAATACTTACAAAATTAAACATGTAAATCTTTAATCAAGCTCGTATCAACTTTCAATGACGCATCGCACGTATGTGGCGGCTGTAAAAAAGCCATACGTACTCCAACCACAGTGCAATTATCATTTGTCTGGTATTTCAGGATCATTAAATATGTCTTTCAATTTTCCTTTGATGGGATTTTTTCCCAAAAAAATGAGCGTAAGAAGGAGGGAATAAAAATAAAGATATCTTGGAGCTAAGAAATCATTGGGGAAAAATAAAATTATGTTCCCATTTTTTAAAAAAAATTATATAATTGGTTTTGATGTTCTGTGTGTGTTTAAGCACTAACGACTACATATTATAAAGAAGTTCTTTGATTTAAAGGTCATAAATAAGCCATTTTCCAATAATGAACATCAAAGAAATTCTGTCAGTCCATAAATGATGAAAAATTTCAGCAGTATTTTATTACAAATGCTTTTTTACTTTTAAAGTCACTGAAATTCATACGTGCACATTTTATTATCATGACCTATCTGTTAAAATGTATGCCTGCAACCCCTTTTAAAAATGCTTTTGTGGCACATGCGATGGCTCGTATGCTTATATCCATTCATAATGTACGCTATCAACATGACGTCATCAGAAGAGGAAACGTATTCATGAGCACTGTAAAAGTAATCAGCTGCGTTGTTGTAGAAGTATTATTGGTATCCGTCTCTTTACCAGTGAGACATACTGTTTAACTTTTGAACCTGTAAATATTTCGCACAAGATTACTAAATTTTCACAATATTGTCAGATGTAAAAATTGTTTTTAGTTTAAAACATAACAATTGAAAAGAGTTAGTATTGATCTAAAATACACACAAAAACATTTAAGTATATTTGCTTTAATTTCCAGTACATTACGAGTGTGGCGCTTAATTCTAGTAACAAAGCATTATGTTTAGTGGATTTCTCCTGACTAATAATTAAGGACAACAATGAGCTCAAAATACACCTTTTTATGAAAACAAATTATTTTAATGCTCGAAAATGGTTCCTTTCATAAGAAGGCTTTTTAATGGATGTTTTATTATTTGATCTTTATGCCATCCAAATACATTGAAAACAAACGAAAAACATTACATTCACTGTCAAGTCCGTCCCAAAATCGAACGTCTCCAGTCTCAATGTAGTTTCCGATCTCGTCGTCAACATCCTAATTGAGGGTGGAGTATTGCCTTTCCTACCGTTTCATTAAGTTCCACCGTGAATACTTTAAGAGTTCGTGTGTTTTTTTCTTCATACTTGATTGAAACTTTAAAATACCGTACCGAAGTCACAATGATGCCTTCGCAGGTGGTATTCGTTGTCATAAAAAATATAATCTTTTAACTGTTTCAAGTTAATACTCAAAACATCAGCCTGAATGTAAAAAAAGCTACATCATGAAAATAAGTTGAGGTTAAATGCCACTAATTTTATTTTGTAACGGAAAAAGACGGAATTGGCGGCGGAAAAAAGTTTGAATTTGCACTTTAATCTTGTTTTACAATATTAAGGTGCGGCGCGCTCTTGAAACGAATTATACTAATTAAAACATACTGCCTTACTGCCAATGAACAGTTCTAGGCACTTTAAAATCTGTTGTGTTTTTTTGTAAATTGAATGTATTTTATGTTTTGAATAATTTTTTTTCAGAATTTATTCTTCATAGGTTTAAACTGGAATAAATTAGCGATGCATAACATTTTATATTTATGTAAACCAAATAATAACAGTTAGTCGCATTAAATCTTTTACTGAAAATAAGCCGAGACAAATCTCTTACCAGCAATGTCAATTTAGAAGTTACGTGTTAGTAATTCAATGTGTTATCTTATTTTTACAATCTAACGTTACCACAATCAAATAATATTAGTAACGTTCAAATTGCGAAGACAAATCTCTTTTCAGGAATATCAGACTTGATGTTTCGTGTTCTTTATTTCGTATTTTATCTTATTTATGAAATAGTTCTTAAAAGCTTAAGTATAATAATCAAATTTATCCTTACCACAATCAGACAATGTTAATGACCTTAAAAGTACACCCAGTACCTACAAGACGAGTGACAAAAATGAGAAAGAATCCCTCTTTCCCATATGGAACTTCTTTGACATTTCCGTGTCAGGCCAACCCATTGTTTGTATTTCTAAACATGAATCCAAGCTTCACAGACCAAATCATCAGAGCTGGCTAATGACCTCTTAAGAACAGCTTCTTAAATCACAAACACTCTAATTCAATGTTATACCGCATATCGCATTTGTATTTCGAATGGAAATATTAAACGATATGCCTTTTGTCCGTCAGCAGAAGTGACGAAACTTGAATTGCGGTACACAGAACATATGTTGTTTATTTTGTAATTGTATAATCTTTCTTAAAAGAATACGATTGGTGACCTTGATGCAATCCTTGGTAAACTCGAGATATACACGATTGGGTCGAATTGTGCAATACTTATACACATATGTGCCGGACTCTTGAAATTAAGTTGATCACAAGTTATCACAATTTAATTTTTTGAGAACGATTTACTTATAAATGTCATAATATAGCCATATCTTGAATGCTGCTTTTTCAAATTATTAATATACTGACGACACTATTTTAACTGCTATTGAAGTAACTGATTTATCAATGAAGGTTTTTTTAACGAAACCCTCTGTTGCAATATGCCAAATGGTTTCATGTCGACCGAGACATTAAGATTCCATAATATGATTAAAAGATACCATAAACATCTAAACGCATTTTAACAAATACTAATCAGATCGTTGACTTAGACAATTAAACGCTTAATGAATTGTTTTCCACGATTGTCTGGCTAATTCCAGGGTCCATTATATCGGCAAATGACGTGATTGTTTTTCCATGTAGTTGTGATGATGTTATTGTCTCTAAAATAAGGCAATATGTATTGAAAGATAGCATATTAATAGAAGTTTAAAAACACCTCATACATTGAGACAATAATTTGCATTACCATTCTTCCGTAGCGGACAACAACTTCATGCAGTCGACACGTCCGCTTGTGGTATTGTGCAAGCAAACCTCTTAATATGCCTTATGCCGAATTACATAACTAAGAAACTTAAAAAAAAAACCTACTGAAGATAACATGGTATAGTAATGAATATAAACCAATTCTCGAAGGATTTAACGAACGCCCACATACCATTTAAGCCAATAGTGATATTATGGCCGGAGCACTTCGTCCTTCCCTTAACAAATTTAACTTTGTGCAAATTGTTCGTCTGCAACCTTGACTAAATAGCCTAAATTGATTTTTACACGGTGCGGTTAAGTTGCCATGTCGACACTAAAGATCACACTAGACTCAACTGTTCAAATTTACAATCGCATAGTTTAATTGGAAGTTTCGGTGTGCGAAAAATCTCCAGTGAACTCATGTTTGATTATCGTTCCAAGGATGTTCTAATTGATCTGTTTGTGGTGTATGTACGTCTGTGTCGTTTGTGTCGTGTCGTTTTGACTACTACCTTATGTCTCTTAAAATGGTTTGCATTTGAACGTTATCAAACTGTGCCTGTCTCTGTAGTTTTCATTTTATATTGTATTGAAACTGGTATTTGACAGTTATGCTTAAGTGCAACATCACCGCTATCTACGCCCACTTAAATCGGCGTCGGCGGTATTTTATTTTTATGAACAATTGAGACATATTCATTAAAATAAATACTCATTGCAACCACACACCATTTAATTTAATGGGAGCTGTATGGAAAGGTAAATACATTTTACATGTTAGATCCTTCGCACACACACAATGAATTGAAAAGCAGAGTATTAGTGTGATTTTAACTGTTCATTGACGGTAATGATAGTACAATGCAGTCATTGAAATGATGTATATAGTTATAACGGAATTTAATATAACTATATAGTTCGTCCTACCTTTGGTCTTTAATCAGTCCTTTTTGTATTTGTATCTATTTTTTCATATTAACATGAAAAATAAGAGTTTAAAGAAAAAACAAACATAAAGTCTATGTCTCATGGGGATCCTTTCAATAGGATGGTAAACATTACGTTTTAAAAGTAATATTGACACTCATACCAACTCTGTGTTAATATTCGTCCGCAAACTGCTTTAAATGTCCAGTAAGTTTCACTGGCCGGGCAAAAGCGGTTGCCACATCAAAACAACTTACGGTATTTTGATAATTGTTTAATGTTTGTTGTCTTCTAGCTTTTAATTGATGATTTGTAAACCTTGAACAACGATAACAACTTCTAGAATCTTTGTTTTGGTTGGGGGATATTTTTATGATGTTGCTTGGAATGCTATAACGTAAACAGAGTAATGATACTCACGGTGCATTCTATGTCAATACATCTGAATACATCTGAATAGAACCTCTGGATTAAGTAAGTCTGGCTGCTTTTAACAAGTTCCAAAGAATGTCTTTTGTTTGTGATGGAATGATTTATGTACCTGTTGACAACAGCTCTTTTTGCTCTCTGCTTACAATGACATAAACTGTGTAACTTTATACACTGTCTTGCATCTGGCCGTTCTGTAGCTGTCTCTATACATCCAATGACAGATATTGATTACGTATTGTTGTTTGTTCATATTGTTGCACGTGAATCACCTAAAGACGTTTCCGTTATGAGAGTACCAATTGAAGTATTATTACTATCGCCAACTGCTTTTAACTGCATAAAGAGAGTGAGCATACGCATTTTATGGAAGAAGTACGTTGTTTTTTTATTCGCACGTTAATAGTTTTAAGTCACACATTTGCTTACTTCTAAATTAATTTATATCATTAATAAACTGAAATAAGATATAACTTATTCAAAACGGGATAATCGTGGAATTTTGAAGATTTCGATTTCAATCGGCTTGCGCCTCGTGAAATCCGAATCTGCAAAAATCCACTCAAGTCGAATACAACCTCCCGGATCAAAACTCAGTACTAATAACCCTATTGTATCAACAATCAGAATCTTCTCTCAGTATGAATGTATGACCATAGTAAGAGTGTGTAAAATAGTTCATTTGTCCAACAACTATATTCAATTTCGGCTAATTTATGTTTGGTTTTCATCGTAATTGGTGCCATAAGTGATGAGAATACAGGCCTAAAACCGTTTGAGCTCAAATAAGAAGAATAACAAATAAATATTAAGAAAAACGCATACTTGAATCTGCAAAACCCGAAGAAAATTATTTTTAACACATAAATTTTAAGTTAAAAGGACGTAGAAATTGACGCATTTCCAGATTTAGTACCCTTTTGATTCAATACGCATTTTATAATATTTTCTGCAAAGTCACTATATTAAATCACTAACCTTCATAATTTGGGGCCTAAATGAAAGTGGAAAGGAAGTAAAGAAAGTTTATCAGTCAGGAATAGTAATGTATGCATTATTATGATTAACTGTGGTACATATCAGAGTTTGCTTGATCCGGTGTTGTCATATAAAATCCATGTAAGTATCGAAAACAGCAGTGTCAACCTAATTTAGACAGTTTATTTCTTAAAATAAAATTTGGCAACATTGTCAACCCTTGGCTAAGATGTAGACCACATTCGGTATGATAAATCGTTAATCTATAAAGATCAGAACAAGTCTTTTCAAGCCTTTACTATAACAAATATGCTTAAATTAAACAGCCCTGTCATTACCCAGGGTTGTTTGGTCCGAAATGCAATAAAGCAACAAAGAATCGGAATTTGTGAAATAAGTATTAAAGACTTATATATGATATTTATTACAATTAAACCGACATATTTGTTATTTGCATACACCTCCGTAGATATAACGGTACTAGCCATTACCCATCAAGTGTGTCTTAACAAACACTATTTTTTGTTCATTTCCTGTACCTTATGTGATATAAGTGCTTGCAAATTCTTCAGTATATTGAAGTCAACGTTCAGTTATACAGAGTAAAGATACCACATTTTAAACTTAAAAGAAAACTACTATCACAAATTGATTACGCCATGTAAATACTTGTTTTTTTTTCTTGCAACATTAATATGTATTATTTAATTTATGTATAATACACTCTTCTAGGCTCATATTTTTGGGCAGGTGAAGCATACAAAGATATTTATAATAACACATGTTATTCAAACAAGTTGTTGCATGTTTCTAAGCTTACAAACGGATTCAGTCAAGGAGAATATTTTACATCAATTGAAAAATCTTGTTAAAATATATTTAGCTAAAAGGTAATGGGATGTATGTTACTACCTAGTAACCTAATTATTTCGTAAATAAATTCATTAAAACAATCCACCAATCATCTACTTACCGGTAATACTACCAAGTTTCAGAATTTATTTTTAATACAAACCAATACATATATTGTCTGAAAACGTTGTCTAAGTCGGAAACGCCGGAATTGTTCAAAGAAACATCCTACCTCGGTTCAAAATCGTTGGCATTTTGTACTATGGTTCAAATATTTTATTCGCCTTCTTTGATCTATTTTGAATCAATTTGGATTTAAATGTACAGGCTCGCCTTTCCTGATTTATCGTTTTGACATTTATTTGTATAGTAGTTGTAAAGAACTTAAAACAAGGCAAACTGGGTAACAACAGATCCCCTACTAAAAATGTAAATAATGTGCACATTAACCCTTAAATAGAACACATGCAGATTAATAAAGATTAATTCATGTTAAGTGAACATTTTATATTAGTGCAGATGTGGATGTGACGAATGGTCTCCTTCAAATCCACACTACCTGCACAATTGTAAAACAATGCTTTTGTTAGTCCGGACGAAAATTATTTATATGAAAAACTATAAAAACAAGCCCAGGAGCTGTAAGTTTAAACATAAACCCCGTTTAAGGACACATGGTAAAGGCCAAAAACATTGTCGAACTCCTGCATGATATTTTGATGAACATTTGTGTTTTGATCGTTGTCTATCGGCGAAGAACGGTGTTGACGATTAGAAATGTACTAGTATATCCGTAGTGAATTGCTAACAACCGTACTTTGGTGAATCCTGACGCTAATTATCAAAGAGCGTTTTATTCCAGGGTATTCTCATACTTCTAGGGGTAAAGAGAAAGTATACATCTTATCATTATTCCAAATGAGATGATTCATAATCAAAGCGAGTCTTTAAATTTATTCAGAAGAAATTTAATGCGCATGTTATCTTTTGTAAAATAAATAAAAATAAAATAAATATTAAAAAGACTGTACTGCAGACTGGGGTTAAAAGTTTTCAATTTTGGAAAATAATAGTATTTAGAAAAAAAAAATGTTCATAGTGGACTTAACAATATTATAAGGGAATAAAAGTGCAAGTATGTCTCTATGTCGCTCATTTGAGTATACTCAATGCATAATGTTTTATGACAGCAGTTTTGATATCGGGGGTAAACATGAGCAAACTTGGTAGAGGACCAAGAGGTAATACAACATCCCAATTTCTAAGCTCTCGATGTTTTTAGACAATTTCTTTTGTGTATAATCCCTGGACAAAAAAATCAAACAAGAGACAACTGGAGTGTGTCCAGTATATACCACAAGGATACAGTATCTGCAATCTTGGTAAAAACCCGCGAGTCAATGTTACATACAAAATAACTAAGCTCTCAACCTAATGGCTTTGGACAGCTATATTTGTAAAGATATTCCTTTTCGTTGTCATTGCAACCAGAATTTTATTTGTTTGAGCAATTTTAATGGAGACCATACATGTCCCTTCATGGAATTTGGTTGAAATATTCCTAGTGGTTATGGCTGAAACAGAAATGCTTAAATCTCAGAACTATAAAGAATTATAAAACTTTTGTATTTGTGATATTATTGTTTTTATTTGGCAAAATATTTTTTTATTGTTGTTAGTTGGGCAAAATAGCACACTTACGAACTCTCGGTACTGAATTCACATTTAATTTGAACATATCAGTTTCGGATTGTTTTCCTTATGCCATTAAATAATGAATATGATGCTACTAGACGTCGGGTCAGGATACTGGGGAATTTCTTAAAAAATGAATTTCTGTCAGACACTAAATCGTTTTGTTTATTGACGGTCGTTAATGTGGTATAACCCGAATTTAACATTTAAAACAGGAAAGTTAACTTTGTTCTTGTACATTTGATATTTAAACAAACTTCACCGCAAGAAAAAGTGATAAGGTCAATCCGGTTAATGCATTTGTAGGTGAATGCCTATAAAGACATAAAAAAAAACACATAAAAAGTCAGGTTAATTTGAGATTCCGGAGAGGACAGGATGTCCGTACCTAATTTCAATTTGATCTTTGATGCGTGCCACTCACGTTGAAATGGCTCTTTTGGCCTTGTGTTATTGTGGTTATATAAATGCATTTCTATCTAAAACACGACAAGCATGAATGCATTTAAGGCCGTTGTTTAATAGTGCATAGTCCAATATGATTTAATTATTGAATATGATGTAACAATCAAATATAATAATAAAACAATAATTTTGTAGCAAAATATGTATTAGTAACACGTAGTTGTAGAAACATAAACAGTGTCAATATGCAAATGACGAAAGCAATGGCATATATGACATAATATTAATGTAAATGGTACAATGCAGTGAATGCACGTTCATGCCGCACGGTATTGTATGCATCCGTTGATTCAGCAATGATGTTTTACAGCGGTGAAATTAGCAATATGATAGCATTATACTTTAGTTTGAACAGAATGTCAAAATACACGCTGTATGCAATATCATATCGTTTTGTATTACATTCAAACAAACCACATAGACACATAAGCATACCAATTAGTGACGTGATTTTCGAAACAATAAACAATCGACGTGTTTCCGGAGTCAATTTCCAAAACAAAAACGAATATAGCAGCATTTTATTTCCGACTTCCTCCATTTCTGGTTTTGAGCTGTGACCCAACATTTTTGGTCATTTTTTCAAAAGCAACGTATGAAATGTAATTGCAGTGCCCAAATTCAAAGATTTTAAGTATCATTCATGTTTCAGTGTAAGAAAGTATAATCTAAACCCGAGCGTAGGGTATTTTGCGGAAACGAGGTTTACCGAGTTTCAGCAAAACACCCTGCGAGAGGGTTGAGATGAACCTATCCAACACTATCATCCATGGAAGATACTTCTTCTCCCACCTTAGTTAAACAAATTAAAGTAAAAATGTTCTTATTTCGCTGGAAATATTGTGCGTAGTAAAAATGATGAGCGTATAGGTATTTAATAATTTGTGTTTGTCATTGATATGCGCGCAGTGATTCAGATTATAGGTAAATCTTTCCTTAAATAGTTCTGAGAATAGTTCAGCATTCTTTCTTGAATGAAGCGTGAATACCTTTTATGGTGCCATTTGAAGCGAGAATTTTATTATTTGGATATTAAAAATAGGACAAGGTTTCCTTGATGCTACTTTTTTCGTAAAATAAAAAATCTATATAATTTCATCAAGTAAAAACGCACTCATTTATTTCTGGTAATCATCATAATGTTGCAGGAGCTAGAAAAAAAACGCAAACAAAAAATAACAAGCCGTTATTGAAGTACATGTATTATTGTGTCAACCAACAAGCTTTAGTACAATACAAATATTTTGTCTTGATGAGGATTATTTCGTACATTATAGGACTTCTTTACATTGTGTAATTGTGATTTTAAGAATGTACACCTAGCACATAACCGGTGAATCAAAGGTTGGAAGTATACATTGAAATGCGATAAGTACCAATTATACTTACTATACGAAAAAAGACATAAGTTTCCTTTTTAGTTTTTTATTTCATTTACCCTCGATTGAAAAGCATTACTCGTCGTGTACCGTAGGTAACGGGAGATTCGTATTTTGTCATATAATTCGATACAAATTAACGGTGTTAGAGGATAGTTTACACAAAACAATTGGTTTTGTCCATTCAGACTCTTCTGATTGTCACAATCGATGTCGAATCGATGCTGTGTCCATTCTCAAACAAACCTTTCATGAGTGTAACCAATATTTCGCGTCGCTAATTATTAGAAACTTTTATGTTCCGTTTAAGAGCGAATGAATCGCTCCCTCTTTACAATGTGCTCTTATTAAATATTAATCAATCATTTCATGGTTACCAATCTATATTTAATTTTACGTTCCTGATGACAACAGCTCTTTCTGCTCTCTGCTTACCTTGACATAAACACTGTGTAACTTAATACACTGTATATGGCCGTTCTGTAGCTGTTTAAATACATACAATGACATATATTGATTACGTTTTCTTATTTGCTCATATTATTGCACGTTAATCAACTAAAGACGTTCCGGTTATGAGAGTACCAATTGACGTATTTTTACCATCGTTAACTGCTTTAATTGCATAAACAGTGTGATCAAAAGCATATAATGGAAGAAGTCCTTTTTTTCGCAATTAAATAGTTTAAAGACACATAATTTCACTTCTTAATTAATTTATATCCTGAATTAATAGAAATACGATATAACTTATTCAAAACAGACCATGATCAATTAGTTATATTTAAGACAATAAGGGTGACCGAAAAAAACATTAAATGAAATGATTTATTCCTCATTTATAGTTATAAATCATTCTCATTTGAGAGACTTGGAATGTTTTGCATGTAAATTGCACACATATCAAATGACCGGGAAAACTAAATGGAATTGATATTTTGATTCCACAGACATAAAAGCATGGGATTCGATAAATTGCAAAAAATTTAAGGGCGTATATTCAAATCCTATAATAAAAGTATTTTGATGGCAAATTTTCTAAATTTTCTATTTGACAGTTTTATAGTTTATTTATGGTCTCGAATATTTGATAATTGAATTATATGTGCATTTGACATTCATATGCAGAAATAAAAATTTAAGAGGTCATATCATTTTATGATGTTTCCACCGTGCGCCAAATCAGTATTTATGAGACGAAAGTGGTTGTAATTGAAACTATACGTTGTATTCGATATTGCTTCAGCTGTTAAAAGTCTGCAGATGTGGCAAGTAATTTATATAACACTGAAAACTTACCAAAAAAGCTGCTTCTGAAAAAGAAAAACATATTCCGACTTTAAAAATTTCTTTCATATATTTGCAGCAACACCTTAACGTTATTGTATTGCATCCGTTGATTCAGTAATAATGCTTTACAGCTGTGCAGTTAGCAATAAGAAAGCATTATACTTTAGTTTGAACAAAATGTCAAAATGCACGCTAGTATGCAATATCATATCGTTTATCTATTACATTCAAACAACCCACATAGACACATAACCTTACCAATTAGTGAAGCGATTTTGGAAACAATAAATACAAGACGTATTTCCGGAGTCAATTTCTAAAAAAAAACACGAAAACAGCAGCATTTCCGACTTTTCTGGTTTTGAGCTGTGACCCAACATCCTGGGGGAAGTTGTAAAAAAATGTTATCGTAATCCTTTTTTCAAAACATACGCACACAATCACACGCACGATATAAAATGTAATTGTGGTGCCCAAATTCAAGGATTATAAGTATCATCCATGACCGAGAGTGTCAATATAGTATAATCCAAACCCGAGCGTAGGGTATTTTGCGGAAACGAGGTTTATCGAATTTCAGCAAAACACCATGCGAGAGGGTTGAAATGAACCAACTTACACTCTCGGCAATGGAAGATGCTTTTTATCTCACCTTAGTTAAACAAAATAAAGTAAAAATGTACTTTTTCGCTGGAAATCTTGTACAATAGTCAAAGTTTTGTGCGTAAAGATGTGTGATAATTCGTTGTTGTCATGGATATGCGCGCAGTGATTCAGATTAAAGTTAAATCGTTCCTTACATAGTTCTGAGAAGAGTGCAGCATTCTTTCTTGAATGGAGCATGAACAGTTTTTTATGGTGCCATTTGACGCGAGAAATGATTAATTTAGATTATAAATATTGCCGAAAGATAAGGTTTCCATGATGCTACTTTTTCGTAAAGAACACCCAAAATATTTAATTTTATGAAGTAAAACGCACTTGTTTAATCCTGATATACTCTGAAAGATAATTAGAAGAAATTATAAGTTGCTTGCCGCAACATAAAACGTGACTGTCTTTACACAAAATAACAAATTGTAGCACAAGAGTACGTAATTAAGGTCAAGGTCATTTAGTACAATACAAAACCTTTGTCTAGATAAGGAATCTTTCGGTAATTGTAGGACGCTTTAAATTGTATACATTTAAGTGTAACGAAAATCCGCCTATATTAATTGCATTGTTTGTTGATGATATAGCAAATTTTGAACATGCTGTGTCTAATGGTAATTAGTTGACAACGTTTTATTGTGTCCAATGAGTAGGCAGTATTCCTTAAATTTTCTAATTTACTTATGTTTGTAAATCAGCACGTAGTCATTATTGATTTAAACCAGGTAAAGCGGTAGATGTAAACAGTGTAAGAGGATAGACACAAACCATTGTTGTTTTTTCCATTGTGACTTTTCTGATTGTCACAATCGATGTCGAATCGATGCTGTGTCCATTCTCAAACAAACCTTTCATGAGTGTAACCAATATTTCGCGTCGCTAATTATTAGAACCTTTAATGTTCCGCTTCAGAGCGACTGTATCGCTTCCTCTTTACAATGTGCCCTTATTAAATAATAATCAACCATTTCATGGTTACCAATCTATATTATTATAATTTATTACTTGTTATGATATCGACCTCCTTTACTGTGTATTGCACACTTCGTTGTTTAGTGTACATGTTTTGAGAGAATATTAATTTAAATAGTTACCAGAATTTCTTAAAAGTCGTTTTAAATAAAATAAAAATTTAAACTGTAAACTAGTGAAACTATGGAAACATGCTTATCTGACGTCCTGTATCATGTCGAATAGGTGTATAAACACATAGGGGTTGAGATGGATGCAAGTTTATACATCGAACTAGATGTGATTCAGGTTTATCCTAAAATTTAGTATGCTGCCTTTTTTATTAATTGTTTGAAGTTCTACCGAACGAAACTGCTATTAGTTTTTACACGGCATTTCAACTACTTCCTATTCAGAAATGACGTCATTAATAAATCGTATAAATGATGAAGTGCAGATTGTGGAGAAAGAAAAAAATGTTTGATTATGTAAGGCCTTAGCATTGTGGTTCTTTTCGTTCAAGAACAATTATCTCTGTAGGTCACCTACCAATGTTAAAGGTAGGAACATTTTATGGTCCTCTTCGAAATGTTGACCGGAAATGGCCTAATGCGAATAATTTCTTTGTTCGCATTCGTGACATCAGCTAGAGACGTCCACACTGTCCTAATTGGTAATGAGGTAATATTTCAACCTCAGAATGGCATATGGATTGAAAATGTTAGGTGCACTGTATTAAATATGAGTATACTTCAGGGTCAAAACATCGTTTTCTGTTTGCTTTATATTTAGTTTCTACCATTTACTGGTGTTATAAATATTGATGATTTAAGCCTTATTACTGTTATATCGTTTTAAAATAGTAATGCAACTGACACATGATACCGTTAACCATATAAAAATACTACTATTGAAATAGCAAAAAAGTACAAAATTGAAAAACCACTTTCTCATAAAACACGATAAGAATTTGGGGGGAGGGGGGGGGGGGGGTTAGACATAGACAAAAAATAGGCTACAGCCTATACTGTATCGCTGCAAGACATGATAAAATGAAAAAAGGAGAGAAAATCGAAACATTAAATTGTAAACTTTAGTACAAACATATACTATATAATATATATCATTTTAACATACTGAGCACTTCGAAACATGTGCCTAAAAGAACTACATTTGATCTTGCAGCTACACATCATGTTTGACCAAAATCCGTCCAAGATTGATCTTAATACTCTTGAAAACTTTTTGAATTCCACCAGTCAGGATAAATTGGACTTGATAAAGAGAGAACAAATAGGACGACATCATATAAAACAGCCTTTTTTATTATCAAGATCACTCTTACAAGAGACGACAGAGTATGCACGCGTGTCGTGGCTCTACTTTCTAGTAGACCCATTGAATGATATAACGTGTTCGGTGTAAAGCACCTCAGCACGGGAGAAAACATTCTTGGTTTGATCAGTACTAATCACTCTGAATGTGTACGATCACTTATCGCAGATTTTGTTATATACACGCTTAAGAATAAAACCCCGAATAAAAGGAAATGAAACTTCCACTAAGTTTTAGTGACTCTCAAAAATAAAAATATCATGAAATCTCAAAAGATACGAAATAAATGCTTCAATAAACGAAGCTTTATTGACGTTGGTTACTATGTTACCCTTTTCAATTATCAATAACTACATTCCTACCGATTCTCTTAAGAGATGCATGTATCGCCTTTCAATTGCATCAATATTCCAATGAACGTAAAATCTTATGCAAACGATAAAACAAGTGACGTCATTGACGCTGTCGCTATGCAAAGAGCCGTATTTATACTATGTGTTAGCAGACAAGTTCAAAATTTTAAGTTTTGATATTTTTGTATTTCGGGTCATCGATTAGTGCACGGACAATGACATACTTCATAAACCCATGGATCGCAATACTAAAACTATTAGCTTCTTATACACTTAAATATTTGGAACTTCATCAAGAAACCCATAGGATGACGTGGCGAAGTTTTTCATGTTTAGGCGTGAGCTTTCAAAATAATCTCCAGTACTATATCCTATATACTATATCATATTCGATGGAAATACATTATACTTCACGAAATATATGTCGTCATACTCGAGCTGTTAAAAACCTATTTAAAACTAGACTATTTACTGCAAGTCAACCATCAAAATGCCTCAAGTTATTTGAAAATCCACCGTAAATTTATCAAATCATTCCAGGTGCATTTCAAATAACATTTTCATACATAAAGAATTCAAAAAATACCAATTACTTGCTTTAACTGACCGAGTTAAATCTTTTAACATACTTATTAGTTTGCGAATATCTAACCGAACTACGTTTTGTCTGAATTTACCGAGATAACAAAGACTTTGGATACAATACATCTCCCTTTCAGAAATTATGCATGTACGTTTGTTGTCGCCAGACAAGGACATCTGTTCAAAACTGCTCTTACACTAGAAATTTCGATAATTCCATGCCTTACATTGCACTTATACTAGACGGGAATCATTCGGGAAAGTAGATATTTGACGAAACCCATGCCTTAGTTATATAAATAAACTATTAACTCTAAATCAATTTTATTGAGATTAATATGTTCGCTCTTCAATTTGTAATTTTTTGAACATATTATATTTTTTGAATGCTTTATTAAATGCAGTACTTTAACTTAATGATATGATTTGTTTCAAAATGCGATAGGAGTTAATGTGTTATAACTTTTAAATGTCAATAAGGGTTTTAATGTATTAAATATTCTATTTATTTTACAGATGTATTAAACCAAAGATCGAGTTGTTTAATTGCCACCAATATATGCACTAAAATCATGACCAACATGCGGGTAATGCTTACTCTTTGGTTAAATAAAAGATAAGCATTTATTCTCCGGAAGTTAATTTAATATATCACGGCATTTGTAGTGAAATATATACTTTGGAAATTCAATTCTAACGTCAGTATCTTCACACTTTTCGAGAACCATTACGGCAAAAACATTGAAATCATTTTCAATGAGACTTGGCATAACCTAAGGTATTTATTTGGTAGCTGACAACTGTGAGAAACTTTTAATTACAATGAAAAAATGGGCACTTGTACTGGATTCGAATCTCGTATGAAGTATCCCAGCTGCAGTAAATGCAAGAACCGCTTGGCTTATTTCTTTTCAGATTCGTTAACGGAAGAAGAAGTAGTTTATAATCATTAACCTTGTCACTTTGATTGTTTTCCTATTATAATTCTTTATTTGTCTACTGAGATTTTCGTTGAAGTTCCCATTGTATTTTAAAAAGATTGGCTCATTTCAAGTTCAGTAGAATCCATTGATACTTTTTGTAAACAAATATTATATTCGGAACTTTTCAGGTGGAATAGTATTATACCATATCGTTTTCCCTGTTTCATTAGTGGTTCTATAAATAATTCATAGACCATAAAAGATTTAACTTATTAACGGAAACGGACGAAGACAGCACGCAATCTGCAAACCGCTGACTGGAATCAAGCAACAAAAATCCTGCAATTGCCAAATGAGCATTTCTCAAAAAGTGAATAATCCTAACAGGAGTGAGTGGAACCTATGTTATAATTACAGGTTATTAATCAGTAAATGCCTCAGTGAAAAAATTGTTTCCCTATCGCAAAGCGCTAAGCACGATTTTGTATTCTGAAAATGTACTATGTCTACATTTTGCTATTCTGTGATTGCGCAGTTATCTTCACAAAAAAGTATTTGTCGAAATAAATCTCAAACCGGCCTGACATCCCTTTGAATTTTGTTTTAACTCTCTGTGGTATTCCTTTTTGCTTGTCCCTCAACATTTGAACATTGTGTATCTAGTATGGTTTGGTTTCTGAGCATGTCCCTGTAGTTTAAGTTACGGAATCATATTTAACATATCCGAAAACGAATCTAATTTCAACATTATTTAATTGATGAAAATTCATTGAAACATAGTATACATATACCATCGGGTTTCTTTACTCTTACCCCATTAAAGAGTTTCACGGATTTTGTTTTTAATATTAATAATTAAGCATATATTGCAAAATAGAAACACTGATTTTGAGGTGTTTTCGGAAATGGTTTGAGCAAGTATTCACATTCACTATCTTATCTTTAATACCTTATCATATGAGAAAAGCGTCACAGAGCTAAAAACTGAGTTACTGGTGTTGTCTTTGAGCTAGCAGGTAGTATGCAATCATTTCAAACAGAGCTTCATATGCAAAAATATACAGGCCAACAGGCGTATGCTTACTCATAACCCATAGCCTTGATTGGAATGACGAGCAATAAAGGAACATATTGAATGAAAATAGCCTACAGAGTATTAACCTTATTGTGTGTGGATTTTGTAAACAGTAAAACTATTTCGTCGTGTCGTAGCTATCATTTTAACTACAGATCTAGGTGAACTTCGAGTGCACAAAACTACGGATTGATATGAATTGAAAGCGCACATAACAAGTCGAAAGCCTAATTCGATGTTCTCTGTGAGTTGTGAGGAGAAGTGCGCCAAATGATGATCAAATTTATACAATTATTGTACCATATTTCTTGTTTTCATTAAATATTAATGACACACTTGCCTTAAAGTGATTTGTCTCCGATATGATTTTATTAGAAAGCAAGCTAGGGATATTGTTTAGTATATTTTAAACATAAATCTTCGTTCCATTCTTCTTTTCAAGAGAGACAAAATTGCAATGACCTTTGTTAGCTACAGAGGCAATGGGGGAGATGTAAAGCAGCACTCTCATAAAAGAATGCAGACAAAAGATGAGATCGTAGCATTTCATATATCCGTCCCAAAATTGATTTTTCTGCATTTTTCTTTAACCGTTAGTATCGTTTTAAGCCATAAAACATTAAATTCGGAATAGAAATATGAAGATCTGCAGTCTATTCTTATGTCAGCAGTCCTTTATCACTGGTTTTCAGATATTTACGCAAAAATTTGCTAATTCCAAGACAAAAAAATAAAAAAGAGGGAAAAACGGCAAATCTGTGAGAGTGCAGCTTTAAATGTCTAGGAGAAGTGTTTGGACCTCGGGGAGGTTTTGCTCGAAAGCAACCAAATGCATGCGCAGTTTATTTATACTTCATAATATTATATTGCAAATTATTGATATTATTATTCGATTGTTTGCTAATAGTTTAATCAATATTTTCTTGGGAATATAAAATATGTTTACACTGTCATCACTCGTCACTACATGTATGGCGTAATTCGATACAAATCTGCAATTTAATTAATTGTATCTATTAACCTAAGAATTTGTGTTATAATTTAGTTTATGAAGCATGCTACTGACGCATAGTATAGTTTAACATGTGCAATCCCTCGTTACGTTTCAATGGGCTGGTGTCGAAACGATTCAGTACCTAAAATCACGTTGTCATGGAACACTGGAAATTTAAAAAAGAATGTAATCTATATTTGTAGCCCTGGTGATATTTTTAAAAAGTTTAAAGGTTAATTGATGCACATTGCACCTTTAACATACCTTCTTAAGAACCTGGTCAATTCAATTATATACATGATTCGTGATTTTTTTATATATGTCTAACTCAAGGAAACACATATGGTCAGTTTTGTTTGCATTAGTTATTTTAACGATTCTATTTGTGTTTGTAATGTGTTGAAGATGTAAACTTGCATTTGGTTGATTTGATGTAATGAAGTATTTTCGTGGTTTGAGATTTTTGAGAATTGATTATAAAAATAACATACTTTGCTTTTTTACTATTTTTATGTTGCATTTATGGTTTGGGTATTCAGTCATAACCAGAGTTAGAGTATTCACTGTGGAAGTTGTAAGTCAGAGGAAGGACTCCACGTGTACTTTGACCAGTCAAATTGCGTTCATATCCCCGATAATGACATCAACACCGCAATTCATTACTTATATTTACACTAATAGTTCATTATTTCATTCAAATAATTGTTAAAGAAACTCATTTCATTTACGAAACCTTTCAGTAACCCTTTCTTACCCATTCTGTAAATAGAACGACCGGACTGTAACTGGAAGCATGTTTGTCAAATGACGGCACAATAACGCGGGAAAAGATCAACAACTTGAACTCACTTTAAACGTAAAATTTAAACACTTATGGCAACAATACATTTAATTTAAAAATATAACACTTTTTATTATGTTAATTTATATTTTACGGGACATGCTGACACAATTAAAACAATAACAAAATCAATATTTTTCATGTAATTGTTATTCGATGAATTGCGATCCGAACATTTCCGAAGATGTTGCGTTCATCGATTGATAAAGGCAATTGCCAAAAGGCACTTCATTTAAGGAATGGAAGTTGCGGTGTAAATATATTGTGTTGAATTCTACCTATATATTAAAACAGTAGTGCTAGTTTAAATATGATCACCTAATCATGTGTTAAACATTATATAGTGATTCACAGTAAAGAAATGCAACACAAATATGCATTCATTGGCATTGTTAATGCCGTCATTTGGCCCGATATAGTATAAAGTTAGACTATACCATTAATTAACGAAAAGTTTATGAAAATTATTTTTTGATGTACAGGGTGGATAATATTAAATGTAATATAAACAATTTTATATGCAACACGTGGTAAAATACATATTATAGAAGGACACATTCAAAAAGGAAGTGTAATTTTTGAATAACATGCTATCACTCAATATAATAGAAAGACATATGAACATGCAATTTAAGCGCATGATTGTGAAACATTATTTAAAATAGTGTATAATAGTTATATGAAAACTAGTTTATTTCCTTTCTTTTTATAATGGGTGAGTGTCTTAGTCTTTCATTTTAATCAAGATTATTGCATAATCATTGATTAAACCCTTCTAAGACAGACGTGGCGTTTAAGAATCATAGTAATTTCTACCGTTTAGGAAGATATTCGCCTGTGTGATGTCATATCATTGACGGAAGTGTCAGTTTTGGTCAGTACTTAATCTATAATTGACTTGTTATTAAGGTTATCTTCACTCAGTATGTGATTATGAATAATGATTATTTTGAAAAAATCCTTTTAAACATTAACATTCAAATATGTAACGTTATTGCAATGAAGTACAATCAGCGTGCGAGTAAAGCTTTATCCGAAAAGTGGCTACCAGCTTCATCGATTATCGTTGATGTATTGTATAATTATCACAACAAGTTAGATTAGAAGTTTTCAGCCGTTATATTTCCAATAAATCTTCTAGAAAATTGATTTAATTATACGGCGCATCCATAACAATAGTTCGAATTGAATAATAATGCAGCTCTATTATTTTTTTACCTTTCAGAATATAATCTTAGCTTTCACCGAAAGCCTACAAATGAAGTGAACTAGGAACATTTTGCTTCCTATTATGATGAAGGCTTTTTTTAACTAAACGGTAAAGAGAATATCTCAAAATGACAACATAAGCATAGTAATAAAAGTGATTACAATAATTCCTGTCAAAAATAACGTATTTAATAAAGAACATGGAAAGGTTGGAACAGTTTGGCATTTCGTTTTGTTCTCGTTTTCCAATGACAAACAATGAGCTCAAAGAAAATTGCAAATTTCAGCAAATTACCAATGTACGAGAGCAGCAATGCAATGGCCAGTCGTAAAATTAACATTTATACCATGGTCATTACAACTATTCTCAATCAATCCATTAACGTTAAAGGAAAAGTCGAGACTGGTTTAGAAGGTTCGGCACAGGGGAGTGACATACCGACAACCAGAATGGAAAGATTGGCATCGTATTTGGTGAACTTATTGGGAAAAGGCATTGTTACACGCGATTGCAGCGACGCTGCTTACTGCATAAATAAATGAAGAATAAAATCTAGAAGTTGTTATAGACATCTAGTCTTGAAATGAAATGACGGATTGTTTTATGTGGTTTTATAACTAGCACTAGAAGGTATTTCCAGACATTGAAAGCAATAATTGGCGCAATAGTACATTGTAATGCCTTTTCTTATTTGTGCAAGCAGCATTGTAAGATATTCTCGGATAAAACTGTTTTCATCCATACAACAGAACACACAATTATTCCCACACATAATATCACACATTTATATATCAATGAAGTAGACTGTATAGCCCATGACCATTTTACATGTTAAACATATTTATTGGCGGTTTATATAAGTTTAATAATTAGTTGAGATTCTGTACAGTATTATATCTTAGCTGTAATAGTCTTAGAGTTATTACCAAACACTATATTTCATTCATTATTTATGCGTTTCACCGGCATCTGGTTTTGTTCGGATTTCAGTTGAAAATTGAACTGTTTAGTAAAGAATGTCTTTGAATTTTTAATGTCTTGCTGAACAGATTCCTGGATGATTTCATTATCTCTGTTCCTAGAAATTGCGGATAATTTTAAGCAACTTATTATCGTAGTTTAGGAACATTAACAGCCGTGAGTATGCACCTGTATATTTATTTATATGAACAAATACAGAAACAAGTATGTTCAGCCATGTTTTAATGAAAGCTTAAACACAGGATATACTCAATGAGCTTTTTCCGACTGAAAAACTAATATACATCAAATAACAGTACATAACAATGGATTGTTGACGCTGAAAAATAAAAATATAGGATTTAGTTAACATGGGGTAAGTTGTACAAAAGCCGTTTTATACTTGATGTAGACAATTTACCAAACAATGAAGATTGTATTAGAGGCATTGGATACAAAAGTATAACATCAAGTAGTGTCCGCTGTACGGGCCAGTCACTACGCAAACCGGCATTTCCGCTAGTTTGGAATACCACCTCGTATATGGTTCGTTATTCTCAAAAATTCTAAATAAGAATAATGGAGAGTATAAATGTTTTAAAAAAGCAAATCGTAAGTAGTGCTTATGTACCTGCAAGAATTAACAACAATGGAGACTATATGTATTATGTTCGATAAAATGTTCATATATAAGCCTTTCTAAATTTAGTTCATGAAGGGGAGGCAGTTCAACACCTTTGCGTACATCAAAGCGGGAGAAATTATCCCATATTTTTAGTTGTTCAAATGATGATGGCACATGAACACATTTTTATATCTGAGATAAAGTACGGTGTTTGGATCATATAAGCTATTGAAGCATATGCTGGTGTTTGATATCGTACACCGGACTAAGAATATAAATAGTATATCATTTATTTTATATCCCAGTACCACTAAGGATTAAAATAGATAGAATGAAAAAAAAGCATGTATAACTTTGATTAAGTCTCAGATAATATTCGGTATTACCCGAGGGTCAGATGATGCTTTATGAAAACAGAAACTAATGGAAAAATACAACAGAAATCCCTTTCCCGACGCCGACTCAATTGCTAATGAGATAGATTGGTGGATGTAGCATAGCGCTCTTCAAACAGAATACTGGCCAGTTGTCGGGCTGGATAAATCACTGAGAAAATACTTCAAAACTTTAAATAAAATTTCACATCAAGAATATAAAGCACCTGTTTTTAAAATATATTAGAGAATGAAAATTCTCACTGTTTTTTAGTGAAAAGAGTCGCCAATATTTGATAGTGTCAATTCTAACTGTATTTTACCTTTCTTTAGTTGAATACAATTTAGCTTTACAATTAAAATATTTTATGGAAAGTAACCATGTGAGTATGATTATTTTGTTTAAGAACTGTTTTGTTAAAAAATGCAAATGGTTAAAAGGGATAAGGTTAAGAAGTCATTTGGATATACATACAAAAATGAGTTTACATCACTTAAACATACTGGCGCCTTTACAACAGATCTTTTGCTACGACTTCATAATTAATAAGTGTTTCCTAAATATTTTCATGCTCCAAAATGTTAAACATCGATCAGAATGTAAGTATCATGGCATTTTAATTTCAAGTTACCTGTTTTACCTGCGTTGAAAAGCAGAGCCCGGAAACCACAGCTTTATCATCGCGCGCGATATATCAACCTCGGTCAGCATCATAACTTTTCTAGGTCTCGTCCTCCGGTTGGGGAGGTGGGGTTAAAATAAAACGTTTTAAGTTTAGAAATTAATTAGGATTGATGGACATCAACATATCTCATTGGGAAACAATTTAAAATTAAACACTGTACGCGATATGTAATACTAAAACAATGTTTAACAATGATTGTGACGTTTATCTGCATTAATATAACATTGGAAACAAAACTAGACTTGCCCATTCCGTTTGAGGATATTTTTAGCATTAAACAATATTAGACTTAGTATACTTCTATAATCGTCGTTTGAGTATATGAATTAACTAATATCATACTGTAATACGTCACCTTAGTGCAAGAACTCAATATCTGCTTCTATATCTATATGCAGTTATTGAGTTACTGCACTAAGGTAGACGATATGTATTGTTACGTTGTTATTTTTTCATAACTTTACTATCCAATGTGTCTACGAATGTTTGTAAGAAAATACCACAATATACCCAAAACTTCATATGTTACATAAAAAAGAAAATTAATATTAAAACATACCATTCACTATCAGGTAATAATGATTTGAACAAACAATTTACTTCCGAACAAACGCCATATCGTCTTAGAGAATACTATAACAGGAAACTACAGGAACAAGCCAAGTAGACCACAAGCTTGTTTAAAGGCACAAGGATCAAAGCCAACAGACCTAAACGCGAGATAAACGAGCGAAAAAGACAACGAACACAGTAATACACTCATATCGAAACATCGTTTTAGTAATTACTGTTCGAAATGTTATTTTGTCAAATAAGATCCTGTAATTTTTCACTGTTTCTACCGCACATAATCAATAATCTGCATCAACTTCGTAATTATTACATTTGCCTTGTCAACCGCCGGTATGAAAGGAATAGTATTTAATCAAAATGCGCATGTGCAACAGGATACAACTACAGGAGACTCAGACCGCACATAATGTCATTTCAAACGTTTTACGTAAATCACAACCCTTTCAATTCAGATCAATTCCGACAAAAAGGTGTATCATGTTTATGCTTACAACATAAATCAATTTGATGTTAAACACCATGAAATTTTCATTTAATCATTTGCAAAGGCATAAAGTTTTGTTAGAGAAAATTATATTAATATCTGAGATTCGCATGCATTACTAGGACTTTACAAAAAAGACACCTTAAGTAGCATTCTCAATCATAATATAGACAGTGCATCCTGGACTGCATTCAAAGGCACAGACACAATAAATTCGCAAATAGAATCCAGACTTTTTACGAGGAATTAAAACGAATGCATTTCAATAAATTACATGCCAACTGATAGGTTTATCAATGTCGATGCAACGGTTTCAACTGTAGATGCATCATTCTTAATCTCAATATAAACACGGAAAAGAGTAATGACATCAAAAAGAAACATGTGTAAAGAAACATACCGTCAACATATATCTTCTTAAATTGTGTAATACAAAACAACGCAATTTTTTCACGTTCAATGCCTTTTCATCAAATTATACAGCGGTATCTCCTTTTTGTATGTTATAGTAAGTAGAAAGGGGCAAAACGGAACACCGCATTCAAGTCGATTTTTATGTTATTTTGACAATAACGTTTTCTTTCGATAGGACGTGTGCTTGGTAGGCTGAATTAAAATATACTACCATTTATTGTATTGTTTTGAGCATAACTATATGTAAATAGAAATGTCTTGGATTGAAATATTCTGCCACAAGCCATGAAAATATAATAAAAAGGTTATAATAGAAAACAAGTGGCACTGCGGAACGACCGTTATATCCAAGTTTCCAAGTTATAAAGTTATTCGTATAACTCATGTCACAAAACATACAAAAAGAGTATTGAAATATATATATATAATATACAACTATGTAAAGACGAGAATAGTCTCAACATTTAAAGAGCATTATCTATAAGAATAAATAAATTCATCAGTGTTATCCGATATTAAAACTTATACCTTTATAATGGAGGAGGCATTTAAAGGAACAAAATGCATCAATGTATGTATCATTATGAGAATCGAACCATTATCTCTTAATAAGCTTACAGAGTTTTTCAAAATGTATTACCTGAATCAGGTCTTATTTGCATTACTTGTTTAAATTTAATAATATTGGATGTCTACATATTTATTATCAAGACAACTTTTTCTTTTACCAACAATTCTTGACATTCCAACAAATAATGATATTCATCTCCTAGCTATTATTGTTTACAAAATAAACTTTCCTGTCGTTGTATCTACATTATTCCAGCTTCCAATTTCCACAGGTAATTTGTTATTTTATTATCTAAATTTTATCATATATCACAAGAGTTTGTAAGGTGTATGTACAAGATAATTTTCAATTCAAACTTTTTTCTATACAATCTATAATTCATTCATTTTCTAGAAGTATTTATAGTAGAAAACCTTCATTAATAAAAGAGATCGACAATTTTTGATAAACATTTTTCTTTAACCATGATCTGTTTAAAAGTCATGACTCTGCCAAATGTTAATATGCCCGCATTTAATCAATATTTTCCTTAATATTACGAATCCACTGGAAATGGGACTGTCGTGGATTTTCGGAAAACAGAAAATATACTTAGTACACTATTATATAGATTCAGTAAGTTTAGGTAACGGCTGGGGTTATTAATTTTGACCAAAAGTCAATCAAACGGTGTATTAATGTCAATATTTAGAGGTTTAACACTAGTTTCGCATATACAATACAGTTTGGTGGCTGCTTTGACACTTAAACATCATTTCAAATACTTTAGTGTTGCACTTTCTCGAGAATATTATATTACCATAACCCCAACTTCACATCCATATAACAAAATAGGTTTGACAACTTTGTGAAATAAATCAATTTGCAATTCAATAGAAAGACAATGATATCTAGCTTTCTTCAACAAAACAAACATAGCTTTAGTGGCTTACTTTGCGATATATTCTTTTTGCTTTGAAAAACGAACCACTTCTACTAAATAACTATTTTCTAATTTATCACGCATAGAAGGAATCGTGTCTTCCCTTCGAAAAATAAGCACTTTTGTTTTTTGTGTGTTAACAGTAAGTTGCCATCCTTTACAATAATTTCATATATGTTTAAGAGCATTTTGCAGATCTGTATATGATTCTGCCAATATGACTGTGTCATCTGCATAGAGCAATACAAATAACTTTTAAAAAGTCTATCAAACGAACATCATCATCATGTTTATACACACTTGTACCCTTAACAATATTACTATTTTCAAGAGAAAGGCTCTCGCCCTGCCTTACACCATATAGTACAAGGGAAATAGTTTGACTTTACACCATAACACGTACACAACTTTAGCATTTTCATACTATTTTTTAATATTTGTATCCGGATCTTTCATCTTACAACGGGTGTTTTTCCTAATAGGATGTATAGTTAGTAGGCAGTATTAAAAATGCCTTTGTCCTACCATCTAAATGACCATGCAGAATTTTTTTTTATTTAAATTATTAAAACGTTTAAATGTCCGAGGATTGATTGAACTTGTGATTTTTTTTATCTAAGGTTTCTCATATTCATAGCAGTTCAAGCCAACATGCAGCAAAGTATTCTGACATATTTTTATATTAATTGGATACAAACTAATGAATGTATTACGGGTAAATGTTAAATTTAATCTAGTGACCTAGTTTTTATCCTTAGGTGTTCAATATTTATAATTATTCAAAAAATATGCAGACACATATTCATGACGACGTTTTATAACAATTGAAATCGGGATTGTTTCTAATTTTGGATCTGAGGCTACCGATATTCATAACATGCTAAAATTCTGACCAATGTCTGTAATAATTGGAATATTAAACTGGAATGTACTGACAAGGAATAACATCTTTTAACTAAAGCAGAAATGTTATCGGCATGCGACTCCCACTCGCTCAACTGCTCGCTTTCGCTATTCTTCAACCCGTATTTTCATTGACAAATCCAGTTAAAATGTGCATTGGGATGTGTGTTTATAGAAATAGCACTAGAATGAGGTGTTGACTTAATTATTGATAGGATTTTTGTGTGCATTATGTACGTATGATTAATCTTAAATTACGATGTTCAACATTTAAAAAGGCAACCTAGACAGTCTTATGTTCAGTTGAGAAGGTTTCCATTACATCTGTTTTGTGAGGCATATACGTACACAATATTTTCGGACAAGCCTGGGTGTAGTCTTGGTGTCACAAGGAGGTGATTGCTTCAGATAGATAGAGACTGGTGTACTTAATAAGGTCTGCATGGGCTTCAGCTGATCAATATTGAAATGCTGTAGCCTTAGCATTTAGTCTGCGTAAACAGTTTATTAGTGTAAGGCACTTTGTTGAAGAACTTTTTATCTGTGTTTATTATGCAGCACTTTTAAATTCAATATGTGGTTTTGAGTAAATATAAATGCCATCATTTGGTTTTGTCTCGTTTTCTTTGTACCTAGTGACCTAGTTACGATTTGAGGTGACATAGAATTTTAAAATGCTAAGGCCAACATGCAGGCGAGATTTCAAATGACGTGTCATAACAATTGGATAATGTTTTTGTATTTATGACGGATTTTTTTTCTAAGATTTGAGCCGGTAACCTAGTTTTACATGAGGTATCCTTATCCATACGTGTTCAAACAACATGCAGGACAAGTAAGTTCACTAACATTTGGATAGAAAAATATTGAATTTATGACGGGGATTATTTTCACACATTGCAACGACCTAATGACTGGGGTGTTTTAACCAGTATTTATTATTGTTCATGGCATAATACAGACAAAGTTTCAAAGCATCGGATAACAATTATCGAATTTATGATATGGAAAAAAAGCTAACCGCAGGTTGTTAACGACGAATAAACAGCTGTCCGCAACCGTCGTCCATTCTATAACCTGTTTTTTTTGCATTATGTAGGCATGATTATATCAAATCGTTGATACGAAATGTGATTCAAAAAGGCAAAACAGACAGTTGTGTCATCATAGAGACACCAAATTATACATATTCGAGGATTATACTGCAAACCACACACATACATAATATTTGATGACGTAGTAAGACATTACTAGGATTGGGCCGAGGGGAAGGTTAAACGTAACATCTAACCTCATTTATCAATACTTACAAAATTAAACATGTAAATCTTTAATCAAGCTCGTATCAACTTTCATGACGCATCGCACGTATGTGGCGGCTGTAAAAAGCCATCCGTACTCCAACCACAGTGCCATTATCATTTGTCTTTATTACAGGCTCATAAATATGTCTTTCAATTTTCCTTTGATGGGATTTTTTCCCAAAAAAAATGAGCGTAAGAGGGGGAAATAAAAAATAAAGATATCTGGAGCTAAGAAATCATTGGGGAAAAATAAAATTAGTTCCCATTTTTTAAAAAAATTATATAATTGGTTTGATGTTCTGTGTGTGTTTAAGCACTAAACGACTACATATTATAAAGAAGTTCTTTGATTTAAAGGTCATATAATAAGCCATTTTCCGATAAATGAACATCAAAGAAATTCTGTCAGTCCATAAATGATGAAAAATTTCAGCAGTATTTTATTACAAATGCTTTTTACTTTAAAGTCACTGAAATTCATACGTGCACATTTTTATTATCAGGACCTATCTGTTAAAATGTTGCCTGCAACCCCCTTTTAAAAATGCTTTTGTGGCACATGCGATGCTCGTATGCTTATATCCATTCATATGTACGCTATCAACATGACGTCATCAGAAGAGGAAACGTATTCATGAGCACTGTAAAAGTAATCAGCTGCGTTGTTGTAGAAGTATTATGGTATCCGTCTCTTTACCAGTGGAACATACTGTTTACTTGAACCTGTAAATATTTCGCACAAGATTACTAAATTTTCACAATATTGTCATATGTAAAAATTGTTTTTAGTTTATAAACATAACAATTGAAAAGAGTTAGTATTGATCTAAAATACACACACAAAAACATTTAAGTATATTTGCTTTAATTTCCAGTACATTACGAGTGTGGCGCTTAATTCTAGTAACAAAGCATTATGTTTAGTGGATTTCTCCTGACTATAATTAAGGACAACAATAGCTCAAAATACACCTTTTTATGAAAACAAAATTATTTTACATGCTCGAAATGGTTCCTTTCATAAGAAGCTTTTTAATGATGTTTTATTATTTGATCTTTATGCCATCCAAATACATTGAACAACAACGAAAACATTACATTCAACGTCAAGTCCGTCCCAAAATCGAACGTCTCCAGTCTCAAGTAGTTTCCGATCTCGTCGTCAACATCCTAATTGAGGGTGGAGTATTGCCTTTCCTACCAGTTTCATTAAGTTCCACCGTGAATACTTTAAGAGTTCGTGTTGTTTTTTTCTTACATACTTGATTGGAAACTTTAAAATACCGTACCGAAGCACAATGATGCCTTCGCAGGTGGTATTCGTGTCATAAAAAATATAATCTTTTAACTGTTTCAAGTTAATACTCAAAACTCAGCCTGAATGTAAAAAAAGCTAAATCATGAAAAAATGTTGAGGTTAAATGCCACTAATTTTATTTTGTAACGGAGAAAGACGAATTGGCGGCGGAAAAATATTTGAATTTGCCACTTTAATCTTGTTTTACAATATTAAGGTGCGGCGCGCTCTTGAACGAATTATACTAATTAAACATACTGCCTTACTGCCAATGAACAGTTTCTAGGCACTTTAAAATCTGTTGTGTTTTTTTGTGAATTGAATGTATTTTATGTTTTGAATAATTTTTTTTCAGAATTTTATTCTCCAAGGTTTTAACTGAATAAATTAGCGATGCATAACATTTTATATTTATGTAAACCAAATAATAACAGTTAGTCGCATTAAATCTTTACTGAAAATAAGCCGAGACAAATCTCTTACCAGCAAGTCAATTTAGAAGTTACGTGTTAGTAATTCAATGTGTTATCTTATTTTTTTACAATCTAACGTTACCACAATCAAATAATATTAGTAACGTTCAAATTGCGAAGACAAATCTCTTTTCAGGAATATCAGACTTGATGTTTCGTGTTCTTTATTTCGTATTTTATCTTATTTATGAAATAGTTCTTAAAAGCTTAAGTATAATAATAAATTTATCCTTACCACATCAACAATGTTAATGACCTTAAAGTACACCCAGTACCTACAAGACGAGTGACAAAAATGAGAAAGACTCCCTCTTTCCCATATGGAACTTCTTTGACATTTCCGTGTCAGGCCACCCTTGTTTGTATTTCTAAACATGAATCCAAGCTTCACAGACCAAATCATCAGAGCTGGCTAATGACCTCTTAAGAACAGCTTCTTAAATCACAAACACTCTAATTCAATGTTATACCGCATATCGCATTTGTATTTCGAATGGAAATTAAACGATATGCCTTTTGTCCGTCAGCAGAAGTGACGAAACTTGAATTGCGGTACACAGAACATATGTGTTTATTTTTGTAATTGTATAATCTTCTCTAAAAGAATACGATTGGTGACCTTGATGCAATCCTTGGTAAACTCGCAGATATACACGATTGGGTCGATTGTGCAATACTTATACCATATGTGCCGGACCTCTTGAAATTAAGTTGATCACAAGTTATCACATTTAATTTTTGAGAACGATTTACTTATAATGTCATAATATAGCCATATCTTGAATGCTGCTTTTTTCAAATTATTAATATACGGACGACACTATTTAACTGCTATTGAGTAACTGATTTATCAATGAAGGTTTTTTTAACGAAACCCTCTGTTGCAATATGCCAAATGGTTTCATGTCGACGAGACATTAAGATTCATAATATGATTAAAAGATACCATAACACTAAACGCCATTTTAACAATACTAATCAGATCGTGACTTAGACAATTAACGCTTATGAATTGTTTTCCACATTGTCTGGCTATTCCAGGTCCATTTATATCGGCAAATGACCGTGATTGTTTTTTCCATGTAGTTGTGATGATGTTATTGTCTCTAAAATAAGGCATATGTATTGAAAGATAGCATATTATAGAAGTTTAAAAACACTCATACATTGAGACAATAATTTGCATTACATTCTTCCGTAGCGGACAACAACTTCATTGCAGTCGACACGTCCGATTGTGGTATTGTGCAAGCAAACCTCTTAATATGGCCTTATGCCGAATTACATACTAAGAAACTTAAAAAAAAAAACCTACTGAAGATAACATGGTATAGTAATGAATATAAACCAATTCTCGAAGGATTTAACGAACGCCCACATACCATTTAAGCCAATAGTGATATTATGGCCGGAGCACTTCGTCCTTCCCTTAACAAATTTAACTTTGTGCAAATTGTTCGTCTGCAACCTTGACTAAATAGCCTAAATTGATTTTTACACGGGCGGTTTAAGTTGCCATGTCGACACTAAAGATCACACTAGACTCAACTGTTCAAATTTACAATCGCATAGTTAATTGGAAGTTTTCGGTGTGCGAAAAATCTCCAGTGAAACTCATGTTTGATTATCGTTCCAAGGATGTTCTAATTGATCTGTTTGTGGTGTATGTACGTCTGTGTCGTTTGTGTCGTGTCGTTTTGACTACTACCTTATCTCTTAAATGTTTGCATTTGAACGTTTTATCAAACTGTGACCTGTCTCTGTAGTTTTCATTTTATATGTATTGAAACTGGTATTGACGTTATGCTTAAGTGCAACATCACCGCTATCTACGCCCACTTAAATCGGCGTCGGCGGTATTTTATTTTATGACAATTGAGACATATTCATTAAAATAAATACTCATTGCAACCACATCACATTTAATTTAATGGAGCTGTATGGAAAGGTAAATACTTTTTACATGTTAGATCCTTCGCACACACACAATGAATTGAAAAGCAGAGTATTAGTGTGATTTTAACTGTTCATTGACGTAATGATAGTACAATGCAGTCATTGAAATGATGTAATAGTTAATAAGGAATTTAATATAACTTATAGTTCGTCCTACCTTTGTCTTTAATCAGTCCTTTTTGTATTTGTATACTATTTTTTCATATTAACATGAAAAATAAGAGTTTAAAGAAAAAACAAACATAAAGTCTATGTCTCATGGGGATCCTTTCAATAGGATGGTAAACATTACGTTTTAAAAGTAATATTGAACACTCATACCAACTTGTGTTAATATTCGTCCGCAAACGTCTTTTAATGTCCAGTAGTTTCCCTGGCCGGGCAAAAGCGGTTGCCACATCAAACAACTTACGGTATTTTGATAATTGTTTAATGTTGTGTTGTCTTCTAGCTTTAATTGATGATTTGTAACCTTGAACAACGATAACAACTTATGAATCTTTGTTTTGGTGGGGATATTTTTATGATGTTGCTTGGAATGCTATAACGTAAACAGAGTAAATGATACCAGCGGTGCATTCTATGTCAATACATCTGAATACATCTGAATAGAAACCTCTGGATAAGTAAGTCTGGCTGCTTTTACAAGTTCCAAAGAATGTCTTTTGTTTGTGATGGAATGATTTATGTACCTTTTTGAAACAGCTCTTTGTTGCTCTCTGCTTACAATGACATAAACTGTGTAACTTTATACACTGTCTTGCATCTGGCCGTTCTGTAGCTGTCTCTATACATCCAATGACAATATTGTATTACGTATTGTTGTTTGTTCATATTGTTGCACGTGAATCACCTAAAGACGTTTCCGTTATGGAGAGTACCAATTGAGTATTATTACTATCGCCAACTGCTTTTAACTGAATAAAGAGAGTGAGCATACGCATTTTATGGAAGAATACGTTTTTTTTTTATTCGCACGTTAATATTTTAAGTCACACATTGCTTACTTCTAAATTAGATTTATACTCATTAATAACTGAAATAAGATATAACTTTATTCAAACGGGATAATCGTGAATTTTGAAGATTTCGATTTCAATCGGCTTGCGCCTCGTGAAATCCGAATCTGCAAAAATCCACTCAAGTCGAATACAACCTCCCGGATCAAAACTCAGTACTACATAACCCTATTGTATCACAAATCAGAATCTTCTCTCAGTATGAATGTATGACCATAGTAAGTAGTGTGTAAATAGTTCATTTGTCCAACAACTATATTCAATTTCGGGCTAATTTATGTTTGGTTTTCATGCGTAATTGGTGCCATAAGTGATGAGAATACAGGCCTAAAACCGTTTGAGCTCAATAAGAAGAATAACAAAGTAAATATTAGAAAAACCGCATACTTGAATCTGCAAAACCCGAAGAAAATTATTTTTAACAACATAAATTTTAAGTTAAAAAGGACGTAGAAATTGACGCTTTTCCAGATTTAGTACCCTTTTGATTCAATACGCATTTATAATATTTTCTGCAAAGTCACTATATTAAATCCTAACCTTCATAATTTGGGGCCTAAATGAAAGTGGAAAGGAAGTAAAAGAAAGTTTATCAGTCAGGAATAGTAATGTATGCATTATTATGATTAACTGTGGTACTATCAGAGTTTGCTTGATCCGGTGTTGTCATATAAAATCCATGTAAGTATCGAAAACAGCAGTGGTCACCTAATTTAGACAGTTTATTTCTTAAAATAAAATTTGGCAACATTGTCAACCCTTGGCTAAGATGTAGACCACATCGGTATGATAAATCGTTAATCTATAAAGATCAGAACAAGTCTTTTCAAGACCTTTACTATAACAAATATGCTTAATTAACAGCCCGTTCATTACCCAGGGTTGTTTGGTCCGAAATGCAATAAGCAACAAGAATCGGAATTTGTGAAATAAGTATTAAAGACTTATATATGATATTTTATACAATTAAACCGACATATTTGTTATTTGCATACACCTCGTAGATATAACGGTACTAGCCATTACCCATCAATTGTGTCTTTAACAAACACTATTTTTTTTTCATTTCCTGTACCTTATGTGATATAAGTGCTTGCAAATTCTTCAGTATATTGAAGTCAACGTTCATTATACAGAGTTAAAGATACCACATTTTAACCTTAAAAGAAAACTACATATCACAATTGATTACGCCATGTAAATACTTGTTTTTTTTCTTGCAACATTAATATGTATTATTTAATTTATGTATAATACACTCTTCTAGGCTCATATTTTGGGGCAGGTGAAGCATACAAAGATATTTATAATAACACATGTTATTCAAACAAGTTGTTGCATGTTTCTAAGCTTACAAACGGATTCAGTCAAGGAGAATATTTTACATCATTGAAAAATCTTGTTAAAATATATTAGCTAAAAGGTAATGGATGTATGTTACTACCTAGTAACCTAATTATTTCGTAATAAATTCATTAAACAATCCACCAATCATCTATTACCGGTACACTACCAAGTTTCAGAATTTATTTTTAATACAAACCAATACATATATTTGTCTGAAAACGTTGTCTAAGTCGGAAACGCCGGAATTGTTCAAAGAAACATCCTCTCGGTTCAAAATCGTTGGGCATTTTGTACTATGTTCAAATATTTTATTCGCCTTCTTTGATCTATTTTGAATCAATTTGGATTTAATGTACAAGGCTTCGCCTTTCCTGATTTATTCGTTTTGCACATTTATTTGTATAGTAGTTGTAAAGAACTTAAAACAAGGCAAACTGGGTAACAACAGATCCCCTACTAAAAATGTAAATAATGTGCACATTAACCCTTAAATAGAACACATGCAGATTAATAAAGATTAATTCATGTTAAGTGAACATTTTATATTAGTGCAGATGTGGATGTGACGAATGGTCTCCTTCAAATCACACTATCCTCACAATTGTAAAACAATGCTTTTGTTGTCGGACGAAAATTATTTATATGAAAAACTATAAAAACAAGCCCAGGAGTGTAAGTTTAAACATAAACCCCGTTTTAAGGACACATGGTAAAGGCCAAAACAAACATTGTCGAACTCCTGCATGATATTTTGAATGAACATTTGGTTTTGATCGTTGTCTATCGGCGAAGAACGGTGTTTGACGATTAGAAATGTACTAGTATATCCGTAGTGAATTGCTAACAACCGTACTTTGGTGAATCCTGACGCTAATTATCAAAGAGCGTTTTATTCCAGGGTTATTCTCATACTTCTAGGGTAAAGAGAAAGTATACATCTTATCATTATTCCAAATGAGATGATTCATAATCAAAGCGAGTCTTTAAATTTATTCAGAAAAATTTATGCCATGTTATCTTTGTAAATAAATAAAAATAAAATAAATATTAAAAAGACTGTACTGCAGACTGGGGTTAAAAGTTTTCAATTTTGGAAAATAATAGATTTAGAAAAAAAAAATGTTCATAGTGGACTTAACAATATTATAAGGGAATAAAGTGCAAGTATGTCTCTATGTCGCTCATTGGAGTATACTCAATGCATAATGTTTTATGACGCATTTTTGATATCGGGGGTAAACATGGAGCAAACTTGGTAGAGGACCAAGAGGTAATACAAACTCCCAATTTCTAAGCTCTCGATGTTTTTAGACAATGTTCTTTTGGTGTATAATCCCTGGACAAAAAAATCAAACAAGAGACAACTGGAGTGTGTCCAGTATATACCACAAGGATACAGTATCTGCAATGCTTGGTAAAAACCCGCGAGTCAATGTACATACAAAATAACTAAGCTCTAACCTAATGGCTTTGGACAGCTATATTTGTAAAAAATATTCCTTTTCGTTGTCATTGCAACCAGAATTTTTTGTTTGAGCAATTTTAATGGAGACCTACATGTCCCTTCATGGAATTTGGTGAAATATCCTAGTGGTTATGGCTGAAACAGAATGCTTAAATCTCAGAACTATAAAGAATTATAAAACTTTGTATTTGTGATATTATTGTTTTTATTTGGCAAATATTTTTTTATTTGTTGTTAGTTGGGCAAAATAGGCACACTTACGAACTCTCGGTACTGAATTCAAATTTAATTTGAACATATGCAGTTCGGATTTTTTCCTTATGCCATTAAATAATAATTGATGCTACTAACGTCGGGTCAGTATACTGGGAATTTCTTAAAAATGAATTTCTGTCAGACACTAAATCGTTTTGTTTATTGACGTCGTTTAATGTGGTATAACCCGAATTTAACTTTAAACAGGAAAGTTAACTTTGTTCTGTACATTTGATATTTAAACAAACTTCACCGCAAGAAAAAGTGATAGGTCAATCCGGTTAATGCATTTGTAGGTGAATGCCTATAAAGACATAAAAAAAACACATAAAAAGTCAGGTTAATTTGAGATTCCGAGAGGCAGGATTTCCGTACCTAATTTCAATTTGATCTTTGATGCGTGCCACTCACGTTGAAATGGCTCTTTTGGCCTTGTGTTATTGTGGTTATATGAATGCATTTTTCTATCTAAAACACGACAAGCATGAATGCATTTAAGGCCGTTGTTTAATAGTGCTATAGTCCATAATGATTTTAATTATTGAATATGATGTAACAATCAAATATAATAATAAAACAATATTTTTGTAGCAAAATATGTATTAGTAACACGTAGTTTATGAAACATAAACAGTGTCAATATGCAAATGACGAAAGCAAATGGCATATATGACTAATATTAATGTAAATGGTACAATGCAGTGAATGCAACGTTCATGCCGCACGGTATTGTATGCATCCGTTGATTCTAGCAATGATGTTTTACAGCCGGTGAAAGTTAGCAATATGATAGCATTTATACTTTAGTTTGAACAGAATGTCAAAATACACGCTGTATTGCAATATCATATCGTTTTGTATTACATTCAAACAAACCACATAGACACATAAGCAATACCATTAGTGACGTGATTTCCAAACAATAAACAATCGTACGTGTTTTCCGGAGTCAATTTCCAAAAACAAAAACGAATATAGCAGCATTTTATTTCCGACTTCCTCCATTTCTGGTTTTGAGCTGTTGACCCAACATTTTTGGTCATTTTTTCAAAAGCACGTATGAAATGTAATTGCAGTGCCCAAATTCAAAGATTTTAAGTATCATTCAGTTTTCAGTGTAAGAAAGTATAATCTAAACCGAGCGTAGGGTATTTTGCGGAAACGAGGTTTACCGAGTTTTCAGCAAAACACCCTGCGAGAGGGTTGAGAATACCTATCCAACACTATCATCCATGGAAGATACTTCTTCTCCCACCTAGTTAAACAAATTAAAGTAAAAATGTTCTTATATTCCGCTGGAAATATTGTGCGTAGTAAAAATGATGAGGCGTATAGGTATTTAATAATTTGTGTTTGTCATTGATATGCGCGCAGTGATTCAGATTATAGGTATCTTTCCTTAAATAGTTTCTGAGAATAGTTCAGCATTCTCTCTTGAATGAAGCGTGAATACCTTTTATGGTGCCATTTGAAGCGAGAATTTTATTATTTGGATATTAAAATAGGCACAAGGTTTCTTGATGCTACTTTTTTCGTAAAATAAAAAATCTATATATTTTCATCAAGAAAAACGCACTCTTTATTTTGGTAATCATCAAATGTTGCAGGAGCTAGAAAAAAACGCAAACAAAAAATACAAGCCGTTATTGAGTAACATGTATTATTGTTCAACCACAAGCTTTAGTACAAATACAAATATTTGTCTTGATGATGGATTATTTCGTACATTATAGACTTCTTTACATTGTGTAATTGTGATTTTAAGAATTGTACACCTAGCACATAACCGGTGAATCAAAGGTTGGAAGTATACATTGAAATGCGATAGTACCAATTATACTTACTATACGAAAAAAGACATAAGTTTCCTTTTTAGTTTTTTATTTCATTTTACCTCGATTGAAAAGCATTACTCGTCGTTGTACCGTGGTAACGGGAGATTCGTATTTTGTCATATAATTCGATACAAATTAACGGTGTTAGAGGATAGTTTACACAAAACAATGGTTTTTGTCCCTTCAGACTCTTCTGATTGTCACAATCCGATGTCGAATCGATGGCTGTGTCATTCTCCAAACAAACCTTTCATGAGTGTAACCAATATTTCGCGTCGCTAATTATTAGAACCTTTTATGTTCCGTTAAAAAGCGAATAATCGCTCCCTCTTACAATGTGCTCTTATTAAATATTAATCAATCATTTCATGTTACCAATCTAATATTTATTTTACGTTCCTGATGACAACAGCTTCTTCTGCTCTCTGCTTACCTTGACATAAACACGTTGTAACTTCTACCTGTATATGGCCGTTCTGTAGCTGTTTAAATACATACAATGACATATATTGATTACGTTTTCTTATTTGTCTCATATTATTGCACGTTTCAACTAAAGACGTTCCGGTTATGAGAGTACCAATTGACGTATTTTTACCATCGTTAACTGCTTTAATTGCATAAACATTGTGATCAAAAGCATATAATGGAAGAAGCTCCTTTTTTTCCGCAATTAAATAGTTTAAAGACACATAATTTCACTTCTTAATTAATTTATATCCTGAATTAATAGAAATACGATATAACTATTCAAAACAGACCATGATAAATTAGTTATTTTTAAGACAATAAGGGTGACGAAAAAACATTAAATGAAATGATTTATTCCTCATTTATAGTTATAAATCATTCTCATTTGAGAACTTGGAATGTTTTGCATGTAAATTGCACACATATCAAATGACCGGGAAAACTAAATGAATTGATATTTTGATTCCACAACATAAAGAGCGGGATTCGATAAATTGCCAAAAAATTTAAGGGCGTATATTCAAATCTATAATAAAAGTATTTTGATGGCAAATTTTCTAAATTTTTTATTTGACAGTTTTATAGTTTATTTATGGTCTCGAATATTTGATAATTGAATTAATATGTCATCTGACATTCATATGCAGAATAAAATTTTAAGAGGTCATATCATTTTACGATGTTTCAACCGTGCGCCAAATCAGTATTTATGAGAGAAGTGTTGTAATTGAAACTATACGTTGTATTCGATATTGCTTCAGCTGTTAAAAGTCTGCAGATGTGGCAAGTAATTTATATAACACTGAAAAACTTACCAAAAAGCTGCTTCTGAAAAAAAAAACATATTCCGACTTTAAAAATTTCTTTCATATATTTGCAGCAACACCTTGACGTTAATTGTTTGCATCACGTTGATTCATAATAAATGCTTTACAGCATGTGCAGTTAGCAATAAGAATAGCAAAGTACTATTCAGTTTGTGATACTTCAACAAATAGATGTACAAATGCACGCTGTAGCAATTCATAATCTTTATCTATTACATTCAAACAACCCACATAGACACATAACCTTACCAATTACTGAGGCGATTTTGGAAAACAATAAATACAAGACGTATGTTCCGGAGTCATTTTCTAAAAAAAAACACGAAAACAGTCAGCATTTCCGACTTTTCGGTTTTGAGCTGTGACCCAACATCCTGGGGGAAGTTGTAAAAAAATGTTATCGTAATCCTTTTTTCAAAACATACGCACACAAATCACACGCACGATATGAAAATGTAATTGTGGGCCCCAAATTCAAGGATTATAAGTTATCATCCATGACCGAGAGTGCAATATAGTAAATCCAAACCCGAGCGTAGGTATTTTGCGGAACGAGGTTATCGAATTTCAGCAAAACCACCATGCGAGAGGGTGTGAAATGAACCAACTTACACTCTCGGCAATGGAGGATGCTTTTTTATCTCACCTTAGTTAACAAAATAAAGTAAAAATGTACTTTTTCGCTGGAAATCTTGTACAATAGTCAAAGTTTTGTGCGTAAAGATGTGTGATAATTCGTTGTTGTCATGGATAGCGCGCAGTGATTCAGATTAAAGTTAAATCGTTCCTTACATAGTTCTGAGAAGAGTGCAGCATTCTTTCTTGAATGGAGCATGAACAGTTTTTTAATGGTGCCATTTGACGCGAGAAATGATTAATTAGATTATAAATATTGCCGAAAGATAAGGTTTCCATGATGCTACTTTTTTCGTAAAGAACCCCAAAATATTTTAATTTTATGAAGTAAACGCACTTGTTTAATCCTGATATACTCCTGAAAGATAATTAGAAGAAAATTATAAGTTGCTTGCCGCAACATCAAACGTGACTGTCTTTACACAAAAATAACAAATTGTAGCACAAGAGTACGATAACTAAGGTCAAGGTCATTATACATATACAAAACCTTTGTCTAGATAGAATCTTTCGGTAATTGTAGACGCTTTAAATTGTATTACATTTAAGTGTAACGAAAATCCGCCTTATTTAATTGCATTGTTTGTTGATGATAATAGCAAATTTTGAACATGCGTTGTGTCTAATGGTAATAGTTGACAACGTTTATATTGGGTCCATGAAGTAGGCAGTATTCTAAATTTTCCTAATTTACTTTGTTTGTAAATCAGCACGTAGTCATTATTGATTTAACCAGGTAAAGCGGTAGATTAAACAGTGTAGAGGATAGACACAAACCATTGTTTGTTTTTTTCCATTGTGACTTTTCTGATTGTCACAATCGATGTCGAATCGATGCTGTGTCCATTCTCAAACAAACCTTTCATGAGTGTACCAATATTTCGCGTCGCTAATTATTAGAACTTTAAGGTGTTCCGCTTCAGAGCGACTGTTCGCTTCCTCTTTACATGTGCCCTTATTAATAATAATCAACCATTTCATGGTTACCATCTATATTATTATAATTTATTACTTGTATATATCGACCTCCTTTACTGTGTATTGCACACTTCGTTGTTTAGTGTACATGTTTTGAGAGAATATTAATTTAAATAGTTACCAGAATTTCTTAAAAGTCGTTTTAAAATAAAATAAAAATTAAACTGTAAAACTAGTGAAACTATGAAAACATGCTTATCTGACGTCCTGTATCATGTCGAATAGGTGTATAAAACACATAGGTGGTGAGATGGATGCGTTTAACTCGAACTAGATGTGATTCAGGTTTTATCCTAAAATTTAGTATGTGGCCTTTTTTATTAATTGTTTGAAGTTCTACCGAACGAAACTGCTATTAGTTTTTACACGGCATTTCAACTACTCCTATTTCAGAAATGACGTCATTATAAATCGTATAAATGATGAAGTGCAGATTGTGGAGAAAGAAAAAAAATGTGGTTTTAATTATGTAAGCCTTAGCATTGTGGTTTTTTCGTTCAAGAAAATTAGTCTCTGTAGGTCACCTACCAATGTTAAGGTAGGAACATTTTATGGTCCTCTTCGAAATGTTGACCGGAAATGGCCTAATGCGATATAATTCTTTGTTCGCATTCGTGACATCAGCAGAGACGTCCCACTGTCCTAATTGGTAATGAGGTAATATTCCAACCTCAGAATGGCATATGGATTGAAAATGTTAGGTGTACTGTATTAAATATGAGTATACTTCAGGGTCAAAACATCGTTTTCTGTTGCTTTATATTTAGTTTCTACCATTTACTGGTGTTTAAATATTGATGATTTAAGCTTTATTACTGTTATATCGTTTTAAATAGTAATGCAACTGACACATGATACCGTTAACCAATAAAATTACTACTATTGAAATAGCAAAAAAAGTACAAAATTGAAAACCACTTTCTCATAAAACACGATTAAGAATTTGGGGGGAGGGGGTTAGACATAGACAAAAAATAGGCTACGCCTATCTGTATCGCTGCAAGACATGATAAAATGAAAAAAGGAGAAAAATCGAAACATTAATTGTAAACTTTAGTACAAACATAATACTATATAATATATATCATTTTAACATACTGAGCACTTCGAAACATGTGCCTAAAGAACTACATTTGATCTTGCAGCTACACATCATGTTTGACCAAAATCCGTCACGATTGATCTTAATACTCTTGAAACTTTTTGAATTCCACCAGTCAGGAAAATTTGACTTGATAAAGAGAGAACAAATAGGACGACATCATATAAAACAGCCTTTTTTATTATCAAGATCACTCTTACAAGAGACGACAGAGTATGCACGCGTGTCGTGGCTCTACTTTCTAGTAGCCCATTAATGATATAACGTGTTCGGTGTAAAGCACCTCAGCACGGGAGAAAACATTCTTGGTTTGATCAGTACTAATCACTCTGAATGTGTAGATCACTTATCGCCAATTTTGTTATATCACGCTTAAGAATAAACCCCAATAAAGGAAATGAAATTCCACTAAGTTTAGTGACTCTCAAAAAAAAATATCATGAAATCTCAAAAGATACGAAATAAATGCTTCAATAAACGAAGCTTTATTGACGTTGGTTCTATGTTACCCTTTACAATTATCAATAACTACATTCCTACCGATTCTCTTAAGAGATGCATGTATCGCCTTTCAATTGCATCAATATTCCATGAACGTAAAATCTTATGCAAACGATAAAACAAGTGACGTCATTGACGCTGTCGCTATGCAAAGAGCCGTATTTTTATACTATGTGTTAGCAGACAGTTCAAATTTTAAGTTTTGATATTTTTGTATTTCGGGTCATCGATTAGTGCACGGACAATGACATACTTCATAAACCCATGGATCGCAATACTAAACATTAGCTTCTTATACACTTAAATATTTGGGAACTTCATCAAGAAACCCATAGGATGACGTGGCGAAGTTTTCATGTTTAGGCGTGAGCTTTCAAAATAATCTCCAGTACTATATCCTATATACTATATCATATTCGATGAAATACATTATACTTTCACGAAATATATGTCGTCATACTCGAGCTGTTAAAAACCTATTTAAAACTAACTATTTACTGCAAGTCAACCATCAAAATGCCTCAAGTTATTTGAAAATCCACCGTAATTTATCAAATCATTCCAGGTGCATTTCAAATAACATTTTCTACATAAGAATTCAAAAATACCATTACTTGCTTTAACTGACCGAGTAAATCTTTAACATACTTATTAGTTTGCGAATATCTAACCGAACTACGTTTTGTCTGATTTACCGAGATACAAAGACTTGGATACAATACATCTCCCTTTCAGAAATTATGCATGTACGTTTGTTGTCGCCAGACAAGGACATCTGTTCAAAACTGCTCTTACACTAGAAATTTCGATAATTCCATGCCTTTACATTGCACTTATAATAGACGGGAATCATTCGGGAAAGTAGTATTTGACGAAACCCATGCCTTAGTTATATAAATAAACTATTAACTCTAAACATTTTTATTGAGATTAATATGTTCGCTCTTCAATTTGTAATTTTTTGAACATATTATATTTGTTGAATGCTTTATTAAATGCCAGTACTTTAACTTAATGATATGATTTGTTTCAAAAGGCGATAGGAGTTAATGTTGTTATATAACTTTTAATGTCAATAAGGGTTTTAATGTATTAAATATTCTATTTATTTTACAGATGTATTAAACCAAAGATCGAGTTGTTTAATTGCCACCAATATATTCACTAAAATCATGACCAACATGCGGGTAATGCTTACTCTTTGGTTAAATAGATAAGCATTTTATCTCCGGAAGTTTAATTTATAATATTCACGGCATTTGTAGTGAAATATATACTTTGGAAATTCAATTCTAACTGTCAGTATCTTCACACTTTTCGAGAACCATTACGGCAAAAACATTGAAATCATTTTCAATGAGACTTGGCATAACCTAAGGTATTATTTGTAGCTGACAACTGTGAGAAACTTTTAATTACAATGGAAAAAATGGGCACTTGTACTGGATTCGAATCTCGTATGAAGTATCCCAGCTGCAGTAAGGCAAGAACCGCTTGGCTTATTTCTTTCAGATTCGTTAACGAGAAGAAGTAGTTTATAATCATTAACCTGTCACTTTGATTGTTTTCCTATTATAATTCTTTATTGTCTACTGAGAATTTTCGTTGAAGTCCCATTGTATTTTAAAAAGATTGGCTCATTTCAAGTTCAGTAGAATCCATTGATACTTTTTGTAAACAAATATATATTCGGAACTTTTCAGGTGGAATTAGTATTATACCATTATCGTTTTCCCTGTTTCATAGTGTTCTATAAATAATTCTAGACCATAAGATTTAACTTATTAACGGAAACGGACGAATACAGCACGCAATCTGCAAACCGCTGACTGGAATCAAGCAACAAAAATCCTGCAATTGCCAAATTGAGCATTTCTCAAAATGAATAATCCTAACGAGTGAGTGGAACCTATGTTATAATTACAGGTTATTATATCAGTAAATGCCTCAGTGGAAACAAATTGTTTCCCTATCGCAAAGCGCTAAGCACGATTTTGTATTCTGAAAATGTACTATGTCTACATTTTGCTATTCTGTGATTGCGCAGTTTATCTTCACAAAATATTTGTCGAAATAAATCTCAAACCGGCCTGACATCCCTTTGAATTTTGTTTTTAACTCTCTGTGGTATCCTTTTTTGCTTGTCCTCAACATTTGGAACATGTGTACTCTAGTATGTTTGGTTTCTGAGCATGTCCCTGTAGTTTAAGTTTACGGAATCATATTTAACATATCCGAAACGATCTAATTTCAACATTATTTAATTGATGAAAATTCATTGAAACATAGTATACATATACCATCGGGTTTTCTTTACTCTTTACCCCATTAAAGAGTTTCACGGATTTTGTTTTTTAATATTAATAATTAAGCTATATGCAAATAAAACACTGATTTTGAGGTGTTTTCGGAAATGGTTTGAGCAAAGTATTCACATTCACTATCTATCTTTAATACCTTATCATATGAGAAAAGCGTCACAGAGCTAAAACTGAGTTACTGGTGTTGTCTTTGAGCTAGCAGGTAGTATGCAATCATTTCAAACAGAGCTTCATATGCAAAAATATACAGGCCAACAGGCGTATGCTTACTCATAACCCATAGCCTTGATTGGGAATGACGAGCAATAAAGGAACATATTGAATGAAAAATAGCCTACAGAGTATTAACCTTATTGTGTGTGGATTTTTGTAAACAGTAAACTATTTCGTCGTGTCGTAGCTATCATTTTAACTACAGATCTAGGTGAACTTCGAGTGCACAAAACTACGGATTGATATGAATTGAAAGCGCACATAACAAGTCGAAAGCTAATTCGATGTTCTCTGTGAGTTGTGAGGAGAAGTGCCCAAATGATGATCAAATTTATACAATTATTGTACCATATTTCTTGTTTTCATTAAATATTAATGACACACTTGCCTTAAAGTGATTTGTCTCCGATATGATTTTATTAAGAAAGCAAGCTAGGGATATTGTTAGTATATTTTTAAACATAAATCTTCGTTCCATTCTTCTTTTCAAGAGAGACAAAATTGCAATGACCTTTGTTAGCTACAGAGGCAATGGGGGAGATGTAAACAGAACTCTCATAAGAATGCAGACAAAAGATGAATCGTAGCATTTCATATAATCGTCCCAAAATTGATTTTTCTGCATTTTTCTTAACCGTTAGTATCGTTTTAAGCCATAAAAAACATTAAATTCGGAATGAGAATATGAGATCTGCAGTCTATTCTTATGTCAGCAGTCCTTTATCACTGGTTTTCAGATATTTACGCAAAAATTGCTAATTCCAAGACAAAAAAATAAAAAAGGGAAAAACGGCAAACTGTGGAGAGTGCAGCTTTAAATGTCTAGGAGAAGTGTTTTGGACCCTCGGGGAGGTTTTGCTCGAAAGCAACCAATCATGCGCAGTTTATTATACTTCATAATATTATATGCAAATTATTGATATTATTATTCGATTGTTTGCTAATAGTTTTAAATCAATATTTTCTTGGGAATATAAAATATGTTTACACTGTCAATCACTCTCACTACATGTATGGCGTAATTCGATACAAATCTGCAAATTTAATTAATTGTATCTATTAACCTAAGATTTGTGTTATAATTTAGTTTATGAAGCATGCTACTGACGCATGTATAGTTTAACATGTGCAATCCCTCGTTAACGTTTCAATGGGCTGGTTGTCGAAACGATTCAGTACCTAAAAACACGTTGTCATGAACACTGGAAATTTAAAAAAGAATGTAATCTATATTTGTAGCCCTGGTGATATTTTAAAAAGTTTAAAGGTTAAATTGATGCACATTGCACCTTTAACATACCTTCTTAAGAACCTGGTCAATTCAATTATATACATGATTCGTGATTTTTTTTATATATTGTCTAACTCAAGGAAAACACATATGGTCAGTTTTGTTTGCATTAGTATTTAACGATTTCTATTTGTGTTTGTAATGGTTGTAAAGATGTAAACTTGCATTTGGTTGATTTGATGTAATGAAGTATTTTCGTGGTTGAGATTTTGAGAATTGATTATAACAAATAACATACTTTGCTTTTTCTATTTTTTATGTTGCATTTATGGTTTGGGTATTCAGTCATAACCAGAGTTAGAGTATTCACTGTGAAGTTGAAGTCAGAGGAAGGACTCCACGTGTACTTTGACCAGTCAAAATTGCGTTCATATCCCCGATAATGACATCAACACCGCAATTCATTACTTATATTTAACACAATAGTTCATTATTTCATTCAAATAATTGTTAAAGAACTCATTTTCATTTTACGAAAATCTTCAGTAACCCTTCTTACCATTCTGTAAATAGAACGACCGACTACCACGGATCTTAGATGATATCAACGGATTAAATGAATCAAACGAGCAACGGCATTTTGGTGAAAATCAGGTGTTGCCAGGAAGTATAGTTACAGGTGTTGCATTATTCTTTATAGCTGCCCTTACAATCACCGGAAATATAATGGTATTCGTCGCTGTGATATTCAATAAGAAACTACGGTCAGTTTCAAACTTATTTATTATGTCTCTTAGTATGGCCGATTTATTGCTAGGGACTGTGGTGATGATTCCTGCAACACTTAATGAAATATTTGGACGCTGGATACTGGCAAGTGGATTTTGTGTTGTTTGGGCGGGCTTCGATGTCATGCTCTGTAGTGCGTCTGTGTTGAACGTGTGCCTGATAAGCCTTGATAGATACATTGCTGTGATGTCACCTCTACGTTACAAGGTCCTCGTGACCCACCGACGGGCATTTGCTATGATAGCTGTTGCTTGGGCAATAGCGATTTGTGCGTCTTTCATTCCCCTGGGGACAGGTATCCACAATCCTGATTTACCAACACTTACTAACCTAACCTTTCTTACGGAAACACCTCAATGTCTTTTCATTCCAAGTTTAACATTTGTGCTTATAGCATCAACTGTGACTATATTGCTGCCGATAATTGTTGCATTCGGACTTTATTACCGCGTATCTAAGGAAGCAAAACGACAAGCATGTTTCGTAGGAGTCCTTATTGCACCTAGCAACATGCTCCTAGGAGCAAAAGTAGCAAACAAACACATCAGAGAACCATTCACCAGAAAAGCTACAATAACCCTCGGAATAATTGTGGGTGCATACGTTGTGACATGGGCTCCATTCTTGATTACAAATATATTAGAAGCCTTATGTACTTGCGTTCATGCCAAACTGTTTAGTGCTTTTGTGTGGCTAGGATATTGTAATAGCCTCATTAACCCCATCATTTACCCTTTCTTTATACGTGACTTTCGAAACGTTTATCTAACAGCGTTATTTAATGTATGCCCGTGTTTGACATTTCTCCAAAAGTACAAACGTGACAGAGTTTTTTTCCAGAACTCAATGGAGTTCGTAAAGCGTTCGTCTGGACCCACAGAGAATAATTTATAAGATATCAAGTGGATCAAATACTTCGTGCCATTAAAGCCATACATATTTTATTTGATGCACATGTACGGTATAATATTGAGTATGTGTCAAGTGTTAGGTAATATTTCGTATTCATCGTCGTGATCGTTATATCAGCCGGAAATTAACCATGTAAACGGTGTGGAACAACTCAGAACAAACCGTACACGCATTGTACCAGAACGTCGCATATATCAGTTGGTTTGAACGTTGATACTATATTGATAATGTAATAGAAACCGCATTCCCTATAGAGCTAATTTGATATCTCCTGTAATCAATCATGGTATATATTTGATATAGGTGTTTCGGGTTAAGAAGTAAGTGTTACTTGTGCAGTGAAATAATGTTCAATAATATTGTGTTACTGTACTCATTCCTTCACAGGTGTATGGTATTGTTGTGTTAAGAAATTATTATTGTAATGTTTTCGTATATTATAAACACTTGTCTTTCAAATGTGTAAATTATTTCATGCATAAATTAATATTCTTTTGTTACATGTGTTATCGGTCAGAGTTACACATTAATTTAATAAAGATTTAACGCCAAATGGATGCCAATTGCATTGATTTTAAAATGTGCATATATACCTGTTAATACGTACTAATCTATAAACATGTTTTGAAAATACAAATATAACCAACATAATTAAAAAAGACGTTAACACGATATACCAAATATACGCATCAATGCATCTTACACACGTGAAACGTTAGTATGATAGCAGTATTTGTGTCACCTTGCACAGTTAGGTGTACACTTTTAAGAAGTAATATAACTCTTCTTGTAATAAATTGATTTTGGTATATAAATTGTTATGGTCTTAGAATTGTTACAAAGCTATTTCATTCAATATTCATGCGTTGCATTGGCATCTGATTGTGTCCGGGATTTCATTTCAAAATTGAACTGTTTCAAACTGAATGTTTTTTAATTGTTAATGTCAAGGCATGTCTGATAGTCTGCAGGTGCATATCCTTGGAGAAAATGTTACATTTTGACATTAATATCCGTGACACAGGACATTTTTATCAGCCATAGGAAGGTAAAACCAAATTATGAAGATTTGCACGAACCCATGGTGCTTGTTCCATTTTCATAATACTGTTTCAATATCAAGAACGATAGATGTACTCTTTTATTTTAACCAGAACTTTAATTAAAGTAACAGTTTCATCGATTCGTCTCTTTTTGAAAATATGTAAACAAATGATCACAATTCATTGATGATATTGTGGTCTGAACCATCTTAACAAAACTGTGTTATGTCTATGGTCTTCCCAATCCATTTCGTGTACTCATTTTTGAAAGACAAGATACACGAAACAAGAATCTTTATTTTAATTTGAGTACATGTTAACAAAAAACATTAACTCAATGAGCTATTTTCCGACATGAAAAACTAATATACATCAAATAACAGTACATAACAATGGATTGTTGACCTGAAAATAAAAGCATATAGATTTAGGTTACACATGGGGGAAAGTATGTACAAAAGCCGTTTTATATTGATGTAGACAATTACCAAACAAATGAAGATTGATTAGAGCATTGGATACAATGATAACATCAAGTAGTGTCCCCGGCTGTACGGCCAGGTCACACGCAAACGGTTCCGCTAGTTGGAATACCACTGTATAATGGTTCGTTATTTCAAAATTCTAAAATAAGAATAATGAGAGTATAAATTTTAAAAAGCAAAATCGTAAGTAGTCTTATGTACCTGAGAATTACAACATGGTATATGTATATGTTCGATAAATGTTCATGATATAGCCTTCTAAATTATAGGTTATGAGGGAGGCAGTTCAACACCTGAGTGACATCAAAGCGGGAGAAATTATCCCATATTTAGTTGTTCAAAATGATGGCACATGAACACAGTTTTTATATCTGAGATTAAAATTACGTGTCTTGAGATCTACAAGGCTTTGAACATATGCTGGTTTGATATCGTACAACGACTAGAATATAATATGTATATACATTTATTTTAAAATCCCAGTACCACTAAGGATTAAATAGATAGAATGAAAAAAAAGCATGTATAACTTTGATAAAGTCTCAGATAATATTCGGTATTACCCCGAGGGTCAGATGATGCTTTATGAAACAGAAACTAATGGAAAATACAACAGAAATCCCTTTCCCGACCGCCGACTCAATTGCTAATGAGATAGATTGGTGGATGTAGCATAGCGCTCTTCAAACAGTACCTGGCCAGTTGTCGGGCTGGATAAATAACTAGAGAAATACTTAAAACTTTTAAATAAAATTTCACATCAAGAATATAAAGCACCTGTTTTTAAAATATATGTAGAGAATGAAAATTATCACTGTTTTTTAGTGAAAAGTCGCCAATATTTGATATGTCAATTCTAACTGTATTATTACCTTTTCTTTAGTTGAATACAATTTGGCTTTCAATTAAAATATTTTATGAAAGTAACCATGTGAGTATGATTATTTTGTTTAAGAACTGTTTTGTTAAAAAATGGAAATGGTTAAAAAGGGATAAGGGTTAAGATAAGTCATTTGGATATACATACAAAAATGAGTTTACATCACTTAAACATACTGGGCCTTTAACAACAGATCTTTTTGCTAAGACTTCATAATTATAGAAGTGTTTCCTAAATTATTTCATGCTCCAAAATGTCTAAACATCGATCAGAATGTAAGTATCATGGCATTTTAATTTCAAGTTACCTGTTTACCTGCGTTGAACAGCAGAGCCCGGAAACCAAGCTTTATCATCGGCGCGCGATATATCAACCTCGTCAGCATCATACTTTTCTAGGTCTCGTCCTCCGGTTGGGGAGGTGGGGTTAAAATAAAACGTTTAAGTTAGGAAATTAATTAAGGAATTGATCGACATGAACATATCTCATTGGGAAACAATTTAAAATTAAACACTGTACGTGATATGTAATACTAAAACAATGTTTAACATGATTGTGACGTTATCTGCATTAATATAACATTGGAAACAAAACTAGACTTGCCCATTCCGTTTGAGGATTCTTTTAGCATTAAACAATATTAGACTTAGTATACTTCTATAATCGTCGTTTGAGTATATGAACTAATATCATACATGTCATATCGTCACCTTAGTGCAAGAACTCAATATCTGCTTCTATATTTATATGCAGTTATTGAGTTATTGCATTAAGGTGACGATATGTATTGTTACGTTGTTATGTTTTTACATAACTTTACTATCCGATGTGTCATACGAATGTTTGTAAGAAAATACCACAATATACCCAAAACTTCATATGTTACATAAAAAAGAAAATTAATATTAAAACATACCATTCAGCTATCAGTGTAATAATGATTAGATACAAACATATTTACTTCCGAACAAACGCGATATCGTTTTAGAGAATACTATAACAAGGAAACTACAGGAACAAGCCAAGTAGACCACAAGCTTGTTTAAAGGCACAAGGATCAAAGCCAAACAGACCTAAACGCGAGATAAACGAGCGAAAAAGACAACGAACACAGTAATACATCAATATCGAAACATCGTTTTAGTAATTACTGTTCGAAATGTTATTTTGTCAAATAAGATCCCTGTAATTTTTCACTGTTTCTACCGCACATTTAATCAATAAATCTGCATCAACTTCGTATTATTACATTTGCCTTGTCAACCGGCGGTATGAAAGGAATAGTATTTAATCAAAATGCGCATGTGCAACATGATACAACTACAGGAGACTCAGACCGCACATAATGTCATTTCAAACGTTTTACGTAAATCACAACCCTTTCAATTCAGATCAATTCCGACAAAAAGGTGTATCATGTTTATGCTTACAACATTAACTCAATTTGATGTTAAACACCATGAAATTTTCATTTAATCCATTTGCAAAAGGCATAAAGTTATAGTTAAGCAGAAATTATATTAATATCTGAGATTCGCATGCATTACTAGGACTTTACAAAAAAGACACCTTAAGTAGCATTCTCAATCATAAATATAGACAGTGCATCCTGGACTGCATCAAGGCACAGACACAATAAATTCGCAAATAGAATCCAGACTTTTTACGAGGAATTAAAACGAATGCATTTCAATAAATTACATGCCAACTGACAGGTTTATCAATGTCGATGCAAACGGTTTCAACTGTAGATGCAGCATTCTTAATCTCAATATAAACACGGAAATGAGAGTAATGGCATCAAAAAGAAACATGTGTAAAGAACACATACCGTCAACATATATCTTCTTAAAATATGTGTAATACATAACAACGCAATTTTTCACGTTCAATGCCTTTTCAATCAAATTATACAGCGGTATCTCCTTTTTGTATGTTATAGTAAGTAGAAAGGGGCAAAACGGAACACCGCATTCAAGTCGATTTTTATGTTATTTTGACAATAACGTTTTCTTTCGATAGGACGTGTGCTTGGTAGGCTGAATTAAAATATACTACCATTTATTGTATTGTTTTGAGCATAACTATATGTAAATAGAAATGTCTTGGATTGAAATATTCTGACACAAGCCATGAAAATATAATAAAAAGGTTATAATAGAAACAAGTGGCACTGCGGAACGACACGTTATATCCAAGTTTCCAAGTTTCAAAGTTTATTTCGTATAACTCATGTCACAAAACATGACAAAAAGAGTATTGAAATATATATATATATATATACAACTATGAAAAGAACGAGAATAGTCTCAACATTTTAAGACATTATCTATAAGAATAAATAAATTCAATCAGTGTTATCCAATATTAACATTATACCTTTATAATGGAGGAGGCATTTAAAGGGAAACAAAATGCATCAATTTATGTATCATTATGAGAATCGAACCATTATCTCTTTAATAAGCTTACAGAGTTTTTCAAAATGTATACCTGAATCAGGTCTTATTTGCATTACTTGTTTAAATTTAATAATATTTGGATGTCTAACATATTTATTATCAAGACAACTTTTTCTTTTACCAACAAATTCTTGACATTCCAACAAATAATGATATTCATCTCCTATGCTATTATTGTTACAAAATAAACATTTCCTGTCGTTGTATTCTACATTATTCCAGCTTCCAATTTCCACAGGTAATTTGTTATTTCTAGTTCTAAATTTTATCATATATCACAAGAGTTTGTAAGGTGTATGTACAAGATAATTTTCAAATTCAAACTTTTCTTTATACAATCTTTAATTCATACATTTTCTAGAAGTATTTATAGTAGAAAACCATTCATTAATAAAGAGATCGGACAATTTTTGATAAACAGTTTTCTTTAACCATGATCTGTTTAAAAAGTCATGACTCTGCGAAATGTTAATATGCCCGCATTTAATCAATATTTCCTTAATATTACGAATCCACTGGAAATGGGACTGTCGTGGATTTTCGGAAAACATAAATATACTTAGGACAATATTATATAAAGATACAGTAAGTTTAGGTAACGGCGGGGTTATTAATTTTGACCAAAAGTCAATCAAACGTGTATTAATGTCAATATTTAAAGGTTTAACACCAGTTTCGCCATATACAATACAGTTTGGTGTGCTGCTCTTGACACTTAACACATATTTCAAATACTTGCACTTTCTCGAGAATATTAATATTACCATAACCCCAACTTTCACATCCATATAACAAAATAGGTTTGACAACTTTGTGAAATAAATCAATTTGCAATTCAATAGAAAGACAATGATATCTAGCTTTCTTCAACAAAACAAACATAGCTTTAGTGGCTTGCTTTGCGATATATTCTTTTGCTTTGAAAAACGAACCACTTCTACTAAATAACTATTTCTAATTTATCATCGCATAGAAGGAATTCGTGTCTTCCCTTCGAAAAAATAAGCACTTTTGTTTTTGTGGTGTTAACAGTAAGTTGCCATCCTTTACAATAATTTTCATATATGTTTAGAGCATTTTGCAGATCTGTATATGATTCTGCCAATATGACTGTGTCATCTGCATAGAGCAATACAAATAACTTTAAAAAGTCTATCAAACGAACACCATCATCATGTTTATACACACTTGTACCCTTATCAATATTACTATTTTCAAGAGAAAGGCTCTCGCCCTGCCTTACACATATAGTACAAGGGAAATAGTTTGACTTTACACCATTAACACGTACACAACTTTTAGCATTTTCATACATATTTTTTATAATTTGTATCCGGATCTTTCATCTTGACAACGGTGTTTTTCTAAATAGGATGTATAGTTAGTAGGCAGTAATTAAAAATGCCTTTGTACTACCATCTAAGATACCATGCAGAATTTTTTTTTAATTAAATTATTTAAAACGTTAAAATTGTCCCGAGGATTGATTGAACTTGTGATTTATTTTTTCATCTAAGGTTTCTCATATTCATAGCAGTTCAAGCCAACATGCAGCAAAGTATTCTGACATATTTTTATATTAATTGGATACAAACTAATGAATGTATTACGGGTAAATGTTAAAATTTAATCTAGTGACCTAGTTTTTATCCTTAGGTGTTCAATATTTATAATTATTCAAAATAATATGCAGACACATATTCTGACGACGTTTAATAACAATTGAAATCGGGGATTGTTTCTAATTTTGGATCTGAGGCTACCGATATTCATAACATGCTAAAATTCTGACCAAGTCGTGTAATAATTGGAATAAATCTACTGAATGTCTGACAAGGAATAACATCTTTAAACTAAAGCAGAAATGTTATCGGCATGCGACCTCCCACTCGCTCAACTGCTCGCTTTCGCTATTCTTCAACCCGTATTTTTCATTGACAAATCCAGTTAAAATGTGCATTGGGATGTGTGTTTATAGAATAGCACTAGAATTTAGGTGTTGACTTATATTGATAGGATTTTTGTTGCATTATGTACGTGTGATTAATCTTAAATTACGATGTTCAACATTTAAAAAGGCAACCTAGACAGCTTTATGTTCAGTTGAGAAGGTTTCCGTTACATCTGTTTTGTGAGGCATATACGACACAAATATTTTGGACAAGCCTGGGTGGTAGTCATTGGTGTCACAAGGAGGTGATTGCTTCAGATAGATAGAGACTGTGTACTTATAAAGGTCTGCACTGGGCTTCAGCTGATCAATATTGAATGCTGTAGCCTTAGCATTTAGTCTGCGGTAAACAGTTATTAGTGTAAGGCACTTTGTTGAAGAACTTTTTAGCTGTGTTTATTATGCAGCACTTTTAAATTCAATATGTGGTTTTGAGTAAATATAAATGCCATCATTTGGTTTTGTCTCGTTTTCTTTGTACCTAGTGACCTAGTTACGATTTGAGGTGACATAGAATTTTAAATGCTAAGGCCAACATGCAGGCGAGATTTCAAATGACGTGTCATTACAATTTGATAATGTTTTTGTATTTATGACGGGAATTTTTTTTCTAAGATTTGAGCCGGTAACCTAGTTTTACATGAGGTATCCCTTATTCATACGTGTTCAAGACAACATGCAGACAAGTAAGTTTCATAACATTTGGATAGAAAAATATTGAATTTATGACGGGGATTATTTTCACATTGCGAATCGACCTAATGACCTGGGGTGTTTTTACCAGATATTTATTATTGTTCATGGCATAATACAGACACAGTTTCAAAGCAATCGGATAACAATTATCGAATTTATGATATGGAAAAAAAACTTAACCGCAGGTTTGTTAACGACATAAACAGCTGTCCGCACAACCGTCGTCCATTCTATAACCTGTTTTTATTTGCATTATGTAGGCATGATTATATCAAATCGTTGATACGAAATGTGATTCAAAAAGGAAAAACAGACAGTTGTGTCATCATAGAGACACAAATTATACATATTCGAGGATTATACTGCAAACCACACGACATACATAAATATTTTGATGACGTAGTAAGACATTACTGAGGATTGGGCCGAGGGGAGGTTAAACCTAACGTCTAACCTTATTTATCAATACTTACAAAATTAAACATGTAAATCTTTAATCAAGCTCGTATCAACTTTCAATGACGCATCGCACGTATGTGGCGGCTGTAAAAAAAGCCATACGTACTCCAACCACAGTGCAATTATCATTTGTCTGGTATTTCAGGATCATTAAATATGTCTTTCAATTTTCCTTTGATGGGATTTTTTCCCAAAAAAATGAGCGTAAGAAGGAGGGAATAAAAATAAAGATATCTTGGAGCTAAGAAATCATTGGGGAAAAATAAAATTATGTTCCCATTTTTAAAAAAAAATTATATAATTGGTTTTGATGTTCTGTGTGTGTTTAAGCACTAACGTCTACATATTATAAAGAAGTTCTTTGATTTAAAGGTCATAAATAAGCCATTTTCCAATAATGAACATCAAAGAAATTCTGTCAGTCCATAAATGATGAAAAATTTCAGCATTATTTTATTACAAATGCTTTTTTACTTTTAAAGTCACTGAAATTCATACGTGCACATTTTATTATCATGACCTATCTGTTAAAATGTATGCCTGCAACCCCTTTTAAAAATGCTTTTGTGGCACATGCGATGGCTCGTATGCTTATATCCATTCATAATGTACGCTATCAACATGACGTCATCAGAAGAGGAAACGTATTCATGAGCACTGTAAAAGTAATCAGCTGCGTTGTTGTAGAAGTATTATTGGTATCCGTCTCTTTACCAGTGAGACATACTGTTTAACTTTTGAACCTGTAAATATTTCGCACAAGATTACTAAATTTTCACAATATTGTCAGATGTAAAAATTGTTTTCAGTTTAAAACATAACAATTGAAAAGAGTTAGTATTGATCTAAAATACACACAAAAACATTTTAGTATATTTGCTTTAATTTCAAGTACATTACGAGTGTGGCGCTTAATTCTAGTAACAAAGCATTATGTTTAGTGGATTTCTCCTGACTAATAATTAAGGACAACAATGAGCTCAAAATACACCTTTTTATGAAAACAAATTATTTTAATGCTCGAAAATGGTTCCTTTCATAAGAAGGCTTTTTAATGGATGTTTTATTATTTGATCTTTATGCCATCCAAATACATTGAAAACAAACGAAAAACATTACATTCACTGTCAAGTCCGTCCCAAAATCGAACGTCTCCAATCTCAATGTAGTTTCCGATCTCGTCGTCAACATCCTAATTGAGGGTGAGGGATTGCCTTTCCTACCGTTTCATTAAGTTCCATCGTGAATACTTTAAGAGTTCGTGTGTTTTTTTCTTCATACTTTTGATTGAAACTTTAAAATACCGTACCGAAGTCACAATGATGCCTTCGCAGGTGGTATTCGTTGTCATAAAAAATATAATCTTTTAACTATTTCAAGTTAATACTCAAAACATCAGCCTGAATGTAAAAAAGCTACATCATGAAAATAAGTTGAGGTTAAATGCCACTAATTTTATTTTGTAACGGAAAAAGACGGAATTGGCGGCGGAAAAAAGTTTGAATCTGCACTTTAATCTTGTTTTACAATATTAAGGTGCGGCGCGCTCTTGAAACGAATTATACTAATTAAAACATACTGCCTTACTGCCAATGAACAGTTCTAGGCACTTTAAAATCTGTTGTTGTTTTTTTTGTAAATTGAATGTATTTTATGTTTTGAAGATTTTTTTTCAGAATTTATTCTTCATAGGTTTAAACTGGAATAAATTAGCGATGCATAACATCTTATATTTATGTAAACCAAATAATAACAGTTAGTCGCATTAAATGTTTTACTGAAAATAAGCCGAGACAAATCTCTTACCAGCAATGTCAATTTAGAAGTTACGTGTTAGTAATTCAATGTGTTATCTTATTTTTATAATCTAACGTTACCACAATCAAATAATATTAGTAACGTTCAAATTGCGAAGACAAATCTCTTTTCAGGAATATCAGACTTGATGTTTCGTGTTCTTTATTTCGTATTTTATCTTATTTATGAAATAGTTCTTAAAAGCTTAAGTATAATAATCAAATTTATCCTTACCACAATCTGACAATGTTAATGACCTTAAAAGTACACCCAGTACCTACAAGACGAGTGACAAAAATGAGAAAGAATCCCTCTTTCCCATATGGAACTTCTTTGACATTTCCGTGTCAGGCCAACCCATTGTTTGTATATCTAAACATGAATCCAAGCTTCACAGACCAAATCATCAGAGCTGGCTAATGACCTCTTAAGAACAGCTTCTTAAATCACAAACACTCTAATTCAATGTTATACCGCATATCGCATTTGTATTTCGAATGGAAATATTAAACGATATGCCTTTTGTCCGTCAGCAGAAGTGACGAAACTTGAATTGCGGTACACAGAACATATGTTGTTTATTTTGTAATTGTATAATCTTTCTTAAAAGAATACGATTGGTGACCTTGATGCAATCCTTGGTAAACTCGAGATATACACGATTGGGTCGAATTGTGCAATACTTATACACATATGTGCCGGACTCTTGAAATTAAGTTGATCACAAGTTATCACAATTTAATTTTTTGAGAACGATTTACTTATAAATGTCATAATATAGCCATATCTTGAATGCTGCTTTTTCAAATTATTAATATACTGACGACACTATTTTAACTGCTATTGAAGTAACTGATATATCAATGAAGTTTTTTTTAACGAAACCCTCTGTTGCAATATGCCAAATGGTTTCATGTCGACCGAGACATTAAGATTCCATAATATGATTAAAAGAAACCATAAACATCTAAACGCATTTTAACAAATACTAATCAGATCGTTGACTTAGACAATTAAACGCTTAATGAATTGTTTTCCACGATTGTCTGGCTAATTCCAGGGTCCATTATATCGGCAAATGACGTGATTGTTTTTCCATGTAGTTGTGATGATGTTATTGTCTCTAAAATAAGGCAATATGTATTGAAAGATAGCATATAAATAGAAGTTTAAAAACACCTCATACATTGAGACAATAATTTGCATTACCATTCTTCCGTAGCGGACAACAACTTCATGCAGTCGACACGTCCGCTTGTGGTATTGTGCAAGCAAACCTCTTAATATGCCTTATGCCGAATTACATAACTAAGAAACTTAAAAAAAAACCTACTGAAGATAACATGGTATAGTAATGAATATAAACCAATTCTCGAAGGATTTAACGAACGCCCACATACCATTTAAGCCAATAGTGATATTATGGCCGGAGCACTTCGTCCTTCCCTTAACAAATTTAACTTTGTGCAAATTGTTCGTCTGCAACCTTGACTAAATAGCCTAAATTGATTTTTACACGGTGCGGTTAAGTTGCCATGTCGACACTAAAGATCACACTAGACTCAACTGTTCAAATTTACAATCGCATAGTTTAATTGGAAGTTTCGGTGTGCGAAAAATCTCCAGTGAACTCATGTTTGATTATCGTTCCAAGGATGTTCTAATTGATCTGTTTGTGGTGTATGTACGTCTGTGTCGTTTGTGTCGTGTCGTTTTGACTACTACCTTATGTCTCTTAAAATGGTTTGCATTTGAACGTTATCAAACTGTGCCTGTCTCTGTAGTTTTCATTTTATATTGTATTGAAACTGGTATTTGACAGTTATGCTTAAGTGCAACATCACCGCTATCTACGCCCACTTAAATCGGCGTCGGCGGTATATTATTTTTATGAACAATTGAGACATATTCATTAAAATAAATACTCATTGCAACCACACACCATTTAATTTAATGGGAGCTGTATGGAAAGGTAAATACATTTTACATGTTAGATCCTTCGCACACACACAATGAATTGAAAAGCAGAGTATTAGTGTGATTTTAACTGTTCATTGACGGTAATGATAGTACAATGCAGTCATTGAAATGATGTATATAGTTATAACGGAATTTAATATAACTATATAGTTCGTCCTACCTTTGGTCTTTAATCAGTCCTTTTTGTATTTGTATCTATTTTTTCATATTAACATGAAAAATAAGAGTTTAAAGAAAAAACAAACATAAAGTCTATGTCTCATGGGGATCCTTTCAATAGGATGGTAAACATTACGTTTTAAAAGTAATATTGACACTCATACCAACTCTGTGTTAATATTCGTCCGCAAACTGCTTTAAATGTCCAGTAAGTTTCACTGGCCGGGCAAAAGCGGTTGCCACATCAAAACAACTTACGGTATTTTGATAATTGTTTAATGTTTGTTGTCTTCTAGCTTTTAATTGATGATTTGTAAACCTTGAACAACGATAACAACTTCTAGAATCTTTGTTTTGGTTGGGGGATATTTTTATGATGTTGCTTGGAATGCTATAACGTAAACAGAGTAATGATACTCACGGTGCATTCTATGTCAATACATCTGAATACATCTGAATAGAACCTCTGGATTAAGTAAGTCTGGCTGCTTTTAACAAGTTCCAAAGAATGTCTTTTGTTTGTGATGGAATGATTTATGTACCTGTTGACAACAGCTCTTTTTGCTCTCTGCTTACAATGACATAAACTGTGTAACTTTATACACTGTCTTGCATCTGGCCGTTCTGTAGCTGTCTCTATACATCCAATGACAGATATTGATTACGTATTGTTGTTTGTTCATATTGTTGCACGTGAATCACCTAAAGACGTTTCCGTTATGAGAGTACCAATTGAAGTATTATTGCTATCGCTAACTGCTTTTAACTGCATAACGAGAGTGAGCATACGCATTTTATGGAAGAAGTACGTTGTTTTTTTTATTCGCACGTTAATAGTTTTAAGTCACACATTTGCTTACTTCTAAATTAATAAACTGAAATAAGATATAACTTATTCAAAACGGGATAATCGTGGAATTTTGAAGATTTCGATTTCAATCGGCTTGCGCCTCGTGAAATCCGAATCTGCAAAAATCCACTCAAGTCGAATACAACCTCCCGGATCAAAACTCAGTACTAATAACCCTATTGTATCAACAATCAGAATCTTCTCTCAGTATGAATGTATGACCATAGTAAGAGTGTGTAAAATAGTTCATTTGTCCAACAACTATATTCAATTTCGGCTAATTTATGTTTGGTTTTCATCGTAATTGGTGCCATAAGTGATGAGAATACAGGCCTAAAACCGTTTGAGCTCAAATAAGAAGAATAACAAATAAATATTAAGAAAAACACATACTTGAATCTGCAAAACCCGAAGAAAATTATTTTTAACACATAAATTTTAAGTTAAAAGGACGTAGAAATTGACGCATTTCCAGATTTAGTACCCTTTTGATTCAATACGCATTTTATAATATTTTCTGCAAAGTCACTATATTAAATCACTAACCTTCATAATTTGGGGCCTTAATGAAAGTGGAAAGGAAGTAAAGAAAGTTTATCAGTCAGGAATAGTAATGTATGCATTATTATGATTAACTGTGGTACATATCAGAGTTTGCTTGATCCGGTGTTGTCATATAAAATCCATGTAAGTATCGAAAACAGCAGTGTCAACCTAATTTAGACAGTTTATTTCTTAAAATAAAATTTGGCAACATTGTCAACCCTTGGCTAAGATGTAGACCACATTCGGTATGATAAATCGTTAATCTATAAAGATCTGAACAAATCTTTTCAAGCCTTTACTATAACAAATATGCTTAAATTAAACAGCCCTGTCATTACCCAGGGTTGTTTGGTCCGAAATGCAATAAAGCAACAAAGAATCGGAATTTGTGAAATAAGTATTAAAGACTTATATATGATATTTATTACAATTAAACCGACATATTTGTTATTTGCATACACCTCCGTAGATATAACGGTACTAGCCATTACCCATCAAGTGTGTCTTAACAAAAACTATTTTTTGTTCATTTCCTGTAGCTTATGTGATATAAGTGCTTGCAAATTCTTCAGTATATTGAAGTCAACGTTCAGTTATACAGAGTAAAGATACCACATTTTAAACTTAAAAGAAAACTACTATCACAAATTGATTACGCCATATAAATACTGGTTTTTTTTCTTGCAACATTAATATGTATTATTTAATTTATGTATAATACACTCTTCTAGGCTCATATTTTTGGGCAGGTGAAGCATACAAAGATATTTATAATAACACATGTTATTCAAACAAGTTGTTGCATGTTTCTAAGCTTACAAACGGATTCAGTCAAGGAGAATATTTTACATCAATTGAAAAATCTTGTTAAAATATATTTAGCTAAAAGGTAATGGGATGTATGTTACTACCTAGTAACCTAATTATTTCGTAAATAAATTCATTAAAACAATCCACCAATCATCTACTTACCGGTAATACTACCAAGTTTCAGAATTTATTTTTAATACAAACCAATACATATATTGTCTGAAAACGTTGTCTAAGTCGGAAACGCCGGAATTGTTCAAAGAAACATCCTACCTCGGTTCAAAATCGTTGGCATTTTGTACTATGGTTTAAATATTTTATTCGCCTTCTTTGATCTATTTTGCATCAATTTGGATTTAAATGTACAGGCTCGCCTTTCCTGATTTATCGTTTTGACATTTATTTGTATAGTAGTTGTAAAGAACTTAAAACAAGGCAAACTGGGTAACAACAGATCCCCTACTAAAAATGTAAATAATGTGCACATTAACCCTTAAATAGGAAACATGCAGATTAATAAAGATTAATTCATGTTAAGTGAACATTTTATATTAGTGCAGATGTGGATGTGACGAATGGTCTCCTTCAAATCCACACTACCTGCACAATTGTAAAACAATGCTTTTGTTAGTCCGGACGAAAATTATTTATATGAAAAACTATAAAAACAAGCCCAGGAGCTGTAAGTTTAAACATAAACCCAGTTTAAGGACACATGGTTAAGGCCAAAAACATTGTCGAACTCCTGCATGATATTTTGATGAACATTTGTGTTTTGATCGTTGTCTATCGGCGAAGAACGGTGTTGACGATTAGAAATGTACTAGTATATCCGTAGTGAATTGCTAACAACCGTACTTTGGTGAATCCTGACGCTAATTATCAAAGAGCGTTTTATTCCAGGGTATTCTCATACTTCTAGGGGTAAAGAGAAAGTATACATCTTATCATTATTCCAAATGAGATGATTCATAATCAAAGCGAGTCTTTAAATTTATTCAGAAGAAATTTAATGCGCATGTTATCTTTTGTAAAATAAATAAAAATAAATTAAATATTAAAAAGACTGTACTGCAGACTGGGGTTAAAAGTTTTCAATTTTGGAAAATAATAGTATTTAGAAAAAAAAATGTTCATAGTGGACTTAACAATATTATAAGGGAATAAAAGTGCAAGTATGTCTCTATGTCGCTCATTTGAGTATACTCAATGCATAATGTTTTATGACAGCAGTTTTGATATCGGGGGTAAACATGAGCAAACTTGGTAGAGGACCAAGAGGTAATACAACATCCCAATTTCTAAGCTCTCGATGTTTTTAGACAATTTCTTTTGTGTATAATCCCTGGACAAAAAAATCAAACAAGAGACAACTGGAGTGTGTCCAGTATATACCACAAGGATACAGTATCTGCAATCTTGGTAAAAAACCGCGAGTCAATGTTACATACAAAATAGCTAAGCTCTCAACCTAATGGCTTTGGACAGCTATATTTGTAAAGATATTCCTTTTCGTTGTCATTGCAACCAGAATTTTATTTGTTTGAGCAATTTTAATGGAGACCATACATGTCCCTTCATGGAATTTGGTTGAAATATTCCTAGTGGTTATGGCTGAAACAGAAATGCTTAAATCTCAGAACTATAAAGAATTATAAAACTTTTGTATTTGTGATATTATTGTTTTTATTTTGCAAAATATTTTTTTATTGTTGTTAGTTGGGCAAAATAGCACACTTACGAACTCTCGGTACTGAATTCACATTTAATTTGAACATATCAGTTTCGGATTGTTTTCCTTATGCCATTAAATAATGAATATGATGCTACTAGACGTCGGGTCAGGATACTGGGGAATTTCTTAAAAAATGAATTTCTGTCAGACACTAAATCGTTTTGTTTATTGACGGTCGTTAATGTGGTATAACCCGAATTTAACATTTAAAACAGGAAAGTTAACTTTGTTCTTGTACATTTGATATTTAAACAAACTTCACCGCAAGAAAAAGTGATAAGGTCAATCCGGTTAATGCATTTGTAGGTGAATGCCTATAAAGACATAAAAAAAAACACATAAAAAGTCAGGTTAATTTGAGATTCCGGAGAGGACAGGATGTCCGTACCTAATTTCAATTTGATCTTTGATGCGTGCCACTCACGTTGAAATGGCTCTTTTGGCCTTGTGTTATTGTGGTTATATAAATGCATTTCTATCTAAAACACGACAAGCATGAATGCATTTAAGGCCGTTGTTTAATAGTGCATAGTCCAATATGATTTAATTATTGAATATGATGTAACAATCAAATATTATAATAAAACAATAATTTTGTAGCAAAATATGTATTAGTAACACGTAGTTGTAGAAACATAAACAGTGTCAATATGCAAATGACGAAAGCAATGGCATATATGACATAATATTAATGTAAATGGTACAATGCAGTGAATGCACGTTCATGCCGCACGGTATTGTATGCATCCGTTGATTCAGCAATGATGTTTTACAGCGGTGAAATTAGCAATATGATAGCATTATACTTTAGTTTGAACAGAATGTCAAAATACACGCTGTATGCAATATCATATCGTTTTGTATTACATTCAAACAAACCACATAGACACATAAGCATACCAATTAGTGACGTGATTTTCGAAACAATAAACAATCGACGTGTTTCCGGAGTCAATTTCCAAAACAAAAACGAATATAGCAGCATTTTATTTCCGACTTCCTCCATTTCTGGTTTTGAGCTGTGACCCAACATTTTTGGTCATTTTTTCAAAAGCAACGTATGAAATGTAATTGCAGTGCCCAAATTCAAAGATTTTAAGTATCATTCATGTTTCAGTGTAAGAAAGTATAATCTAAACCCGAGCGTAGGGTATTTTGCGGAAACGAGGTTTACCGAGTTTCAGCAAAACACCCTGCGAGAGGGTTGAGATGAACCTATCCAACACTATCATCCATGGAAGATACTTCTTCTCCCACCTTAGTTAAACAAATTAAAGTAAAAATGTTCTTATTTCGCTGGAAATATTGTGCGTAGTAAAAATGATGAGCGTATAGGTATTTAATAATTTGTGTTTGTCATTGATATGCGCGCAGTGATTCAGATTATAGGTAAATCTTTCCTTAAATAGTTCTGAGAATAGTTCAGCATTCTTTCTTGAATGAAGCGTGAATACCTTTTATGGTGCCATTTGAAGCGAGAATTTTATTATTTGGATATTAAAAATAGGACAAGGTTTCCTTGATGCTACTTTTTTCGTAAAATAAAAAATCTATATAATTTCATCAAGAAAAACGCACTCATTTATTTCTGGTAATCATCATAATGTTGCAGGAGCTAGAAAAAAAACGCAAACAAAAAATAACAAGCCGTTATTGAAGTACATGTATTATTGTGTCAACCAACAAGCTTTAGTACAATACAAATATTTTGTCTTGATGAGGATTATTTCGTACATTATAGGACTTCTTTACATTGTGTAATTGTGATTTTAAGAATGTACACCTAGCACATAACCGGTGAATCAAAGGTTGGAAGTATACATTGAAATGCGATAAGTACCAATTATACTTACTATACGAAAAAGACATAAGTTTCCTTTTTAGTTTTTTATTTCATTTACCCTCGATTGAAAAGCATTACTCGTCGTGTACCGTGGTAACGGGAGATTCGTATTTTGTCATATAATTCGATACAAATTAACGGTGTTAGAGGATAGTTTACACAAAACAATTGGTTTTGTCCATTCAGACTCTTCTGATTGTCACAATCGATGTCGAATCGATGCTGTGTCCATTCTCAAACAAACCTTTCATGAGTGTAACCAATATTTCGCGTCGCTAATTATTAGAACCTTTTATGTTCCGTTTAAAAGCGAATGAATCGCTCCCTCTTTACAATGTGCTCTTATTAAATATTAATCAATCATTTCATGGTTACCAATCTATATTTAATTTTACGTTCCTGATGACAACAGCTCTTTCTGCTCTCTGCTTACCTTGACATAAACACTGTGTAACTTAATACACTGTATATGGCCGTTCTGTAGCTGTTTAAATACATACAATGACATATATTGATTACGTTTTCTTATTTGCTCATATTATTGCACGTTAATCAACTAAAGACGTTCCGGTTATGAGAGTACCAATTGACGTATTTTTACCATCGTTAACTGCTTTAATTGCATAAACAGTGTGATCAAAAGCATATAATGGAAGAAGTCCTTTTTTTCGCAATTAAATAGTTTAAAGACACATAATTTCACTTCTTAATTAATTTATATCCTGAATTAATAGAAATACGATATAACTTATTCAAAACAGACCATGATCAATTAGTTATATTTAAGACAATAAGGGTGACCGAAAAAAACATTAAATGAAATGATTTATTCCTCATTTATAGTTATAAATCATTCTCATTTGAGAGACTTGGAATGTTTTGCATGTAAATTGCACACATATCAAATGACCGGGAAAACTAAATGAATTGATATTTTGATTCCACAGACATAAAAGCATGGGATTCGATAAATTGCAAAAAATTTAAGGGCGTATATTCAAATCCTATAATAAAAGTATTTTGATGGCAAATTTTCTAAATTTTTATTTGACAGTTTTATAGTTTATTTATGGTCTCGAATATTTGATAATTGAATTATATGTGCATTTGACATTCATATGCAGAAATAAAATTTTAAGAGGTCATATCATTTTACGATGTTTCAACCGTGCGCCAAATCAGTATTTATGAGACGAAAGTGGTTGTAATTGAAACTATACGTTGTATTCGATATTGCTTCAGCTGTTAAAAGTCTGCAGATGTGGCAAGTAATTTATATAACACTGAAAACTTACCAAAAAAGCTGCTTCTGAAAAAGAAAAACATATTCCGACTTTAAAAATTTCTTTCATATATTTGCAGCAACACCTTAACGTTATTGTTTGCATCCGTTGATTCAGTAATAATGCTTTACAGCTGTGCAGTTAGCAATAAGAAAGCATTATACTTTAGTTTGAACAAAATGTCAAAATGCACGCTGTATGCAATATCATATCTTTATCTATTACATTCAAACAACCCACATAGACACATAACCTTACCAATTACTGAAGCGATTTTGGAAACAATAAATACAAGACGTATTTCCGGAGTCAATTTCTAAAAAAAACACGAAAACAGCAGCATTTCCGACTTTTCTGGTTTTGAGCTGTGACCCAACATCCTGGGGGAAGTTGTAAAAAAATGTTATCGTAATCCTTTTTTCAAAACATACGCACACAATCACACGCACGATATAAAATGTAATTGTGGTGCCCAAATTCAAGGATTATAAGTATCATCCATGACCGAGAGTGCAATATAGTATAATCCAAACCCGAGCGTAGGGTATTTTGCGGAAACGAGGTTTATCGAATTTCAGCAAAACACCATGCGAGAGGGTTGAAATGAACCAACTTACACTCTCGGCAATGGAAGATGCTTTTTATCTCACCTTAGTTAAACAAAATAAAGTAAAAATGTACTTTTTCGCTGGAAATCTTGTACAATAGTCAAAGTTTTGTGCGTAAAGATGTGTGATAATTCGTTGTTGTCATGGATATGCGCGCAGTGATTCAGATTAAAGTTAAATCGTTCCTTACATAGTTCTGAGAAGAGTGCAGCATTCTTTCTTGAATGGAGCATGAACAGTTTTTTATGGTGCCATTTGACGCGAGAAATGATTAATTTAGATTATAAATATTGCCGAAAGATAAGGTTTCCATGATGCTACTTTTTCGTAAAGAACACCCAAAATATTTAATTTTATGAAGTAAAACGCACTTGTTTAATCCTGATATACTCTGAAAGATAATTAGAAGAAATTATAAGTTGCTTGCCGCAACATCAAACGTGACTGTCTTTACACAAAATAACAAATTGTAGCACAAGAGTACGTAACTAAGGTCAAGGTCATTTAGTACAATACAAAACCTTTGTCTAGATAAGGAATCTTTCGGTAATTGTAGGACGCTTTAAATTGTATACATTTAAGTGTAACGAAAATCCGCCTATATTAATTGCATTGTTTGTTGATGATATAGCAAATTTTGAACATGCTGTGTCTAATGGTAATTAGTTGACAACGTTTTATTGTGTCCAATGAGTAGGCAGTATTCCTTAAATTTTCTAATTTACTTATGTTTGTAAATCAGCACGTAGTCATTATTGATTTAAACCAGGTAAAGCGGTAGATGTAAACAGTGTAAGAGGATAGACACAAACCATTGTTGTTTTTTTCCATTGTGACTTTTCTGATTGTCACAATCGATGTCGAATCGATGCTGTGTCCATTCTCAAACAAACCTTTCATGAGTGTAACCAATATTTCGCGTCGCTAATTATTAGAACCTTTAATGTTCCGCTTCAGAGCGACTGTATCGCTTCCTCTTTACAATGTGCCCTTATTAAATAATAATCAACCATTTCATGGTTACCAATCTATATTATTATAATTTATTACTTGTTATGATATCGACCTCCTTTACTGTGTATTGCACACTTCGTTGTTTAGTGTACATGTTTTGAGAGAATATTAATTTAAATAGTTACCAGAATTTCTTAAAAGTCGTTTTAAATAAAATAAAAATTTAAACTGTAAACTAGTGAAACTATGAAAACATGCTTATCTGACGTCCTGTATCATGTCGAATAGGTGTATAAACACATAGGGGTTGAGATGGATGCAAGTTTATACATCGAACTAGATGTGATTCAGGTTTATCCTAAAATTTAGTATGTGCCTTTTTTATTAATTGTTTGAAGTTCTACCGAACGAAACTGCTATTAGTTTTTACACGGCATTTCAACTACTTCCTATTTCAGAAATGACGTCATTAATAAATCGTATAAATGATGAAGTGCAGATTGTGGAGAAAGAAAAAAATGTTTAATTATGTAAGGCCTTAGCATTGTGGTTCTTTTCGTTCAAGAACAATTATCTCTGTAGGTCACCTACCAATGTTAAAGGTAGGAACATTTTATGGTCCTCTTCGAAATGTTGACCGGAAATGGCCTAATGCGAATAATTTCTTTGTTCGCATTCGTGACATCAGCTAGAGACGTCCACACTGTCCTAATTGGTAATGAGGTAATATTTCAACCTCAGAATGGCATATGGATTGAAAATGTTAGGTGTACTGTATTAAATATGAGTATACTTCAGGGTCAAAACATCGTTTTCTGTTTGCTTTATATTTAGTTTCTACCATTTACTGGTGTTATAAATATTGATGATTTAAGCTTTATTACTGTTATATCGTTTTAAAATAGTAATGCAACTGACACATGATACCGTTAACCATATAAAAATACTACTATTGAAATAGCAAAAAAGTACAAAATTGAAAAACCACTTTCTCATAAAACACGATAAGAATTTGGGGGGAGGGGGGTTAGACATAGACAAAAAATAGGCTACAGCCTATACTGTATCGCTGCAAGACATGATAAAATGAAAAAAGGAGAAAAATCGAAACATTAAATTGTAAACTTTAGTACAAACATATACTATATAATATATATCATTTTAACATACTGAGCACTTCGAAACATGTGCCTAAAAGAACTACATTTGATCTTGCAGCTACACATCATGTTTGACCAAAATCCGTCCAAGATTGATCTTAATACTCTTGAAAACTTTTTGAATTCCACCAGTCAGGAAAAATTGGACTTGATAAAGAGAGAACAAATAGGACGACATCATATAAAACAGCCTTTTTTATTATCAAGATCACTCTTACAAGAGACGACAGAGTATGCACGCGTGTCGTGGCTCTACTTTCTAGTAGACCCATTAATGATATAACGTGTTCGGTGTAAAGCACCTCAGCACGGGAGAAAACATTCTTGGTTTGATCAGTACTAATCACTCTGAATGTGTAGATCACTTATCGCCAGATTTTGTTATATACACGCTTAAGAATAAAACCCCAATAAAAGGAAATGAAACTTCCACTAAGTTTAGTGACTCTCAAAAATAAAAATATCATGAAATCTCAAAAGATACGAAATAAATGCTTCAATAAACGAAGCTTTATTGACGTTGGTTACTATGTTACCCTTTTCAATTATCAATAACTACATTCCTACCGATTCTCTTAAGAGATGCATGTATCGCCTTTCAATTGCATCAATATTCCAATGAACGTAAAATCTTATGCAAACGATAAAACAAGTGACGTCATTGACGCTGTCGCTATGCAAAGAGCCGTATTTATACTATGTGTTAGCAGACAAGTTCAAAATTTTAAGTTTTGATATTTTTGTATTTCGGGTCATCGATTAGTGCACGGACAATGACATACTTCATAAACCCATGGATCGCAATACTAAAACATTAGCTTCTTATACACTTAAATATTTGGAACTTCATCAAGAAACCCATAGGATGACGTGGCGAAGTTTTTCATGTTTAGGCGTGAGCTTTCAAAATAATCTCCAGTACTATATCCTATATACTATATCATATTCGATGGAAATACATTATACTTCACGAAATATATGTCGTCATACTCGAGCTGTTAAAAACCTATTTAAAACTAGACTATTTACTGCAAGTCAACCATCAAAATGCCTCAAGTTATTTGAAAATCCACCGTAAATTTATCAAATCATTCCAGGTGCATTTCAAATAACATTTTCATACATAAAGAATTCAAAAAATACCAATTACTTGCTTTAACTGACCGAGTTAAATCTTTTAACATACTTATTAGTTTGCGAATATCTAACCGAACTACGTTTTGTCTGAATTTACCGAGATAACAAAGACTTTGGATACAATACATCTCCCTTTCAGAAATTATGCATGTACGTTTGTTGTCGCCAGACAAGGACATCTGTTCAAAACTGCTCTTACACTAGAAATTTCGATAATTCCATGCCTTACATTGCACTTATAATAGACGGGAATCATTCGGGAAAGTAGATATTTGACGAAACCCATGCCTTAGTTATATAAATAAACTATTAACTCTAAATCAATTTTATTGAGATTAATATGTTCGCTCTTCAATTTGTAATTTTTGAACATATTATATTTGTTGAATGCTTTATTAAATGCAGTACTTTAACTTAATGATATGATTTGTTTCAAAATGCGATAGGAGTTAATGTGTTATAACTTTTAAATGTCAATAAGGGTTTTAATGTATTAAATATTCTATTTATTTTACAGATGTATTAAACCAAAGATCGAGTTGTTTAATTGCCACCAATATATGCACTAAAATCATGACCAACATGCGGGTAATGCTTACTCTTTGGTTAAATAAAAGATAAGCATTTTATTCTCCGGAAGTTAATTTAATATATCACGGCATTTGTAGTGAAATATATACTTTGGAAATTCAATTCTAACTGTCAGTATCTTCACACTTTTCGAGAACCATTACGGCAAAAACATTGAAATCATTTTCAATGAGACTTGGCATAACCTAAGGTATTTATTTGGTAGCTGACAACTGTGAGAAACTTTTAATTACAATGGAAAAAATGGGCACTTGTACTGGATTCGAATCTCGTATGAAGTATCCCAGCTGCAGTAAATGCAAGAACCGCTTGGCTTATTTCTTTTCAGATTCGTTAACGGAAGAAGAAGTAGTTTATAATCATTAACCTTGTCACTTTGATTGTTTTCCTATTATAATTCTTTATTTGTCTACTGAGATTTTCGTTGAAGTTCCCATTGTATTTTAAAAAGATTGGCTCATTTCAAGTTCAGTAGAATCCATTGATACTTTTTGTAAACAAATATTATATTCGGAACTTTTCAGGTGGAATTAGTATTATACCATATCGTTTTCCCTGTTTCATTAGTGGTTCTATAAATAATTCATAGACCATAAAAGATTTAACTTATTAACGGAAACGGACGAAGACAGCACGCAATCTGCAAACCGCTGACTGGAATCAAGCAACAAAAATCCTGCAATTGCCAAATTGAGCATTTCTCAAAAAGTGAATAATCCTAACAGGAGTGAGTGGAACCTATGTTATAAATTACAGGTTATTAATCAGTAAATGCCTCAGTGGAAACAAATTGTTTCCCTATCGCAAAGCGCTAAGCACGATTTTGTATTCTGAAAATGTACTATGTCTACATTTTGCTATTCTGTGATTGCGCAGTTATCTTCACAAAAAAGTATTTGTCGAAATAAATCTCAAACCGGCCTGACATCCCTTTGAATTTTGTTTTAACTCTCTGTGGTATTCCTTTTTTGCTTGTCCCTCAACATTTGAACATTGTGTATCTAGTATGGTTTGGTTTCTGAGCATGTCCCTGTAGTTTAAGTTACGGAATCATATTTAACATATCCGAAAACGAATCTAATTTCAACATTATTTAATTGATGAAAATTCATTGAAACATAGTATACATATACCATCGGGTTTCTTTACTCTTACCCCATTAAAGAGTTTCACGGATTTTGTTTTTAATATTAATAATTAAGCATATATTGCAAAATAGAAACACTGATTTTGAGGTGTTTTCGGAAATGGTTTGAGCAAGTATTCACATTCACTATCTTATCTTTAATACCTTATCATATGAGAAAAGCGTCACAGAGCTAAAAACTGAGTTACTGGTGTTGTCTTTGAGCTAGCAGGTAGTATGCAATCATTTCAAACAGAGCTTCATATGCAAAAATATACAGGCCAACAGGCGTATGCTTACTCATAACCCATAGCCTTGATTGGAATGACGAGCAATAAAGGAACATATTGAATGAAAATAGCCTACAGAGTATTAACCTTATTGTGTGTGGATTTTGTAAACAGTAAAACTATTTCGTCGTGTCGTAGCTATCATTTTAACTACAGATCTAGGTGAACTTCGAGTGCACAAAACTACGGATTGATATGAATTGAAAGCGCACATAACAAGTCGAAAGCCTAATTCGATGTTCTCTGTGAGTTGTGAGGAGAAGTGCGCCAAATGATGATCAAATTTATACAATTATTGTACCATATTTCTTGTTTTCATTAAATATTAATGACACACTTGCCTTAAAGTGATTTGTCTCCGATATGATTTTATTAAGAAAGCAAGCTAGGGATATTGTTTAGTATATTTTAAACATAAATCTTCGTTCCATTCTTCTTTTCAAGAGAGACAAAATTGCAATGACCTTTGTTAGCTACAGAGGCAATGGGGGAGATGTAAAGCAGAACTCTCATAAAAGAATGCAGACAAAAGATGAGATCGTAGCATTTCATATATCCGTCCCAAAATTGATTTTTCTGCATTTTTCTTTAACCGTTAGTATCGTTTTAAGCCATAAAACATTAAATTCGGAATAGAAATATGAAGATCTGCAGTCTATTCTTATGTCAGCAGTCCTTTATCACTGGTTTTCAGATATTTACGCAAAAATTTGCTAATTCCAAGACAAAAAAATAAAAAAGAGGGAAAAACGGCAAATCTGTGAGAGTGCAGCTTTAAATGTCTAGGAGAAGTGTTTGGACCTCGGGGAGGTTTTGCTCGAAAGCAACCAAATGCATGCGCAGTTTATTTATACTTCATAATATTATATTGCAAATTATTGATATTATTATTCGATTGTTTGCTAATAGTTTAAATCAATATTTTCTTGGGAATATAAAATATGTTTACACTGTCATCACTCGTCACTACATGTATGGCGTAATTCGATACAAATCTGCAATTTAATTAATTGTATCTATTAACCTAAGAATTTGTGTTATAATTTAGTTTATGAAGCATGCTACTGACGCATAGTATAGTTTAACATGTGCAATCCCTCGTTAACGTTTCAATGGGCTGGTTGTCGAAACGATTCAGTACCTAAAATCACGTTGTCATGGAACACTGGAAATTTAAAAAAGAATGTAATCTATATTTGTAGCCCTGGTGATATTTTTAAAAAGTTTAAAGGTTAAATTGATGCACATTGCACCTTTAACATACCTTCTTAAGAACCTGGTCAATTCAATTATATACATGATTCGTGATTTTTTTATATATTGTCTAACTCAAGGAAACACATATGGTCAGTTTTGTTTGCATTAGTTATTTTAACGATTCTATTTGTGTTTGTAATGTGTTGAAGATGTAAACTTGCATTTGGTTGATTTGATGTAATGAAGTATTTTCGTGGTTTGAGATTTTTGAGAATTGATTATAAAAATAACATACTTTGCTTTTTTACTATTTTTATGTTGCATTTATGGTTTGGGTATTCAGTCATAACCAGAGTTAGAGTATTCACTGTGGAAGTTGTAAGTCAGAGGAAGGACTCCACGTGTACTTTGACCAGTCAAATTGCGTTCATATCCCCGATAATGACATCAACACCGCAATTCATTACTTATATTTACACTAATAGTTCATTATTTCATTCAAATAATTGTTAAAGAAACTCATTTCATTTACGAAAATCTTTCAGTAACCCTTTCTTACCCATTCTGTAAATAGAACGACCGGACTGTAACTGGAAGCATGTTTGTCAAATGACGGCACAATAACGCGGGAAAAGATCAACAACTTGAACTCACTTTAAACGTAAAATTTAAACACTTATGGCAACAATACATTTAATTTTAAAAATATAACACTTTTTATTATGTTAATTTATATTTTACGGGACATGCTGACACAATTAAAACAATAACAAAATCAATATTTTTCATGTATATTGTTATTCGATGAATTGCGATCCGAACATTTCCGAAGATGTTGCGTTCATCGATTGATAAAGGCAATTGCCAAAAGGCACTTCATTTAAGGAATGGAAGTTGCGGTGTAAATATATTGTGTTGAATTCTACCTATATATTAAAACAGTAGTGCTAGTTTAAATATGATCACCTAATCATGTGTTAAACATTATATAGTGATTCACCATGTAAAGAAATGCAACACAAATATGCATTCATTGGCATTGTTAATGCCGTCATTTGGCCCGATATAGTATTAAAGTTAGACTATACCATTAATTAACGAAAAGTTTTATGAAAATTATTTTTTAGATGTACAGGGTGGATAATATTAAATGTAATATAAACAATTTTATATGCAACACGTGGTAAAATACATATTATAGAAGGACACATTCAAAAAGGAAGTGTAATTTTTTGAATAACATGCTATCACTCAATATAATAGAAAGACATATGAACATGCAATTTAAGCGCATGATTGTGAAACATTATGTTTTAAAATAGTGTATAATAGTTATATGAAAACTAGTTTATTTCCTTTCTTTTTACAATGGGTGAGTGTCTTAGTCTCTTTCATTTTAATCAAGATTATTGCATAATCATTGATTAAACCCTTCTAAGACAGACGTGGCGTTTAAGAATCATAGTAATTTCTACCGTTTTAGGAAGATATTCGCCTGTGTGATGTCATATCATTGACGGAAGTGTCAGTTTTGGTCAGTACTTAATCTATAATTGACTTGTTATTAAGGTTATCCTTCACTCAGTATGTGATTATGAATAATGATTATTTTGAAAAAATCCTTTTAAACATTAACATTCAAATATGTATACGTTATTGCAATGAAGTACAATCAGCGTGCGAGTAAAGCTTTATCCGAAAAGTGGCTACCAGCTTCATCGATTATCGTTGATGTATTGTATAATTATCACAACAAGTTAGATTAGAAGTTTTTCAGCCGTTATATTTCCAATAAATCTTCTAGAAAATTGATTTAATTATACGGCGCATCCATAACAATAGTTCGAATTGAATAATAATGCAGCTCTATTATTTTTTTACCTTTCAGAATATAATCTTAGCTTTCACCGAAAGCCTACAAATGAAGTGAACTAGGAACATTTTGCTTCCTATTATGATGAAGGCTTTTTTTAACTAAACGGTAAAGAGAATATCTCAAAATGACAACATAAGCATAGTAATAAAAGTGATTACAATAATTCCTGTCAAAAATAACGTATTTAATAAAGAACATGGAAAGGTTGGAACAGTTTGGCATTTCGTTTTGTTCTCGTTTTCCAATGACAAACAATGAGCTCAAAGAAAATTGCAAATTTCAGCAAATTACCAATGTACGAGAGCAGCAATGCAATGGCCAGTCGTAAAATTAACATTTATACCATGGTCATTACAACTATTCTCAATCAATCCATTAACGTTAAAGGAAAAGTCGAGACTGGTTTAGAAGGTTCGGCACAGGGGAGTGACATACCGACAACCAGAATGGAAAGATTGGCATCGTATTTGGTGAACTTATTGGGAAAAGGCATTGTTACACGCGATTGCAGCGACGCTGCTTACTGCATAAATAAATGAAGAATAAAATCTAGAAGTTGTTATAGACATCTAGTCTTGAAATGAAATGACGGATTGTTTCTATGTGGTTTTATAACTAGCACTAGAAGGTATTTCCAGACATTGAAAGCAATAATTGGCGCAATAGTACATTGTAATGCCTTTTCTTATTTGTGCAAGCAGCATTGTAAGATATTCTCGGATAAAACTGTTTTCATCCATACAACAGAACACACAATTATTCCCACACATAATATCACACATTTATATATCAATGAAGTAGACTGTATAGCCCATGACCATTTTACATTGTTAAACATATTTATTGGCGGTTTATATAAGTTTAATAATTAGTTGAGATTCTGTACAGTATTATATCTTAGCTGTAATAGTCTTAGAGTTATTACCAAACACTATATTTCATTCATTATTTATGCGTTTCACCGGCATCTGGTTTTGTTCGGGATTTCAGTTGAAAATTGAACTGTTTAGTAAAGAATGTCTTTGAATTTTTAATGTCTTGCTGAACAGATTCCTGGATGATTTCATTATCTCTGTTCCTAGAAATTGCGGATAATTTTAAGCAACTTATTATCGTAGTTTAGGAACATTAACAGCCGTGAGTATGCACCTGTATATTTATTTATATGAACAAATACAGAAACAAGTATGTTCGGGCCATGTTTTAATGAAAGCTTAAACACAGGATATTTGTATCCACCATTGAAAGGTCAGGAGTGGCACGAATCTTTGGTGCCATTGCATTTATTATGGTTGTGTCACTATTATTTCAAGAAGGATGTGCGCATTGCTTTTGTTAAAGCCAAAAATCAAATTGATTTATAGTTTTCATACATAAATACCGCTTTTTTGAAAAGATGTTATCAAACGATCACAGGAGCGTCTGAAGAATTTTGGCTATCCAGATGTGTATAATAGTTGATAACTTACGGGCATTAAATAAGATAAAATTATTTATTTTACGATTGTGTAATGACTGTGAAAATATTATATGAAAATGCTTTTCACACTAGTTCGATGTTGAGTGATGTTGTGTTATAGTAACTGACTGGTTCACAGTCCACATTTCTAAAGAGTTATGTGCCCATCCTGTGTTTGGCTTCTGTGGCAATTCTGGATTATGTTAACATATGTCATATGTGGTATGAAATCCGTGATAATATGCTCTGAAAATCAGACATGTACCATAAACTTGTAATAAAAAACAATGTTATGTTACCAGTCTCAATATATGTTGATCTAAATTAATAATCTATAAGTTTGAATTTAAATTTCTAGGAATAAATAATAATAATAATAAGAAAGTGGTTAGTTTGATAAATAGAAAGATAGATAGATAGTTTGATATCTTTCAGCTTAAACATTAAAGAAGCTATTTCAATACTATAATCGTATTCATACTTCAAATTTGTTATTAGTTCATGCCACTTTAAATCATGAATTAGAATGATTAATATATGTTATGTACAAAGTGTTTCTTATAATACGAGATGTGTTTGATGAGACTTAGATGAAAGAAGTATTCCGTAAATTAATCCATTTTCTGGAATGTCTTTGTTTGTTTTGTGTCTAGCATCGATAGGACTTTAATTTCATCTTATTACCATGTCAGTTTAATTTCAATTTATATGTTTACCAGCGTTGAAAAGTGGAGTCGGAATGCCAAGTTTTATCATCGACGCGCGGTATAAATACCTTGCCTTTTACATGTAGGTTCCATTACACCATCGTCTCGTTCTCCGGTTGGAGAAATCGGGCTTAAAATGAAACGTTGAATATAAAGTGTAAGTTTATTAATAGAAAATCTAATTTGAAAACAAAACAGTGTAGACGTATATATCTGCTCTGCTCTAGTAATTAACTGCGGAACGCCGTATCATAGCAATATTTTTCGATTGCAATGACAAACATATGAGGCATTTCACACGTCGGAGGATTCAAGTGGTTAGAAGGCTAACGTATACTTTTAAACGCTAAATCGAAAGGCTATTATTATTAGTATGTTTTATCGAAGTAAACAGTTACGCGTGTGTTTGGGAAACAGATTTGGCATGATATGAACACTTTGTTAGACATTAATGCGAATGTGGTAGAGGGGTTAAACCTTACATATGCCCCACATTAATCAATGCATGCAAATTTAAATATGTATTATTTAAAGTCGTATTAACCGCCATTGGCGCAATGTACTTTATTATGTGGCGGCTCTAAAGGGTAATCCATCCACAGCGTAATTATTTTAGTCTGGTATTTCAGTATCATTCAATAAGTCTGAATGCTTCTTGAGAAAAGAATAGCTCTAAGGGTAGTGCATATTGACAATCTTGCATGTATCATTACTGTCAATGAACAGTTTCAAGCACTCGGAGAACTGCTGTCTTGTCATAATTTGAAGGTATTTAGAGCTTCTAAAGATTTTTCAGAATATGTCCCACGCTGCTTCAACTTTGAATGCACAAACGATGCATATTATTTTATTATTTTGTTAACCAGATCATAACAATATTTCTCGTGTTTTATTAATTGAGCTAGACTGACGTTCTCCTGGCTGAATTATCATTTTAATAATATAATTAAGACATCCCTTAATGAGAGTACCCAAGTGTTTTGACTCGTAGTGTCGTAAACGGAATTTAATTTCACAAAATGAGTTATCGTTAGCGCTAGCATACTGCGGTCTAAATACGATGTCTTTATTCGCCATTCGCAAGCTTATAACTTCCCCTGTATTGACGGTGATTGAGTTAAACATAACCGAACATGATTTTCATTGAAATAAGTATTTTAATTCATCTAGAATGACATGTCATTTTTTGATCCCCTCTCTTATGAATATATATTAAATAATATGTAAAGGCCATTTCTTAAAAAAACAGTTTTTGTGTTCGAATTGTTTTATTTTAGAGAAAAACAATTCATTTCAAATCAAAAGTCGTCAAAAACATAAACTATACTTTTTCCAGGAAACATAAAGCACAACACATATTTGGGCTTATTATTTGCAGCATATATATACACATGTATATTGTACATAGTATTAAATAATGGATAAAACAAAACATATTTTGACAATGGTCAGATCAGTAAAAACAGTACGGTCAATGCAGTTCAAACGATGCATCGTCCGCAAATACAACATTACGCTTTATGTCAATCAAACTTCACACCGCCTTCAAAGACTAGGCCAGAGAATAAACAAGAGATAAAACTTAGGCCCAATTGTGAAATGTTACAAACTCTTGAAAACTGTAACCACGGCATTTAAGCAACGAGTATGAACAAAAAATGCACTAATGCCATATATATTCACATAAGTCCTAATAAATAAGGGCGTACCTTGGACATAATGATTAAATACATAATGTTATCGCTGCCAAACCTCAAGCCTTACCGACACACGTTTCACTAGTGAAGCAGATGGCAAATCGTCAATTTTGAAACGTAATTAATTACATTAAACATTTCAGTCTCAATTTTTTCTCAAAACAATTAGTTTACATATTTTTAGGTAAAGAACATCGAGTACATGGTAGAACGTAGGCCTCATATATCACTCAGTGCACTGAATTATATAATCTGTCCACAAACTTCATTCTTATTATCATACAGCATAATATATATTTAAGGCATCGTACATTTCATTGATTACTGTCTGTTTGAAACTAGATGTCATTCATATTAGATAGCTGTTTGTTATACCGTAGTTTAAAGTTATAAAATATATCTTTATTACTGATTTCATTACGTAACCACGTGTAACCCATAAGAAGTATTTGTATTGCACATTTCCAACAAAATTTGAAAACAGCATTCTCATTCATCAGAGGTTTTATAATGACAAATCTCCGCATAGCATCATATTCTGGTGCACGAGAATGGAAAACAGTTGACGATTCTTAAAACAAATATCGAAATGAAATAATGTAAAAAGATAGCAAAACTTCGAAAATAATCCAAAGACACACCAGGCAACCATGAAAAGTTGTTAACACCGTTTTTACAAGTATGCTCTAATGACTTTAAAAAGAAATCTCAATCTAGTGTTCGTGTCGAAGTTTACTTTAAGGTTTCGCTCTGCTGATATTTTCTTCTCTTTGATAATGCCGCGACACGTACAAGATAAGCATAGGAAAGATACTACAATATAAGAAATCAATACCCAGGCTATTCACTTTGTACCTGACAAAGACAAGCCCTATTGATATACTTTTAAAATGCCAATTTGCAATTATATGAACGGGCGCGCGCTTCCGGATTTATCATAAGGACATTAATTTGCATATTATTTGTAAAGGCCGTCAAACAAGACAAAGTAGGCTACAATAGACTCCCTACGGACAATGTTATTATTACTGTGGACTTTTAAATTTTTAGGACCCATGCGGATTATTAAAGATTGTTGATCGTGTTTTGTCGTTTATTTAAATGTACATCAATGGACATGGACAGAAGACGAATTGCCTCGATCGAATCAAGATTACCTGCGAAATTAAATGACATGCTTTTGCTCGGTTCGGACAAAAAATGATAAACTATGCCGACCTCCAGGACGATATTTTGACTAGCATCTGTCTTGTGGTATATTCGTTGTTTATCCACTCGATGTTGACGACTGAAAATGTTCTAAATTGTCTAGTGAATAGCTAAAAACCGTACCCTGGCGAACTCTGGGTCTAATTATCGAAGTGTTTCCTTCAAGGACAGCCGACATGAGAAGGCATATATCTTGATTATTCCAAGCGCCTATCTGATAGAAAAGTGGGCAGCTGAAGCGAAATATCACACAATCAAACTTGACCGAGAGATAAAGCTTACAAACACCAAGTGTCAATATAATTAGTTAGAAAAATCTGAGGTTATTGTCTGCAAACGATATGAATTGTCTAATTTGAATATACTAGTGAACTCTAGAGGTAACTGAGTCGATTCAACCCATAATCGAACTTAATTAGAGCCATAATGCTAGCAAATTTGAAATCTTATCATGATGAATTTTGTAGATAGTGGTCTTAATTTAAATGCTGCATACGACAAACTTACAATTTATCTTTATTCTAAATGCGCTTAACCCTTAAGTAATTGATGCGCTGTATCCATGAGCGAATATGTTAGAAAATATAAGCCCACAAACACCTATCATGGTCTGGAGATAACGTGCAGTCAAGACTATTTTTGTGAAACCATTCAAGGGCAACAACTCTGTCAACAATTATTCTTGCACAAAATGGTAATGTACAACTAGGCTACGTGGCTGTACATGTTGTGGCCTATCATTGAGCCTTTTCCAATCTTTGTGATGACAAATTTAAATATGACTGCCATTCAGCCGTCTTCAATATAGATCGGGAACAACTAGCAACAGTTCATTTGATGGACGTAACTTAATAAATTTCGAACAAACAATGATGTAACGAGGAAGATTTATGCACTGCTTCTGTGTATTTGAATTTGAATGCGTTTGAAAAACCTTTGATGAAGATGGAAAGACATCCATGCGTTTATTTTATTGAGATTACGTGCAGACAAGATTGTCCTTCTTCACTCTAGTAAAATAATCAAAGGGCCATAACTATGTAAAAACAAATAGCCAGGCATAACTAGTTTTAGTTTTTATCTTCGCTGTGAAACGTCAGAACCACATAAGCAGAATTGCACAATTGTGTTTTATATCTTGATAATCTATTTAGTGTGTCATAAACTTTAGCAGTATTGCAAAATTGTGTTTTATCTTAATAATCTTTCAAAGTGTCATAAACTACATCAGATTTACAATATGTACTTAACTGAGCGGATTTTCATTTGCTAAAAATAGCAGCCGATTGATAACCAAATATCAGGTAAATGTTATTAAACAAATTGGGATTCTTTTATCTAAAAATACGAAATCAAACTAAACATTAATGAACGTCTTTATATAAACACAGTACTTTTGCATGTGTTTAAAAAAATGGTAAGCAACCAATGAACCAAACATGACAGAAAGCCATCCTAGCAATGTTATAATAAACCGCTTCTCCGTGGAACATGCCACCAATTAACACTACCAATTAAAGTATAACTTCAGGGCCTAATTAGGGCATAAATAAAAGGAAATGTTTTGCCAATCCGTTAAAAATGTATATTTTACATTTATTGGTATAGGATTCTGGTGTTTATAAATGTTTTAACACTTTTTGTTTTACATTTAATGCCAAGCACTTTATATATATCACTAAAATCCGACTACTATGGTGATAAACGTGTGTGTCTCTACTTCGGTATCGTTTGGATTCTTGCTTTGTGCCCAAACAGTTTTTAAGGTTCGACTAATGGGCTTGTCTCTGTAGTTTTCATTGCTATGTTCATGAGATTTTATATGTGAGGGCAATACTTTTGAATTCGCGTAATATTTGAATTGTTGTATTTTGTTTAAATTCATTTTTTGATCTGGTGAGTATTTTGATATATGCCGATATCTTGTAAATTTACAATCCTGTATGAAATTAAATGTTATACTTTCAGGGTGTTAAATCACTGGATATAGTGGCGCTCACCAAGCGGAGGCGACAACAAGTACAGGAACAAGGATAATATTTCTAATTATTTTCTAATTTGTGAATTTACCGTCATCGGAATTTAATAAACCGTTGATAAAGCGGCTGTAAGAAATACGTACATGTCATTAACCGTATCGTCTGTGTTATGTCCTGTTTTTCCACGATTACTCTCATTGTTTATAGGTATTACATGTGGAATTTTGTTTGTGGCACGCTTTTCTGCAACTTCACAAAAGCGTTTAATCGTTAATATTAGAATACTCAAACGTTGTGATAATTATCCCAATACTGATGATATTAATAAACCGTTATCATTCAGCCCATGTATATTGAGTAATTCTTTTGGTATAATCATAATGTACATGCAATTGTCCAAACGTAGGTTTCACCGCTTGACAAACAAGGATTTTTTATTGGATTATCGCTGATTAAAATGACTGAAGACACAGTTTCTTAAAGCAATCAGAAATATTACATAAGTGTTATTCATGGCCAAGTATGGTCAAATGTCTACGTTATTTATGTCACAAAAGAAGCATGGTTGGTTGCAGTCTCATCGTATTCCAATGCAAAGCTTGTGTGTCGTTCATGGTCATCACGTTGTGTTTTTATAATACAGATTCATATATACATTAATAAAACTAAGTAGGAAAAGTTATTCCCTAAAACATAACTTTAAAATAAACGTTTTGGTTTTTTACATAAACTTCATGCAGCTGTAACCGCCAGTAAAATTACACTATGCTGACCGTGGCAAGGCTGTACCAAACAATTCCTGAGTGAGTTCACAGTTTTTATACATCATATATGTTGTGTGTTGTTTGTGGATGTATCTGTGTTGTTGTATTGTGTTTCTGACAATGGCCCTGTGCTGTTGAACGGGGTTTATATTTAAGCTTTCAACTACTCGACTTGTGTCTGTTGATTTTCATATACATATTGATGAACACGCCTAGTTTGTTGCCTTACATATGTTGTGTTTTGTTTGTTGATGTATGCATTGTTGCTCTATGTTTCTGACTTTGGCCTATGTCATTGAACAATGTTTATGTTTAAGCTTTCAACTACTGGTCTAGTTTCTGTCGATTTTATATAAATATTAATTGAGACTGCCTACTCATATAAGTGTTAACGCCCTCTTCCACCTTACTTTGTGATACACTTCGTCAATGATCAAGAAAAAATAAAGCTAATAGTAAATGTCGTCTGCAAGTCCGAAGGCTTCTTTGCTACTTGGCTATCACAAAACCCGATTAGTTCTCTATATCTCTATAACAGCACTGATATGATTACATACGTCATTCTGATATTTCCATCTCTCTTTTATAAACAACATGTTTCAATATTTCTTTTCCCACTTGTCATTGTACAAGAAAACGGGAAAATACGTATTTGACGAAAACGATACAGAAATTATATAAATTGATATAGAAAATAGCATTAAAATAATCTTTAGTATGGACAAATGTGTACCGTCATTAAGTGGATCATTTCCAAACAATGTGTAACCTGATCATTTGATAAAATGCAATAGTTTAGGATCCGAAAATAGTTCTTTAAAACTTAGGAATTCATAACTTTCTCATTTAAGGATCACTAGAATTCGTTTTCTAGGTTTTTCTAATGAGTTTTTTATTCAAACATTTATATCAAGTGTCGATAAACTACAAATGAGCACAAAAGTGAAATGTATTGGATAAATAAATAAATCATATCAAAATCAAAGGTCAAGCTAACTAACAACTGTTTCAATAAACAAGTCTAATAGACCAGAAATAAAGCCAATTAAACACGCTATGATTGATGTTTTATAATGTCAACAAGCGTTATGATATGGTCTGAAAGATTAATGAGAGGACTTATTGGTTGCTTGACGTAGCTATTTATAATAAGGTACTTACGTTACGAAACCGTACTATCTTTACACTCGGATGACGAAAAAAGCAGTATTTTAGCACTTGAGTACGTCACTTGAGGCGTTAGGCATATAGTACAATACAATACAATGACTTTTCTCTTGATATGGAAAAATCGTTCCATACATGAGTTTTTACATTGTATGCTTGTTTGGTTAGATAAGGAAAATCACACTTAACCAGTCCAATATTGAATGCATACAAGGAAATGCATTGAGGACCGACTGTACTTACTACTGAAATGATTGCACCTATTCAGTTTAATACTTTAATACTCAATTGAATCTTTACATGATTAATTATAAGTCGTCATTATAAACGGGATATTTCTATCTCTTGTCATTTCGATGTTGTTCAGTAGCTGATCTAGTTTTAAGTTTCGAGGGTTGCATGCAGACACTGACTTCATACTTAACACTTAATAGTTCATCATTTAAACATCGTTGTTAAAAAGTATAATTGAATTAGCTTGGAGATTCATTTTCAAACAAGTAAGTGAATTATATTATGTCATAGGATATACTTTCGCCCATTCAAATATTTTATTAGTGTGGTTTATTTGGTGTATGAAAGCATTTGATTAGTGCACAGATAGTCGAAACCCGATGAAGCGCATTACTAAAAGATTATTGTTAAAACACTTGGGACTTCCACATGCAGTAGTAAAGTTGTGGAAAGAAACATCGCGTTGCCTATCAATATAAACACCGGTACTTGACCCTAAAACAGATTCGATCGTAGTTCATTAAGCTACATAAATCGGCTGTCGCTATAATCGAGCTGTGCATAACTATAATAATAATAATAATTAATGTAACAATATTTTTACACCTTTAGACAATTTTACATAATAGTTAAGATTCGACGAAAAAAGATCCAATATTCAATGAAGTCAAATAATCTTATTTAATTTAACACTTTCAAACCGATATGTCCGCAAAAAGCATCATCCTTCTCTAGTCTGCACCAGATTCGTCTTCAAACACGATGTGAATCATATAAAAAAAACTCCACTTCATTATAGTCTTGTTCAAAGTCACTGAAATTTACATCAGTACTAGTGGACAATATGTCATCAATTTCTTGTGGAACAGTGTTAACACTTGTCAACTATTTGATACGACTTGACCCTTTTTCCCAACGACTACTTTCGATACCTTAAAGTCATGGTGGTGTCCATGGGAGTGAAGCCAGACCGTTACTTGATAGTTGACCCGGCGAGCATGCATTTCAAGGGATGCCTTTCATGGCGACATGTTGATAATCATTTGAGAGTCCAGAGTGTTACCTTGACCTTGTTTCTTGCTACAGAATGTGTCATATATTTACTTGTTCACCTGTGTATATTTTGGTTTACCATTCTGACAGTAGACAAGGCGTTCGATTTCTTCAAGAAGGTGATCTTGTTTTAACAGTGTAACTATATAGTAATATTTCAACAGTGACAGCATTGCGCCTAAAACGTAGTATAAGGTACAGTGATCTCGTTTTCAATACATATTACCATGTAACGTGTGTTTTAACATTTACTTGAGTGCATTTTTATTAGATCTTAACCATAACTTTTATGTTCAATATTTAACATTTAAAAGTTATTTCGAAGTCATGGTAACGCATGTTATATTACTGATATCAAATTAGAAATGACACAAGAATATATAGAAATATTAATAATTAACCAGCATGAATCGTTATTTTGTTCAAAATATAACTGGAAGTAACATAACGTTGATTTACACATTTGATATCATCACAATCATAAGACAATTAGCGGTTTATTGAAGAATATGTCTAATAAGCTATGCCAGGTTAACAATGTAGTGAAGTATCATACTGAACGTATAAGGTACAATGCGACCTTATGAATACTTCCAAGTGTCCAAACAACACTGATGTAATTGTATTCGTTTAATTAATCATGGTATGAGCTAGTAGAGAAATTCAGGGTCACGTTTTAGTAAGTATTTTGACAGATGAAGTAAACAAGATGAAACTAGTCAACATTGTCATTAAAAAAAGTCACTTTCTTCAAGTTTGAATTAAATCTGAATGTTCACATTCATAAGCATATTTATGACGTATTTTGGCGTTTAACTAATTGACTGCATAAATATATCGCCTTTTCAATGCGCACAATATAGGTTAATGCATTTTGTTTTAATTTTAATGCATTATCCTGTTTAACTCATTTAACTTTCATGATCAAAATCTAACAATGCATTTGAAGATTTTTTTTTTATTCAATGTAGATATGTAGAACATTTCTGGAATGTTATAACTGGTTTATTCAAGAGTTGTAATTTTGAACATTCATTTAAATCACTTAAATATATTGTTATAGGATACAAAGTATACAGTAAAGAATATAATGATATCAATATACTGCTAGCCTACATTGGATTTGCAATATATAAATCATATATGATGAGTAATAGACGCAGTACAAATATAAGCATAATTAATATTCTTAAGGCGAGATTAGAGACGCTTGTTTTATACTTGCACAAACATAATAAAAATCATAATATGATATTTATTTTTTTCGAAAAGCTTAAACGTTTGTAGTAAAATAGTGTTGTCGTTTTTATTGTTGTTTTTTCTTAATTATCTTCTGTTGTTTTTGTTTTTTCTTTTCGATTGTTTCTACTATTTCGCTTTTGTAAGTAGACATCGTGAGAACTCCCATAATTTCAGTAGATATCATACTCATTAAGGACTTCTATGTTGATATAGATTTCCTTCTAAAATGAGTATTTGTTTTGTTGGTATTAGTTTTTTTTTCTGTTTCTTTGGTTTTGCCTTATTTTGATACCTTAAAAATTTCCTTAATCAATCGATTTAAATTGCAATATATTGTTAAATAATATAAACGACAGTATGTTTTATTTCAAGACACAAACACAAACAGTTTTGATACTTACTGTCTTAAATGTACTCCGATTTGATATCCATAACCTTTGTGTTGCAATGTATATATATATTATTATTATTATTTTAACCAATAAACGGGCCATCGGAAATGGTTCCAAAAAGAAAAAAAAACTTGACAGAGCGATGTAGGTCACATAAAGTTAAACCGAGTAAATGCATTAACTCTTCAGTGTGACGTCATCAAATTTTGTACTTATTATTGGGTTTTGTTGGTTAAAAATGTTCGTTATTCATGTTGTTGGATATTTTACTACACATTTGAATATGTGACTTTTTAAGCGCTTTATCAGAATTAAAACCTGATAACTGTAAAAAACAAAACAAAAAAACAATGCATTTGATTAACATAAAGCGCATAGAGTAATTGTTAATATTATTATTATTTTAATTGCAATTTAGTTTTCATGCGATATTTCCTGATATGTATGTCCTTTTAACCCCTGACTCGCAATATAACACTTGATTATTTCGAAAAGACAAATCGGAAAATAGCAAATGAAAATAACTTAACCTTATGTTGAACTTTTCAGACCTCATATTATTACAGAAATCTCGCGGAAAGAGCAATAAACTGTAAGTGCGGATGTCACATTTGAAAGGGAAATCTACAACAGGAGAAATTCAAGACAATCCTTCCCATGGTGAGTTTCCGGCTTAATTCGCTTTAGACAATCATTCCATGGTGAAAACGCATTTAGAATAATTGCATACATATTTTCATCAGTAAAATATGCATTCAACATGAGAAACAACCTGATATTGACAACGATTGGCGTGCCTTTTATCAGTTTTTTTTTATTTAATAGTTACTCTGTGCCTAGTTAGCATACTAAGATCGAACTTTACATAAAGAAACATGAAAACAGAATGGACATCCCCATCATTTTGTGAAAAGGTTATCAGAAGGCCATAAAGATGACTCACACAAGACAAAGCAAACATTACATTCTGTTTCATTATTGCATTTTTTTTATTCAAATAATACATTTAACCAAGTTTTTTTATGGAAATCAATTCTGAAATATGCGAGATTTTACTTTGACTATCGCGATTTTTTTTATAAAAAATGGAGTTTTTAATTGCAACTTTTTACAGATTTTACTGAAAGACCGATAAATAACAGTAACCATCCTTTAATTCGTTAACGTTTGGTTGCTATTGTTTTGTTTTTGTTTTTGTTTAATGCCTGTATGACTCCAGCAACCAAATAAATGATATGCGTGAACTTACACTCGTACATATGTTGATACTCGACTGACATAAAGGTAGTGTTGATAGGGATTATCTATGAATAGGAATCTTGACAGTGTTATAAAAATGAAAACAAATGGTCTGAATTATTGTTAAATACTATTCCAAAGCTGTCTTTGAACATTGGTTATAAAATTATGGAATGTATATCATGCACGATAAAAACAAACTAAGTTAAGCATGGTCTGTTATCTCCATTATTATTCTAAGAAACCATACTGAGTTGATCATGCAGATTTAATGGGATATTCTTACATATTTTTTAAATTAATCAATGTTCTGGGGTAGCCGCATGAAATACCCTGTTGGCTCTACGTATATTCAGAAAGAATGTTTGCATAATTTTAGATAAGATTCCATTTTTTAACGTAATTAACCGAATATTCAAAACATCAAAAAACGTTGATAAAATAGTGCAGGGTTATCCATGCGACGTGCCATTACATGCAAAAATTGCGTAATCTGGGTAAACGCCAAAATCATAGAACATAAAATCACAAACAAGAAACATGAAAGAACAGCACACAACTCCACAAGCAGCACAGTGCATACATACTATATATAAAAACAAACTAGGTATGTTCATCAAGGAGTGTTAAGTACCGCCTTGGAAAGACCGTGTACACGACCACTGCTACACACCTTTTGTTATCCTTATGGAGAACACGTGTGTAAGACAGTAAGGAGTCGTGTCAAGTTTTCCACTAGGCAACGTGTTTACTAAAATAGGTACATAGTATCAAAATGTTTTTTTTAAGAATGTCAGCGATCTTTTCTAGATACTCTTTTGTCCCGAAAGTATACGGCGCTGAATTGTATACACAATCTAGGGCATTAGCGCGGACAGGTCCTCGGACCTAGGCGTAGACGACGATAGCCAATGTACAGAATATAACGTAATAACATAATGTAACTAATGAACGTGTATGCGAACACTGCTACACACCTGTCTATTCTTTCGTGGAATGAAATCCTAATTTTACTGAATATATGTACAAATACTATGAACACCGTAGAACCGTACCTCTTATAATACCCTAATCAAGGTATTTAGGGTACTGCCTTGGAGAGACCATAGAAAATAATATAGGCCTTAGCTATCACTTTTTATCAACTTTAGTATGTTCCAATGTCAACAAAACATACGAAGTTATTATCAATGGAATTTTCCTTCTTATGAAATTAACAAAAGACTTCACCTTTAAATCCATATCTCTTATAAAAAAGGTCAGTAAACTGTGTCCTTTTGTAAAAGAGTACTGAGCATGTTACGTAGACGCGTATCAACGGTAGGTTTGAGGATGTTCTGAGTTTGTCTAAGATAACATTCGAGGTCTGTATCAGTGTGTTTTCCCATCTCAAAAAGGCCAGAACAGTCAAAGTATCGACCAACCTATCCTGCAACACATTAAAATTGACAGCATGTCATAGATTGACGTTTGATCGGCAAAGTATAATGCTTTCCTCCCCGGCGCTGTACTGGAGCGTCTGACATTTACTAAATTAACAAAAATACGATAAAACACACCGACCAAAAGACAAAATTGATCATTATGACTGACAAGGTTGATTAATTTGGTTAAAATGATTTCCAGGAATACAGTTTTTGTTATTTAATTTCGGAATACTGTATAGAGTGTCATTGACATCAAACAGTCCATAATTATTGGCTATTAAGAATAATCTTGCCAATTACTAAAACAAAACTAAATATGTTAATATATAGTAATTAATAATTAATAATTGATTTAATTATATAATTTAAATGGGAAATGCTTATGTTATGGTTGCATTTTTCTGAAATGTCGTGTTACATTTTCGGCGCATGAAGGCGAAAACGGCGAACATTTCAAAATGCGGAAACCAATCAAGGGAAGCGGGGTAATAACAACGAAACTAGTTCATAAGGAAGCTTAAGCAAGGGCGAAAAAAAATTTTTTAAACAGCATTTCGTCAGCTTGTCATCCTAGTGTGTTCGTACTTCGCCGCGTTAAGGGGAAACTACGACAAATTGCTTCTTTCGTAAAACGGCCTAAACCAACATTGAATTATATGAAATAATATCATAGCGTAACGGTTAAGAAGTGTGTATGTGTATACACTGAACAAGGCGTGCTAAAGTGTGTCAGAAAAAAACTTCTTTCGCTATATTTCTTTGATTATATGTCTTCTTGGATTATCTTCATTTTTAAGCGTACCGCTTTTATTTCAAACTATCGAATCTTCACAAAGGTTTTGCACGAGATTTTTCGGATTTCCATAATTTAGTGCATTTCCTAGAATATAAGCACAAATCAGCAATTGAATACATTTGAAGTCATTTTTATAGGACATTAAGTACGTTCCTGAAATATAAAAGTTTAAAAAGTAAGTTTATATTGTAAAACAAACTTGAGTAAATATCAGTCTGCAACATATAGCACTGAACACATGCTAGTTGGTTGAATACGGAGAATATGTACTATGACCTAACACGTTGCAGGGTAGATCAAGCTTGCCAATCATAACGATCCAATTTGTCCTTTTGTGCTTGATATCAATTTAGTTAATGTCAGAGAGTATAAAACACTTCAACACGAAACATTCCTAAAGTGGAATCGCTCTTCGTACCTTGCTGTCATTGAAACAGTGCAACAATATTGCTTAACAGAAAACTGAAAATTTTAGTTTCAACAACTCCTCCTCGATTGATTGGTTTTTGAACCCAGCAAAAATGTAAATGATTAAAATCAGGAATTACTCACTGATAAAACACGAATTTGGATTCTTTTTTCTAGAACCTAACGTGATAATCGTACATATGGATGCGCATGTATGCAAACAACCGGATATTGCAAACATTGTGCTTGTGAGGCATTATACTCAATCGTCATTAGTAAGCTTACCTGTATATTACTTGTTGAACAGCAGCTGCAAAGTTGAAATGATACATGCCATTGACACGGAGAACCGTCCAATGAATTATAATGTTTTGGTTGCAGCTCATGGTCTACTCTAATTGAGTATGTGGCACTTTACAACTCTACTATGACGAAAGCAAAAACATTATGCTGAATGGACTACTTTCGAAACTGTTCTTGGGTACAATACTGTTGTTGTTTTTTCTGGGGCCACGAACATTTTCCCTTTCACAACACAACTTCTGCACCACCTCGTTTTTAAGTTTTTCGGTTCCTCGGGGTATGAAAGCATTTGTTCAGTACACAATTTGTTTTTTGGTTATCATGCATAGATCAAATTTTGTCATATACCGATGAGTTTCCATACAATAATGATCATATGTTCATATTTATGATCATATGCAAATTTATTTTACGCCAAATAAAGGTAGCATAAATTCGGCTGTTTAAACAATTTTAGTCACAATGACGTCTATTGGTTCATCGATCGCAATAAAACGTCATTTGACCAATCACAAGCGCCCTTGTGTTGTATCACAGGTATTCCGAAGATGCCCGGTTTAGTTGATCACCAATACAACGTGTGCATATAGGACGCACTGTAGTAGCTAAAATACTGATACAAATATAATGATGTAAATTGCAATAACACGTCATATTGTGTAGCATAATTTTGGTACCTTTTGAAAATTCACTATATATCCTCTGTATTTTAGTTGCTGTATACAATTTTCTCGTTTGTGATATTAATCTTGACCTTGGATAAATACACAAAGTTGATTTTAGGCGTAGTTATTGCTTCCGAAAAATCTGTCTGTCGAAATATATTTACATTTCCTTTATAACAGCTTGCGTTAAGAGCTGCACGTTCACAGTTCCCAATTATCAATAATGTTCAAAACCCAAGTGGTTGTCTCCTTGAACTTGTGTTTTTCACCGGGCACGTTAATCAATCACCGCGTCTTCTTGAAATAGAAGCTATGAAACACACCCTTGTAAATGACCACATTCGAAATTAGAACATTGTATTAACGATCGGAATGCTTAAGGTCTGTACTATTTTAAATGTCACCAGGTGTATCTTATTTTGTATTTCTTTACCTAACATGTACCACAGATCTTAATTTGCTTAGTCTAATAATGTGTATGACAAAGTCATTTTTATATGTGGTATTATTTTTACACAAGAGGAATTGTAAGTCGAGTATTGTAGATGTTCTGCAATGGCAAATGTAAACAATATAATAAATCATTTTAATAACACCAGTAGGTGGTAGTAAAGGAATACGTTGAAAACGAACAACATTTGTTAACCTAGATATATACTCAAGATAAATACAATGCATTTGAGATTCTCAATAAATATTCAAGTCTCAAATGAATATTTAGTCTTATTACGACCAATGCGTACATAACAAACGTCTTCTACAATCTAATGAATATCAACTTCAGCTGATATCAAAAACGCGAAACAAATTAATTAATTGCATTAGGTGACATTCGAAGCAACATTTCCTAGAGGACCACAGAATACTCGTAGATGCATAAGATATATTCTACCAGGTAGGTGGCCTACAGAATTAATTGCTCTTTACATTGACCATTTACTTCACGTTTGAAAATTCGTTTATGGTGTAAAATATTTCTAAGTCCGTTAGCTTGAAATATACAGAAGTGCAAGACTATGGCACAGTAACAACAACTTTATGAGAGACACATAACGCACAACTGACATACCACACATATATAAACACATATGTTTCATTAATAAGCTATTTCGGGAAAGTGATTGAACGTCGAGTTTCTAAATATGTGTACAATTGCATTCATTCCAATCACCTAATTTACAAGTTACAGTAAAAAATATTTTCGCCTGAACACTTCACAGGTCAGCAGTTGATTGACATAATAATACAATCAAATGAGACGTTTCATGGGAATACATCAACATTAATAGTTTTTTGTGATATTAACAAACCTTTTGCAAGGTACTGGATAGGCATTATCCGATGTTCGCAATTACCAAACAGGTGTGTATCTTAAGGATTGTACCTAACAATCCTTTGTAAACATATCTAGTTTATTATAGTATGTATGCACTGTGCTGCTTGTGGAGTTTTGTGCTGTTCTTCCATGTTTCGTGTTTGTGAATTTATGTTATATGTCTTTGGCGTTTACCAAGTGCCCTTAAACCGGGTTTATGTTTAAACTGTTGGCTCTTGAGCTTGTTTCTGCTGAAACTTTATTTCGATGAAGGAATCCGCCAAATAAGGAATCTAATCCCTTGTTCCTATACTCATTATAGTCGGTTATGTTTGAGTCCAATTACTTGTTTTGTTTTATTTTTTTCATTTTTACAAGACCGATAGACAAGTTTTTAGTCTCTCTCCCTTTAGTTTAATTTGATCGTTATGTCCATTCCGTAAATACATATACGTCGAGAAAATGATTGAGAACTTTATTGGCTGAAACGTATTAATGACTTTTCGAATAACGCATACGAATGCTTTTAAGTTTCACAATGTGGAACATTCCTAGTCTAAATGGCAATGTTAAAAGAAAGATAATGCCTTTTCACTCGAAAAAAATGACCTCAACACATACCTTTAAGATAGTACTCATAAAATGTGTTTTTACTTTTAACCTTTCACACACGTTTAGTGGGTTTGAACCTGATAACCTGATACATGTTAGAAACTGGTAACACGTGGAAATATTTTAATAAAATACACATTTTACCTTTAAGATACTGTTAACACGTTGATGCATTTTCATATGCATCCGGATGACCAGTTGTAGGTCGTAACTGGATAACAGGATAAATAAGAAAAAAAAAACAATGACATATTTATGTCGATACATACATTGCATCTTTGTATCTTACATCCATATCTGAACCGGAAGTAAGAATAAGCCTAATAAAATCTAATTAGGACACAGCATTACAAAGTGATTATGACTTAAGTGAATATAAACGTCAGCTTAAAGCATGTATATGCAAAATATAAATGTTGTGTATTAGGTTACTTCCGAGCGCATTTCCTAGAGGCCATATTGTCGTCCTAGATTGTCTCCTAATAACTTGATGGCTGCTCCTGTACAAAATGATTCATGGTAAGGGGACTGATAACATAATACACTAATAACATTAATATTATTTGTATACTGCATTTGTGTTCTTGAATGTATCATGCCGTTTGGTCGGCGTTTGGCGTGTATCACTGTGATGCTATCAACATGATCACTGTAGGATTTATTTTGATTAGCTTATGTCACTACCAAATTGCGGAAATTGGCTGCAACATGTAGGGATTTTACGGACAATGTGTTAGTATTCGAAAGAATCAAAACAGTTATTAAACTAATTTAATCATTGTTTCTACAAAAAGAAAGATGGAGGATCTTCTTTAAATGAATAGTTATACCTTCCTTCTTTAGATCGTTATTTGTGATTTACAATTTACATCGCAGATGTCAATGCCTCCTAAATAGGATGATATGTTTACATCACTTTCACTTGATTTATGTACACAAACAATGTGATCTGATGTTGCAAACCGTCGTCTTTGGAAATACTTCAACATCGATGTATTCGTTTTGTAGTGTACCTTAACAAGAATAACATTTTTTGGAATGCTCTGTAAATAAAATATTAGCTGGAAAGCTGTTTGGAATGTGTTTATTGATTTAAAATAAAAATAAAATATTCTGTTTGTTCGTTATCAAAAATACGAAAATTGCGTTACTACGCCCAGTAGCTAAATCGCCTTTTGTAAGCTTGCTATTATGGCACAAAAACTAAACATCGAAATACAAACACAGTTTGCATTAATATAAATAAATCATGCCATGTTGGGTTACTTAATTTGAAAGTCAATGTTACAAGAACTCATACCTATATAACACCATGAGTTACGCATTTAAGGACTTAAACATACAATATGCTAAAGAAAACATAAACAATGTCTACACAAGGTCATGCACTTATCAGTGATCGGTTCATTTTCACAAACCATCATTTACATGTTCTTACATTTATGAATTAATGAAATCGTTACGATAAATATGGGTTCCACTCAATCCTGCAAGGGTTTTTCATTAATGAGCACATAATTGATTCGACAATGGTCATCTTCTAAGTATGGTTAACGTGAAAATGTTCAAGTCATGTCGGCAATGGTCGGAATACATGTTACTAGCATCAGTCTCTGCTGACACTATCGCGTACAATAAATGTGTGTTACAAAAACGGCAAAACGTCTAGCAAGCGGTCAATAAGACAGGATTCCTGATTTATTGTAGAGACACTTTTATTAGCATATTTATTGTAAAAGACGCCAAGAAAGGACCAACCGAGTCCCTTTATTTGTAGCAGATGTTTATATTTCCCATTGGTGTTATGTGATGTATCATTCTGCTCCTTCATTCTTTGTGTTACTAATTTGCTAGAGTGGAGGTTGAATCTGAAATATTCTTAAATGCGATGGCTATTATATTATTCCAGCTAAGAATGTAAGTGTTTAGCCCGAATACTTGTTAAACAGGAAACATTGCTATACGTTTCAGTGCTGTATTGTATTCTACGAAATTTGATATTTATACTTTACATTAAGTCTTTCATTTGGTTATTGCTTGGCCTGACTCCATGTCCATGTAGTTTACATTGCATATTCAACTGTGCGTGATATGTAGGACGTACAATGTTAGTACTTGTAAGTATAACAACCAAACAATTTAGCAGTTTAAACTTAAATATCAATAGTTTACTTTTATTTCACTTCCAACAAAATACAAACTATGAAAGATAGTATACATGTTTCTGACCTATTTATGAATTGCTTGATTACACATTTTTATCTCAGAAGTCAACTGTTTTAATATTTGTATTACATCGTTTTTATCCGTTTACTGTGAACAAATAGTTAGCTGTTACAAACCACTATATTTACACCCAAAAACAAACACACATACAACCATTCGATTTGTAATGTATCTATATTGATAATAGAAATGAGCCATTGTGTCTCATTTGTTAATTTTAAGGAGGTATTACCGTAATACATACTTCAGGGACACCTCCTTTAGGCAAAACTCTAACGAGGTTTGAAATGGGCAAATTAAAACAGAAACACAAGGAACAACACACAAAATTAAACATTAACAAATTAAAATCAAAACATGGTCGGATCTGTCACCGAAATTCAAGGGCATTCACTGAGGTGTTGAACTCTTTTTGTGTCGATTTATAATTGTTGTTTTTTGGATTTCTTGCACCTTTACACATCAAAAACGCAATAATACGGAAAAGTAAATCTGCGAACATATTAATTAGGTCACCTTACATTAAAGACAAAAAAGACATGTTTTGTTCACTTAATTTGTTCCTTGCTTTACAAGTGCACGCACGAACGACTTATTCACACTTAAGCAACGATGCGATGTAATTTGCGATTAATAATTAATAATTTGCAAGGCAAAACTTCTCTAGTTCTCATCGCACTGATATAAAGGTTATTCACCCATATGGACAAAGTATCGACAACGGTCATTTACCTGTGTTTCTGTAATATCGTAAAACGGCAGGACGACAAATGCTGTGTGTTTCGTACTGTCACACAGAACGGCAATATAAGGAAACTAAAATATATCGATACCTTCCAGAACGACAATAAAAAAAATTGAGCCCCATGCTACTATTTGCAAATGATCTTAGCATTCAAACTCTTTGATGAATCGAATGCGCATGGCCTTAAACTAGCCAAAATCTGACAAGTGAATTTTAAATCAAGTGCAACATTTATAGCCTGTTGATCGACTTCCCACTTTAACCCGACTGCGTTCATCAGCTATTCGGCATATACATTGCAGTTACACCTCATTCGCCACGAAACCTCTTCAACATTAACATCCATTTTGCATTTGAATACACTTGCAGCCCATGAAAGAAACAAAGTTTCCAAGTTTGTGTAACACAATTTGCATATTTATCGTAAAGTAAGTCGGATATGGTGAAATAAGCTATTACTGACGCCCTTGAATAATTCGAATATCATAGCCTTTCAAATTTCAAAATCTGTTCGATCTATTCATTTCCGATGATGAAGGTTGATCAGTAATTGAGTTTTTTCTACAAACATTGATTCGGAGCTTGTGCTAATATACTTTCTTTAAACTCACTGTACTAATATTTCGATTTGAAATAATCGATGCAGTGGTCTTCTAACAAGGACTCTTGGATGAGTTTGTAGCTTGTTTCATCATTCGTCAAATCAAACCTTATTATTGACGTTCAGCTTACGTCGGTTTTTGTAAAGGGGTAGATTGATATTAATAATATCTATATATTATATGTCACGAAACCGATCTGCGATTGAACATCGGACGTATAACATGCCAATGCAAAATATTGTTTCGAAACCTTACTCTCATCATCGAAGTGATTCCGTCCAAAACATACTCACATTGCCAAGCGAATAGAGCATATCATGATTACAAATGTGTTGATTCCTAGCTGTAAGTACAGCGAAACTCACCAGGATTCATCTTAGTGACTATCGTTTTTTCTCTTTCAAGGAAAAATAATGAAAAGAGTTTGCGACAAACAAGCTTTACCTCGATTTGACCAGTAAGATTAAGTACGCTGGCCTTTTCAGAATGTGTTCGTATGCATTGTTTTTGTTTACAAACATGGGAAATAAAGCACCGATTTCGAAGGCCATAATAAACATCAAAACATATTTTACCTTACAGACTTTAAAAAGGAAGGAATACAAACCTCTGTTAATTCAAACAAAAAAAATCCGATGAAGACGTCAATAGTGATTTTTCCCAAAGTAAACGTTTAGCGAGAAACCTATATTTTTCAAAGCATTTGTTACAACATTGAGGAGTAAGAAGCAATAAATCGCATCATAATATCCTTGTTTACAACGATTTCGTTGATTCAAAGTTCCATATATTACGTATATTATGTCTGTAAATTAAGTTACGGTTATACTTAAAGTAGTTAGAATTGATTACGCATATAACTAGTTTCCCAATGTCATCATCTGAAATAGAAATATCTAGCAAGCACAAGAGACACTTAATATACGATGACATTATTTGTACACTCTTGATCATGATCAAGACCAAACGCATGGCACCAGAGGCACACAGAGACAGAATATCGTTATAAGTTAATGTTGCAATAACAGCATTAGAATTGGCATTGAAAATAAAATGGGAACTGCAATAGTAATCATACAGTTATAAGCGGAACCAGCAATGAAGTATTAAATAATCGTGATCAAAATAAATCTATATTTAAACATAATTCACGTGAGCTAAAATATCGTAAAATACTCTAGATCTGGAACTTCTCAAAGAATGACGTATGTAATCTATATGTTCTATATAGGGTTCATTTATATTCTGCAATACGTAAACCGTATGAAAATAATTATATTTTTATTTTTTTGCGAACCTCTCTCTTGCAAAAGAGACAGTTATTTAAAAGTTCAAAGAACGATGAACACTATATGGAATGATACCAATGCCCAATGGTATCAAAACTGTTTCTCTGTCAGGTGTTATGGTTTGCCTTCAGCAATAACTTAAGTCTAGGTAATTAATAGTATACAGCACCATAAAAATACACATGAGACAATATCTACTTTTCCGCATAATATAAATACAATAATGCAACAATGGAAATTCAATGTGGGTTGAGACCTGTTTACGAAAGTAGCAATTTGTCTTTTTTTCCAGTTACCTTGGCGAAGTGTAAAAACACTAGGACCACAAGCTGCCGCATTTTTTGCCCTTGATTAAGAGTTCGTTTCCGCATTTTTGAGTTTTCGTTTGACCCCTGATGTGTTTGTTTTTTGCATTTTCTAATGTGATTTCGCCATTTTGGCCGAAAATGAAGAACACAATAAAAAAAAATCAGAAAATAGCCGCCTTAACATATATGGATTTGTCAACATTTTCTTATTGTTACCTCTATTTCAACATTTTCATTTTTGTTTTGTTAATTTGTAAGAATACCCATTAAAGCCAACAATCCTCGACTGTTCGATGCAATGATGAACTCTGTACAATGTTACGTTATTAAATCATAAAACTGTCTCCCGGAAAAGTCCGATTTATGACCTGACGTTTAACTCGATTAATCAAACTTGCCAATAATAATGATCCAATTAGTCTTTCAGTCGGTGTGTTTAATCGCTTTTTGATGTTAATATAGTAACTGCCAGACGCTCCAGTACAGCGGCGAGAAGGAAAGCATTATACCACGCCGATCAAGCGTCAATCCATGACATGCTGTCAATATTCATTTGTTACAGGATAGGGTGATCAAAACTTTGTCTGGACTGGCCCTTTGTTTTAGATAGGAACATCGATACAGACCTCGAAGGGAAATGTAATCTAACACAAACTCAACAAATTTTGAAACCCATAGTTGACATGCCTCATGATCACAACTTTTTTTTACCACAGGATACAATTTTTTTGAACCACTTTATAAAAGATAAGTACGGCTTTGATGTTTCTGTAGCTTTTCGCATAAATATTGAGGTACAATGCGTTAACTCCATTATGATTTAGATAAGATGTGCTTATATACATGCTATAGGTTTTTGTTTGTTTCTCGTGGCGCCGAGTGTCTGTCTGGCTTTGATCATTTCCGCTCATTTCATTTCAAGGCGGTAGATCCAATATGTATTTAATACGAGATGTCACATAGATGCTATGAACCTCTCCGTTCATTTCATCTTTCAAAATCATTTTGTAAAGGATATACACAGTTTTAACTGTGATTAAATATCTCTAACATGAAGATGAACATGCCTGAGATAAGTTTTACTTTGTTTATAGTCCTTTTTTATCTGTTCTGTATAATTCAGAATTTTTTTAACGGAATGATGAAAAAAATTGGAGTCAGTTTTCGTATGCATGGTAATTGTTGCATTTAAATTAACTTCTTTTTCAGGCAACGCCATAATTTGATGCAAAGTAACATTCAGCGCCCTTTTATATCATACCAAACTTTATACATTCATTTTCATTACAAATAGCTTTAATGGCATGTTACATGGCTAACGTTGCACTCTTTTATTGACATATTTTGTCGTTTTGAATATTCGGTTAAGAACGTAAAAAATGAATTTTATTAAACATATGAAAATATTCTTCCTGAATTCACCTACAGCTAACAGGACTTCGAGAGCTTGTTTAAAGCACCATGTAATAGTTTCGTGCCGTGACCTTAGAACATTAATAAGTTAAAACATACGTAGGAATATGATGTTATACCTGAATGATCAGGTCCGTATAGCTTCTCAGAATTAAATTGACAACAGATCATGTTTAACTTATTGTGTGTTTATCTAAAAAGCTATCAAAAGGGGATGCGCGGAAGTGATATTAAAATCTTGCAATTCTTTTAATTGATTTGCATGAGAAAACTGAAAGGTTAAATGTATAAATTGATGAAAAAATCCGCTGACGCAACGAAAAGATCTTTCTTTTGCAATTTTCTGTAAAGATGCACGAGACCGCCAAATCCCTATCAGGATTACGTAAATATGTTTTTAATCTTGTGTGTCTCATGTTTATGGCCGTCTGATGACCTTTTTATCAAAATGATGGGATTGGCCATTCTTTGCATAATTCGATCTAATTCTGCTAGAATTATTATGTATCTTGAAAAAAACGTAGATTTACTTATTAATGAAAACATTTTTAGGATTTGTTTTACGACATAAATAGCACCCCAATCTTTGACATGATCGCGTTATTTCTCGTGAAGAATGAGTATTTTACTGATGAAAATATGTATGCAATTATTCTTAATGCATTTTCGTCATGGTAAGATTGTTGAAAGCGGATAATGCAGGAAACTCACCATGGATAGGATTGTCTTGAATTTCTCCGGTTGTAGATTTCTTTTTCAATTGTGATATCCGCACTTACAGTGTATTGCTCTTTCCGCGAGATTTCTCTTATAATATTAGGAGAAAATAGTCTGAAAAGTTCAACATAAGGTTAAGTTATTTAAATATGTTACTTTTCTTTCTCGCATATAAGAACGCATGAAAAACTTCAAATAGCAATAACCTTATGCGCATAACCTTAATTATATGCATTTGTATGTTTTTGATCAGTGAAATCAAATGAGTTAGACATGATAAACATAAACATTAACAAATGTTGTTTTTCATCAATCTATTTTGTGTGCCTCGTAACAGCGATGTTTTATTTCAGTCAATCAGTAAAATATTTCAAAATACTTCATAAATATGATTATGTAAGCGTTAAGATTAATTTGAAATAACTGAACTACTTATATTTTTAATATACTATTTTCATTAGTCTCATCTTTTTTACTTCATCTGTAAACCTATATATTAACTTAAATATTGTAAACATAAATATTACAATGCGACCCTGAATTATTCTTCTAGCTTATACCATGATTGATTCAACGAATGAAATTACATCAGTGTTGCTTGGACACCTGAAGTAGGCATAAGGTCCCATTGCACTTTATACATTCAGTGCAATACTGTACTAGACCTGACATAGCTTATAAGATTTCAACAATAAACCCCTAATTTTCTTTTTATTGTGAGGATAACAAGTGTGAAATTTATATATTACTTCCAGTAATATATGTTGCACAATATTACGATTCATGCTGGTTATTTGTTTAATGTTTTTTTTACAATTTGAACACAGTAGTTTTGCACACTATTTAGTCTTGTTTCATTTCTTATCTGAATCCGTAATAAAACCTACATTACCATAATTTCGTTACTTGTACAGATCTTTTGAATGTTACTAATTTGTAAAAAGGGTAAGATATAACAAAAATGCGAAGACGTTAATTTCAAAACACAATTATATCAAATTTGTATCTAATATTGTAATATGTCATAGACAAAATATATTGAAGTCAAATTTGATAAAGCGTGAACATTTGAGTGCAGTTTACAAATCCATACATAGATTGGAAAACTATTTTTTTGTCAGAAAATAAAATAGATTGTAAAAATGTGCTCATGGAACGGGTCAGTCAGCTATGGAGTTCATTAACAATCGAATTGTGAACACAACTGTCCTTTCGCTCTATTCAATGGTCCTTAGCAACTGCTGACTGAATGCATATCAAAACCAACAAGGCAAAATTGATGCATATGCTCAAAGCAACCATTGATCGAGCAAATACTCACCTATGTGAGGATGTTGCAAACATATTTGACGGCATTGCAAAACTTAAACGTCAACCGTAAGTGTCTGATTTATTCGAAGAGGTGGCTGAATCTGTCTTCAATTAACTTCCAAAACTCCAATGAATATTACCCACGACTTTCAGATATAGAATGTAGTGGTTGGGAAAAAGGGCCAAGTGGTTTAGAATACGAGTGGACAAGTGGTAACATTGTTCCACAAGGCATTGTTGAAATATTGTGTACCAGTGAAGATGTCAATTCCAAAGACTCTGAATAAGACGTTGTCGAAGTGGAGCTTGTTAATTTGATTGACATCGTGTTTGAAGACGAATCTGACAAAGACTTGAGCAGGATGTTGCTTTTTTGGCGAGCATATCGGTTTTGAGTTACTAGAACTGAATGTGTTTATTTTATGAAAAATCCTATACATGTTTTCACGTAAATTATGCACAAATGGTAGGATGTACCAGTTATGCATTTATTTACGTTTATCACACATAATGTAAAGAAATGTGGATTTGTGTTATTGTTGTGTAAGAGAACAACATGTGAAGGAAGTTGTTTTTAATGGTGATCTGTGTCTACACTTCATTTCCAGTCTGCGTTTGTTCACAATATTTGTACAATGATAATATAAAAGTAATGTTGTATGGTTAATAATAGTCTTGTTAAACATAGTATATACATAAGTAGAATTTAACTGATATTTCTAGTCCATTGAGATAAATCATTTAGAAGTGATGTGTTTTCTATTCAGAATGGCAAGTCATGTTTTTTGTTTGTTTTTAGCAGCGTATTTTATATGCGTATTTGTATTTTATCATGTAATTTAAGATTGTAGATTCGCTCAATTTTTTTATAATTAAAACATGCATATCAGATTAGAGCTGTAATGAGAAAAGTGTTAAGTCAATAAATCAAGTCCTTTTCTTCATAAACAAGGATCATTATATAAATACGGTTGCAAAAAACGACAAATTCTCACTGTAAGCATCTTCTATGTCAATAAACAGGTATTCTCTTTTTTTGATGTGACGTAATAAGCATGTGAAAAATTTACAGTGAAACTATAATTGACATTATGTTGTATTCATCATTAAAGTATGTAGTTATATGTCTGATTAACAGTGTCTTCACAAATCGATGCAGATTATTTTATGCTTGATGTTCATACAAAATTGTTTTGAAGTAACGTTAATCACGGTGTTGTAAAACATGAAACATCTTCTCTTTTAGCTGAATATTTATTGACGTGTATCATTATGTCATATATTATACAATCAAAACGATTTTCTGTACTTTGCCTTTTATCTAATGGTTGTATTTTACAAGTGAAATTATGTTTAAAAAGTGTAAATTATTCGGTAACAAATTTTAAAAAGCTGTAGTTTCCATGCACTCGCCCCTCCAACCCCTCCCCCAATGGCAAAGGTGTACACATGTTTTGCTATGTGTATGAGAAGATTCACTTTCTTACAATTATGGTCAACAAAATCCCTCTGTAGGGAGAGGGGCAAAACCATATCTCCCTCACATGAATTCATTCAAGAGCTGGACCGGAAACTTTATCGGAACAGCAGTTCCACACTAGATAACTGTGTGGCTACTGGTTGAGAAGCAGTTTCCGACAGTTTTTATACGTTTTTATTGAATTATTTAAAAGTGTTTAAATACCTACTAAAATTGTTCACATTTTAGATAACTACAGCTCAAGCTGCTATTGTCGATATATTTTTCACACGTGTGACGTCACACATAGTGTATCTAATAGGGGCGCAAAGAGGGTACTTACAATGTTCTGATTAGCTTGTAATGAGAAGCAGTTTCCGACAAATCGAATGCGGGGCGGATTTATGTGCCTATTGTGTGTTTTTATTATCCGTTTATTTGATATACTAAATATAAGACTTTAATAAGAGAAATATTATTTAATTTTTCAGGATTTACGAAAAATTTAAACCTTAAAATATACGACAGTCAATTCATACTCGAAATCAGACAGACACTGAATATCAATGATATTTTGATTCATTTCTGATATAAACTTTTGTTTGTATACATTTAAGTGAATGTAGGTGTGAAACAAGCATGACACCAGTGTTCACAAATATGTACACAATGATCATCGTTTGTGTAAGTCAATTAAGGAAAACCTTGTAGCTATTCATAGATATGCAAATTAGGTTCACACGCATGCGCATTACGCGGCGCGTGCCGATCCCCCACGTGCAAGTTTGTGTACAAAATGATAAATAAACATTAAACATTAAATAATAATAAAAGTTACTTACGTGTCTCGGTAAGAATTTCAACTTTTGATTACCTAGTTACCACATTGTTGAATTACAGTACCTTCTTTATGAAGATCTAAAGAAAGTACGCGAAAAAGCGATTTGTCGGAAACTGCTTGCCGTCGGAAACTGCTTCTCAACCAGTACTGGGCGTGGGATCAGGTTAGGAAAACTCTTCAAATATTATACTTATTTCCGCGCATCACTATGTTATTTTATTTATTAAAAACGTTGTTGATTACTGGTATAACTAAATTTTACCTTAATAAACAATTTTGCCAAAATGTGTTTTCTTTTACAATATTCGATATTCAAACAAACATCACCGCCAAAAACGGTAATCAAGCCACTTTGATTTACACAAATGTATGTTTATTTTGCATTTTCAAATGTTAATGAATAAAAAATAACGAATGAAAAAGTTTCGAGTATAATTGATTGCAGAGAGGCGTGCAAGTTCATATTATTCTTTAATTAAGTCATGAAATACATGTATAACGCACTAAATTATACATAACCAATCAGGCATATACTTATCGCACTGAAACGGCTTATTGGGTCATGTGTTTTTGTGAGTTTGTGTTAGTATTGAAATCGAAAACACCATTTAGACGAAGCATTTAAGAGCGCCGTCAGCATAGTTTTTTGTCCAGAATTAGTGAAATGGAATATTAAGTTGAACTAAAAATAGATGAAACTATCATTTTGAAGCTATGTAAACGAATTATTTCCAGTTACATTATTTGCATTTTTGTATGCTTTAGTAGCATATAAAGGTAAACAGAGATAATATATGCATGTGCCATGGATGCATGCAGTTGCATCTATTACATTCTTCTACGAAAAATATAATTTTCATACAACACAACACGATATAGTGTGTGTCTGGTGATTCAACATTATATCGAATTCAATATAGCACAGCAAATAAGTACATGTTAAAATGATACATACACAACAAATGTATTGCGATGTGCTTCAACGTAACAACTTGACAGCAAGTTATGTTTTACATGTAGACATAGAAATTACGTTTGAACAGAATTCAAGATAAATGCACAATGTTTTCGTTATCATATTAATTTCTAATAAATATAAACAACATGCATAGAAAAGTGACAAATCTTGAACTTTAGGTAACGTGCATTAATAAATATAATTAAACGACAATTTCATTATCAAGAAACTAAATACAACGATGTCCACCATTCATTTGTGTTGCTGTGACCGAACATGAATAAATCAAGTAGAAGTTGTTAAAGTGCTTTTGTTTTATCTCCGAACAAATACGTTAAACAATCACGACCATCGCATAAACTGAACGTGTGGTGTCAGATATAGAAAAGGACATTTAAAGATAATAACGATTCGACCGAGCGTTCATGAAGGGAAACAAAAAAGACATGAATGACATAAGATTATTCATCTTAATGCTTGAACGGTGAAACTTAATTAAGAAGGTTCGGTAGAATTCAGCTCGCAATACACGGGAGTGTATGATTAATATTAACATCAAACAAACACATGTACTGACAAATGACAAACTGAATCATTATGATTGCCAAGTTTAATCAATCGAGTAAAACGATAGGTCATAGATTCAGTTTTCCTGGGAGACAATTCTATAATTGTACGTCATTTATAATAGGCACTTTTGACGTTCGGTTTTGAAAGACACTTTGCTAGAAATTTCGGGCAATACAAATAAAATAAACGAAACAATATCGAAATCTTTACTTAATTGTAAAAAACTCTTTAAGAATACATGCGTTTTTATTTATTAACATCAGTACTAAGTGTCACTTAACGACAAATGTGCATTTAAGAGAATAATAAATTAGAATAATTGATTTGTATTAAACCAAGCTAAAGGTAAGGTTAATTGCCATCCATTTCATAAAATGTTCTAAAACAGAACCAAAATAGTCACAAATATCATGACTAAAATCACTAATAAGTCTCATTATATTGCATGAACTAAAAATAAAGTCAATGCAAAAAGTTGAGATTGACGTATTCTGTCAACAAGAAATAGGATATACTCTGGAATATAATTGGGTGAAATAATTGGGAGCTTTACGCAGATAATTTAAACTAGATCATTAAGGCGGTGGACATACATCTCAACTCGAACACATTTTTACGATCAGTTGAAGAAAATAGGAAACTATAGGACATGAGTACGGAATGGCATTTGCAAAAGTCATGAAGTATATAAGAAAGATTTTTGTTTTGACATAGAGACTACGTTTGAAGTATGACTTTTCATTAGAGTGTATACTTGTCTACAAAAGAAGAAACATCAACCGAAACTAGATCGCCAAAATTTGAAAGCAAGCAATAAAATGATGTGAGGGCGGACTATAATAAGTATAAAAAAAGTGATGATAATCTTTATTACCTACTATTTAATACTTTAACCCGATTTATAAGTTGGCGAGATGACTCTTTTTTTTCAGCAGTATAATTTAATTTGAACGTAACGACAACAGGCACAAAAAAGTGTTTTTGTCAACTACATTTACAATGTAAACTACGCGGACAATGCTGAATTTGAATGAGGCGTACCACGCATGATTTGTATGTATTAGAGTCTGCCTTAGTAAGCAAAAACAGACGTTAACGCTGTGATGAAATACTAGACATGAATCTTTTCTATCAAACCAAAGAAATGTACTTGTCAAATTGAATCCATTCGTAAATAATCCTAACATTTTCAATTGTAACCAATATTTCGACAAATATAAAAACCTCTTATGAGACATTCCGGTGTGAATAAATACTAAATTGCCTTATAAGGTAATGAACAATTTTCATTAAATTATTGTATCGTTTTAAAATTACGTTTGCATAATTAGCACCTTTTATTATCTATTGCACAGTTCGCTGTCAAAAAGGAGGATTAAGGTCAAAAGTATTTGAATTGATCAGCAACCCTTAATAACAAAAAGACATGACGCTAGATGCAATTAAATGTGTTTAGTAGTAACCCAATGTCCATATAAGTGATTCGTTGAAAAGCTGTGCTAGGTCATTTACAACCGTTTTTACACATTCTTAACTGATCTTATTTTTGTTTGATGTTTAATGTCTTTTTGATGTCTTAGTGTTTTGCTTGCTTGCTGGGACATTGTGCCATAAAGTAGTATCACAGTTAGATGTGATCTTTCCTGGGGCTGTATTTATCCATACGAATGAACTTATTGAAAGTTTCGTTTCTATTCACATCATTAATAGTATCCTCTTGTTTCCTAAAGAGTAGAGATATATTTGTTTCTGATTCGCAGAAAACCCTTATAAATCTGTGCAAATGCTTTAGAATACACTGCACTAATTATAGCCTTACTACAGAAGAATGGCATTTGTTTTGAAATTATTTGAAATAAAGCATTTTGCAACAACAATGCTAATACGCGTTTTCAATTCACATACGCGATGGATATTAAAGTCAATACTTTACCTACATTGCCCTCATTGATCAAAAGGTAAACATCCCATAGAACCAATATATCGACCAAAAACGTATACTTACTTATTTTTCTCCTAATAGTGAGTCAAAGAAAATAACAGTGTTTGTGAAAATTATAAACATGTTTCATTGCTAGTTTGTTTTAAAACTTCCATATACGTCTTAAATATTAAATTAAAGGAAGACATAATTAAAAACCTTGATCAGCCAGCTATGTCTTATATTTGTCTTTGACTGACTTTATTGAACCCCTTAGGAGGGGCACTGTTGCTCCAGTCTGATTCCTTCGATTACAGGTGATGTTGGTATCCGGTCGTTGGTACTTACCAGTTTATATGTGTGTTTTTTGAGTTATTCTCCATTGTTTCCGAGTTGATGTGTGCTCTGATGAGGCTTGTATTTTTTAATTAAGTAATTATTGATAAATAATGGGACGAGAGTGTGAGGTCATGGCAAGTAGACTCGAGTTCCAGTGAACTCTTGTTTAACTGACCATCCCAAGGCGGTACTCCCATCATTTAACGTAAATAAATGTTATAAGGGTATGGTTCGTTTGTGGTATTTGTATTTGTGAATGTGAATTAAATTTATTTGCGGATTTTGAATTTGTGTAATGTAATCTTAAAATGTTTGGGCATATTGTTCAATGTCGTCTTGGTAATTGTCTTATGACCCTAAACAGGGTTTATTTTTGGTCACTGTGAATTGTTGCTCGAAGTCACCTAATGCAAAGTACTAATGTGTTTCGCATTTGTGTCATCAGCTGATGACGATATCAATTTGATTATAAAAGAAGTCTATCCTGTACGCATATCTGCGTCAAAACATCATTGTTTGTCTCCATTTACTACCACGCGCTGATGTTCTTGAAAATATGTATCATACTGTTTATGTTGGCAAATGCAGAACATGTGCAATATTACATCTATCAACACTTGATAATGATATAATTCTTTAGCGCTTCATCGTTTGTTGTGTAAAAACAAAACAACATTTAAACTGGCATAAACATGTTCTGTCTCAGCACATTACTATTAGTGGTACATTTCGAATAAGGAAATAGATAAAATGCAACGGATGACATTTGAAATAGACGTCAATTGACGTTTTCTTGCGGTAAAATGTATGTGACAACGATAAAATAATCGACTTCAATGTGACTACCGTTGTTTAAACAGCCAAATGTATGCTATGTTCATTTGTCGTAAATTAAATATGCATATGATTAAAGTATACATATTTTGTAGGTATGAACATATTAATATTGCGTTTTATCAGTTTATGACATCATATGATAAACGCATGGATAAACAAGACTTAACAGACCGTGTACTGACCAAATGCTTTCATAGAGCGAAAAACCGCAAATCTTAAGGACGAGGTGGTGCAGTAGTTGAGTTATAGAAGGGAAAGTTCTCGTGGCTTTAGAAAACACCCACCAGTATTGTACCCTAAGAACAGTTTCGAACGTAATTTATTAGCATCATGTTTTAGATGACTAAGGGTTTGTTTTTCAAAGATTGATAGCAAAATGCATTTTTTTAAGCTTTTTGTGACGGCGACCTTGACCTTTGATCAACTAAGCTCATTTGCTGGTCACGACCAACCACCCTACAAAGTTTGAGATTCATGAGCCATAGCGATCTGCAGATATTGATCGGAAACCAATTTTCAGCTTAGGGTCACCACCAACTTAACCGTTGATCCACCGACCACAAAATCAACATAGTTCATCTGCTGCTCATGACCAATTTTAAAGCCATGAACCAAAGCCTTCTTCAGATATTGATTGTAAACTTTTAACTAAAGGGCACCAAGACCTTGACGTTTAACCCACTTACCTCAAATTAATAGAGCTCATATTATTGATGACCAACTACTTGGAACGTTAAAGGTCCCTGGGTCTAAGCGGTCTTCAGCTGTGGTTAAATGTGAAATTTGCACATCATCTTTCGTTCGTAATGCAAAAAATAGCATATTACTCTATAAACGAATAATTTTCATATTACAACTTAGTAGTAATGCGTTTAAATACTTAAAAAACAACTAAAGCTTAATTATTTTACTTTGAAGAAAATGGAAGTAAAATACAGATTTACGGCCATACTCCTTGCATTGTAGGGATTCGCACAGGTCCAACATTAAATCATTGATTCATATGTAATGAATTGTCATTGATTTATCAAGTTTCCCGAAATATTAGAAATAAATAAGCAAAGCATTTCCAAGAAACCTTTTTTTTAATTGAGTACTAAAATGTCTCAAAATAATTATAATAAAGGTATAAGACATACGTATATATTTCTTTGTTGATGTTTCTTCTTTGTTCTTTAATCAACTTATACACTTGTTTGTTTATAAATATCTTTTTTCATATTTTTCAAGTTTATTATGCACAATAATGTAGGCGCAACGTCAATAAAACATCATATTATATATAATCAATTAGGAACGATTGATTCTTCATGTTTATTACGTGTATCACTTCAACTTTACAGCTGTGCAGCAAGTAATATAATACAGGTAAGCGTACCAACATTGAATAGAATGCCAAACAAGCATAATGTATGCACTTTCGGATTGTTTGCATACATGCGCATGACAAAGCTCCATCAATCAATATGTGCGATCATGACGCAATTTTTTCTATGAAAAAAAGTCAGCGACATGTTTCAGCAGCGAGTTCATGATTTCAACCATTAACATACTTGCTTGAATCGAAAACCCATCAACCAAGGAGAAGTTGTTGAAACTTTTCGTTATCTTTTCTTCTAAAATGTATGTTAAACAATCAAATAAAAGACATACATATACTTAAAATTTGCTATTAATAAAACACATATTGTTTCACATTTTCAACAATCATGATAGCTAACCACGAATAACAAGTCGACGGTCGGAATGTTTTCTGTTGATGTTGTTTAAACTCTCTGACTTTACCTAAATTGATATCAAACAAAATATATATATATTCGCCGACTAAAGGACAAATTGGATCATAATGATTGGCAAGTTTGATCTACCGAGCAAAGGGTTAGGTCATATTCGATATTTTCTGGGATACAGACATCTGGTTTTATTATATGTCTATCAATTTCCTTGTTCATATCCAACAGTGAAAATGCAGCTCGCCGTGATGAAACATCCGTCGTTTTCCAAACCCCTATCATCATAGTAGCATTATTATTGAGTGCTACCTTTAACAGACTGACTTTTATTCAAACTTACAAAATAAACTTTAGGTTTAGTACTATATTTCCTAAATAAATGATTTTGAATGTAGTCAATGTGCTGATTGTGATTCGGAAAATAATGTATTTTTATGATAGGTTCGCCTCGATCGCTACATCTTAGTCAACGTACCGTATCATAAGAATACCTTTTTACAAATCACCATGTTTGTCTTTGTTAATCATCACGAAAGGCTCGCAAACGTATATACGATATCTACGACCAGTCATAAAGAAAGTACATGAACAAGAGACCAATAGCGCTTTGATAATTTTTTGTTAAAGGATAAAAGTTAAACTTCTCAGTGTCTTTACTGACCCTGCTAAGGTTGTAAACATACTAATAAGTGTGCGTTTATCTATAAGAAATATATTTGTCTGACTTAACCCTCATCAACATAGAATTGGATACGAATAATCATTTCCTGTAAGTATTCAATTATGTTTTTGCTGCTTCGCTACCACGATGCCCGGATATTTCTCATTTCATCAGACGTTATCCGTCTAGAACAGCAATTACATATGTGATTCAGATAGTTCCATCCCTTATATTGCACTTATAGAACAAGCGCGAAAGTACACATTTGACGAAACCCATGCCTTAGTTATATAAAGTAAACCATTTGCAAGAAGCCAAATTAATTAACTAAAATAATACCGCACTTCAATTAACGAATTCTTTTGAAACATTATGTTTGTTGAATGTTATATCAAATGCGATATTTTAGCTTAAGGATATGATTTCTCAAAATGTGATCAAAATTAAGTTTTAAAATTATTAAGTGTCAATAAGCATTTCTATGAAATGATTTATTTTACAGAAAAGTTAAGGTCGAGCTTTTAATTTGAAATCAACATACTCATATCATGACCAAATATCGCGTAAAACGGTCACTATTTTTCTAAAATTAGAAATCAGCATGGCATATTTGTAAGTCAACACGAGACATGACGTAGACATTGGTAATGAGATATTTACGTAGGAAATACTATTTCACCCGTACGCATCTTTACAATATCACTCAGATAGACAACTAATAAGATGATAATACTGAAACTATTGTACATTAGTATGGCATAGCATTTATTCACATATGTCAAAGGCACTAAAGGACAATGAACTTTGAATTAATAAACTATCGAAAACACAGTAAGAGTGACAAAAAGCAATCCCGATTTGGTTTCATTAATATGTATTCAAAGTTCAAGCAAATTCAAATGACTAAATATAAATTTACTTTTATGTCGGAGTCATAATATTGTTTTAATCGAACTATTATTTCCGATATATTTGCTTATTTCAGACCATGATAAGAATACTTCTGCTGTGAAGCTATATTATGTGCATTGATGTTTATTGTTTCTTTGTCGGGATTACTTTTGAGAACCAACCTGCCTCCAAATGAATTACAAGCGCCATAATAGAATTGAAGGTGGTGTATGGATGCCTATTTGTTTAATCTAGTAACCTCCTCACCCATGACGCTTTGATCGATAAATTAAACATTTGAATATTTGGAATTTAGATGCCACCATTTTTAAAATTGTTTTTGATTATTTTCATTTTCCGAATGAATTAAAAAATGACGTGTTGATGAAATCAAGGATATATTTAAGTGGAGAAGGCCATGTGATTGATAAGTTTTGGAAGTGCAGAAGTTTTAACTACTGTAACTTTTACAAACAGCGTCAGTTTTCTGTGTGGCCAACTCGTCTTGAAACTGTGTAGCTTTGAACGATTATTATTTTGAACCATATTGGCTCTTGTTCTTATTAAAAACTATTCCACTGGTTTTGGTTTCATCATGATTGTATTTTAAAACTAGGCTATTATCCAAATTCAAAAGTGCTAAATATTTTGTATTAATTCGTAGTTTAAAGTACCGTACTATGCTTTTTCAAAGGCGGCAAAGATATCAACCCAGGCCTATTTATTGTGTTTTAAGTTAATACAATCATCTATCAGTCGTTTTATTTCACCATTATGATTTTGTTTTGAATGTTTACGAGAAATAATTAACAGTTTCATTCGATCTTAGATTGATCAAAAGTTACAGGCAACTTCTTCAAACAATGTGATATTTAAGACAGATCATGGTTGATGACGGCGGCCGAAGTTACGGGATTTTCGACGATAGGCGAATATTTAAGTTGTCTTAATGTCATTGACAATGTCATTAATGAAGATGAAAAATAGTAAATGATCCTTTAGGAACACCAGCGGTGTTAGTGAGGATTCTTGAAGCAGAGTTAGAAAAGAATAACAGCTGTTTGAGATCAGAAATATAAGAGGAGAACCAATGAAGAAGGGAACATCTTATACAACTGGTTGACAGCTTATGAATGATACCTTGATGCCAAACTCGGTCGAACGCTTTTGATACATCGCAAAAGACAACACGTTCTTTTTTCCCTACATCTAAGGCTTTGATGGCGTCATTGTAAAAAGAGCTAGCTGATTGACGCTTGAATCGCCTTGGATAAAACCAGATTAGAAGGATGTAAGTATTCTATTGAGATGACTTATTTTAAGAGGTATTAGTGGTTGCAGCGCTGCAAAAAGTTGTTAAGATAATTTAGAAGTGATATTGGTCTGAAGTTGCAGGGTCTGAAAGCGTCAAATTATTTAAAAAAAAAAAAAGGAACAGACATTCGCCAACTTCTAGGACGAAGGTAAAGTAATTCGAGAGTTAGAGCAAGTTCTTTCTTGCCTTCTTAGATAAGTTAATGACTAATTTAAACAGGACCACTGGATTAACTGGATTGATACAGAATTTTGCATCGCAGACGTCCTGACTCGTCATATATATTTCTGAACGAAAGGGGGATAGAACAATCGTTAGCAGAGGATGTTATTGGGTTTCCATGGTTGATTGTTTGCTTGAGCACGCATTTACAAGGTCCACCTTTTCTTTATTTGACTCTGCCTTTGTTGTTACATCAATATAAAGTTGGTAGTAGTGAAGATGGTTGTTTTTGAATTAGTTATTTAGCTAGTCTGAACAATAATTTATTTGCTATATTGTCAGACATACGTTTGTTTATTTTTCTTTGTTCATATTCCTTTTTAATTTTTTAACCCTATTCATCATTCAAACTATTTTCTGGTACACAACACAGTTCAAACTACTGACTGATATGAATTAAGAGCGCACAGAACACATCGAAAGCTTCACTATGTACACCGTTAAGTGAAGTAAATTTCACCAAATGTTGATAAAAAAATACATTTTTCGTAGCGTGTTCCAAATTATCATACAACATTAACGACACATTTGACTTAACATGCACGATTTTTTTCCGAAATACATTTATTTAGAAAGGAAGCTAAGGATATTGTAAATTTAATTTAAAACATACAACCTTCGCCCAATATTTTATTGTCATGCGAGATTAAGTGCCAGTTCGTTTGTTAGCTACCGGGACATTGGAGGAAACGTTTCAAATCTTAAATAAATCACATCTGCGACATAACATTGTTGATCGTATATCATTTATTACATTACTACAAGAAAGACGCTACTTGATATATACCCGCCATTTAAGATATTGTATCAAATTGCCGTATATTGTTTGTAGCAATAGAGATCATGGAGAGAGCTATTGACAACAAATAATACAGTTTATCATGTAGCGTTTCAATGCTTAGGATGTCAAAACAATTTTGTATTTAAAATTATAGTTCCCATGGAACACTGGAACCTGTTTTAACACATAACAGTGTGCGGTAGAATTTGATTGTGATGTTGGGAAAGTCAAGATAAATTTAAAACTGAAGAAACAAAATAATGTCAACCCATTTAATGCCATGTGCATAATAACCATGTCAATTGCTTACGTCACGTGTGATACAAAGATATTGCACCAGCAGGCTAATCTTAAGCTAACAAAGACTATCATACGATTTGTTTTCGCTTTGTTTATTTGTATGCATTTGAAAAGATCAATAAATGCGACTAAATCCAATACAACATTAACTGGAAGAGTTAGGAATTGTTTTACAACGTTATTGCATGACTTCAATTAGGTCATGGATTTTATCTTTATCGGGAAAACATTAGTATGGCCACTCAAATGGAAAACAATGCTGGTGTTTACACAGGAACAAACACGAGCGTCATTCAATTAGCTATTTGTTCTCGTCAAAATTGACCAAATATAAATTAGTGTTTATAAAGTAGGCTATTTATGGGTAACAAACCATTGTAATCCATCGAACTTCATACACCAAAGCTATAGAGACGGAAAGGCTCAGTCAGTATCTTTATGAAAGGCCATTAGTTCCAATGATCAAGTCAATAATTGAAGCTAAACATGCTGAATTCTAATAACGTTAATCTCCGGGTATATGTAGTTTAGTACAATATTAGACTTGTGATCATTCAGCAAAGACATTTTTTTCGTAAAATTATCACACTGTTGCACTAACAGTAGTATCTTAAAAACGTAAGTAATGTAACACAAATCTGCATTTTGTTGGTAATGTTAATGCCTTTAATTGAGACGGTATCTAAAGAAATATTATTTTACATGTATAGAAGTGGTCAACCATGCGTACTACTGAGTTCACAATATAACATGTATTGATGATCACTATTTTGATAAACATCATAACGTATCTGTGAACATGACATGGAAAGTGACTGTTTTATATAAAACGCCTTTATGCAAAACCTTTTTTCGATGCAAATTTAATAATAAACGTTTTAATTAAACAAATATATTTTTAAGAAGAAAGAATCTTAAAATTTCTTCGGTCGAGTATGAAGTGGTAATGTATTTAAAGATTCACTCTTACTCCCGCATAAGATTTACTACAATTAATAATATTGTTTTAATTATCCCAAAAGGACTAATAAATGTCAAAAACAATGGTTCTTATGAAGGATACCGAGTTTAATTTGAAAGAAATGAGCATAAATCACGGTATTTCTACCTTTCTAGACTATAATAAACCACAACATTCTTTTAGCATTCACCAATCATTTTATATGTTTGCGCTTTCTGCTATTAAATACACGGCTACAATCTGATAATCAGTAATTAATATTTTCCATAAATGCATTACTTAGTAAGTAGTTAAAGGGTTATCAGTTAAAATTTATGTTTGTTATACATATGTATGTATTGATTTTGAATAAAAGTGTCACTTTAAAACATGTAATTAATCACAGGATTGTGAGAATGCGTGTGTAATGTTTATGTTCGACAACTATGTGAGCTCCCTCTTTCAATTAGTAACCAAAAGGAAAAGTTATTTCTGTTAAATCAAAGTAATTGCATAACCCTTGATTAAAGACGTGGCATTTAAGTAGCATTATGTTATTTACCATAACAGGGAGATATTCACCTGTGTGATGTAACACTTTTGACGGAAGTGTATCAGTTTTGGTAATCATTTATTCCACCATACACAAGTTTACGAGGCAACCTCGGAGCCTGGTTGATTTATAATTTAAAAGTTTCATTTTATTATTAAACATACTACTCGTTCGTGTACAGTATTACAGTGGACGTGTGAGTAAATCTGTATCCGAAAATGCCACCATGTCTGCTTCTTCGATTATCTTTGATGTATTGCAATATTATCACAACAAGAATTGATTTTATCAGACTTCATATTTCTAATAAATCGAGTTGCTTGTATGGCGCATCCACAGCAATAGTGAGGAATGCATAGAAAATCAGCTCTTTTACTTTTCGTCTTCAAGAAAAATAATCTTCAAAGAAAGCCTACTAATGAAGTATATTATGGAAAGTTTTGTCAGTATGTTCCCATTAAGATGAAGTCGATTTTGGCATAAGTGTAGTCCTCAAAGTATCAACGCAAGCATTATTACAAAGCTGCTTACAAACTTTGTTATCAAACTCACAGATTGAAATAAAGATCACACAAAAGTCTTGAACAGATTGATTTGATACTTTCCAGTGATTAACATTGAGTTTAAAGGAAATTCCTGCGAATTACCAGTTTACGGGAGCAGTAATAAAAGGGCTTGTCGTAAATTTAAGCACTTATTCCACGGCTATAACCACTGTTCGCAATGAATCCATTATCGTGAATACGTAGGTGGAAGTTTCCGATGTTGGCGCGACATGACCAAGAATTGTTAAGCAGATCACTAGAAAAGTTCGACTCTGAGGCATTGAGTGACATACCGTCAACCAGAGCGGACAGATAGGCTACGTATTTGGTAAATTAATGGAAAATGTATAGTAATACGCGACTGCATCAACGCTACTTAAAAGAAAATTACTGCATAAATAATTAAAGAATAAAGTCTGGAAAATGTTATGAACATCTGGACCTGTAAAACAATGTCGGATTATTTCTATAATGTTTTATTTCTCGGGACATGCAGTGCGCTTACTCAAGAACTAAGGATGGGGTTTCCAGACTGTATTAGCCAATGTTTGAACAATAAAAGTGCCGTTTCGTTTGTGCAAGTAATAAAATTAATGTAAACAAAAAGAAAAATGTAATTTTTTTATTATAGATATAAAAAATAAAAACAATCTTGAAATTAAAAAAAGACTTCGGCCACAGAAACGCGTACATATTGAATAAAATAATTGAAAAAAAAAAAAGCTTAAGCAAAACAGAAGTAGGAATTGAAGAATTGTATCAATTTCTGTTAAAGCGTAAACTACAACATGTATGAAGACATATCATCTAGTACTTATAACAAGTAGCAAATATTGTAAGTATTGCCATCTGTAGAATCATTACACAATGAAAGCTAGTGGAGAACATCAAATAACAAATTGAAACAATAATAATATATTTCATGTATCTAAGAACGTATATGTCTAATAGTGTATTTACTTCAGATTTGAACAAGCATACTACCTCAACCTTGGACTAATTAGTTATATTTCAAAACAAGATGGGTGACCGAACAAAACCTGGAATTAAATTATTTATTACTCGTTTATAGTTATCAATCATTTTCAATTGAGAGATTTATGATGTTTGGCATGGGAATTGCACAAATATCAAATGACCTGGAAAACTAAATAGATTGATATTTTGATTCCTCGGACATTAATGTTTTCCAAAATCTCCATCCAACTACATTTTTATTAATTAAGCCATATCTAACATGGGATTTGACGAATTGCAAAATTTTCAAGTGCGTATATTCAAATCTCGTTAGAATTTTTTTTTTTGATGGCAACTTTTCTAAATTTCTAAGCAATAGTTTTATGGTTTATTGATGGGCTCGAATATTTGATAATTGAATTATATGTGCATTCATTTGCAGAATTAAAATTTTAAGAAGTCATAAATATATCATTTTACGATGTTTCAACCGTGCGCCAAATCGGTGTTTATGAGGCGAAAGCGGTTGTAATTGAAAATATAACGTCTGCAGATGTGGCAAATGATTTATATAATATTGAAAACTTACAAACAAAGCTGCTTCTGAAAAAAACGTTTTCCTTCTTTAAAAACTTTCTCTCGTATTCTTAGAACAACATCTTAACGAATTGATTATTATTGCAATACATATCATTAAATTGAGAAAGATCTATTTTTGTTTTATTTAATATGTATCGACTAAAATACATTCCGCCTCTATTATGTCTGGTACATGATATATCAACTTTAACACATGCAGATAAGCTAATCCAGATATTTCTTTGCTATGAAACTGGAAAATAATAACAAAATTATTACAATTTAAAAAGCAACATATTTGTTATTTGCATACACTTCATGTTCCGTAGATATAACAGTTATTCAACTTCTAGAATCTTTGTTTTGGTTGGGGTGTGGGGTAGTTCTACGATGTTGCTTGTTATGATAAAACGTAAACAGAGAAATGTTACTCACGATGCATTTTATGTCAATATATCTTAAAGAACCCCTGGATCTAGTAAGTTTAGTTGCTTCTTAACAAGTTACAAAGAATAGCTTTTGTTGATGATTGCATTGATTTATGTCCCCGATGACAACAGCTCTTTCTGCTCTTTGATTACAATGATATAATATAAATTAAGCCATCTAACAAGGGATTTGATGAACTGCAAGATCTTCAAGGACGTATATTCAAATTCTCTATGAAAAGTATTTTGATGGCAAATTTTCTAAATTTCTAAGAGACAGTTTTATAGTTTATTTATGGTCTCGAATATTTAGAAATTGAATTATATGTGCATTCATATGCAGAATTAAAATTTTAAGAGGTCATATCATTTTACGATGTTCCAACCGTGCGCCAAATCGTTGTTTATGAGACGAAAGCGGTTGTAATTGAAACTATACGTTGTATTTGATATTGCTTCAGCTGCTAAACATCTCCAGATGTGGCAAATCATTATACAATTCAGAGGCTCAAATTGAGTATTCAAAGACAAAACATACGTTCAAGTGTATCAAATATTTAAAGACCAGAGTCCCCTTTAACATAATAAATATTGCACATGGATCATTGGATCCAAACAGTGTTATAGTTTACGAGTTAGGATGGGTTAAGAACAATGGGAGAGTCAACTTATATATGCAAAAATGTCTTAGATAAATAAGAACAGTAATGTTTTAACGAATTTGTTTAAGAATAGCAGATATCATTTTACACATGTTCAAAAAATCCTTTTTTAATAGTTGTGTCTACCAACTGTTCAAGTTTATATATGTTTGGATGTCTGTTAACATATGGTTTTATATACTGCTTGCGCTCGTTATCAAAAATGTTACACTCGAATAAAAAATTGGAATTCATCCCCTAGTTTGTTACATGTTTGGCATTTCCTTTCATTGACTGGTATTCTATTCCAATAGCCCGTTTCTATTGGTAATCTGTGGTTTCTTGTTTTAAACTTGATAAGTGGATATAATAATGATTTTGGTGTTGAATGACGTTGTATATGCATTTATATATCATCGATGATAGTTAACTACTATTATTATTATTATTATTATTATTATTATTATTATTATTATTATTATAATTATTATTATTACTATTATTATTATTATTATTATTATTATTATTATTATTATTATTATTATTATTATTATTATTATTTTAGTTATTATTACACAAACGTACCCAGTATGACATCATTTTTCTTCTATATCTTATGTTATAGGTGTTGTTCCAGTTTCGTCATAATCCATATAATTTGGAATTTTTAATTTGAGAAAATTTGAGCTGAACTCTTTATATAACATCAAGATTCCCGTAACCCCAAATTTATGCGCCGTAAAATAAAATTGGTTTAACTGTTTTATTAAATAAGTCTATTTGAAGATCGATAGGTAGATTGAGTCTATTAGAGTTTCTGAGGAGACTTTAAGTTGCTCTAGTTGCCAGCGATGCATTATGTATTTTGTAGAACCTGTTCTTCTAAACACTACACCTAGGTATTTATTTTCCTTTAAATTTAAATTTGGTTGTCGGCCTTTTGAAAATATTAGTTTTTTTTTAGTTTTTTGTATTGATCGTAAGTTTCCAGTCAATGCAGTAATTAGAATCGAGAACATTTTGCAGGTCATGTGCCGTTTTTGTCACTTTATGTCATCTGCATATAACATAATAAAAACTTCAGGAACTGGTGAAGTTCATCGTCTTCATTTAGTCGGATTGAAATTCCGTTTACGGTGGGCTTTGACTGCAAGTATCCATGAAGATCATTAAGATATAATGAAAATAAAAGAGGCGAACGATTTTTTCCTTGTCTGACTCCTATATTGGAATGAAAATAATTTGACTATTTTGCAGTAGATGAAGAAAACACGCACGATTTGATATTATTGTACATATTAGTTATAACCCTTAAGCATTTTCCTGAAATATTGATTTTCCACAATCCAGATCTCCATATTTTGACAAAGGCATGTTTAAGGTCAATAAATGCACAAAATAACTTCTTTCTGTGGTGATTCGAATTAGCTATTAGATGCTGTAGAACAAACATATGATCTGATGTCGATTTTCTAAAACCAGCTTGACAGTTAGTAACGACATCATTATCTTAAACATAATTTGTTATCCTGTTATTTAAAACACTAGGAAATAATTTGCCGAGACAGCTTGGAAGCGTTATTCGACGATAGTTCTCAGGTTTTGTTTTATCGCCTTTATTTTTGTAAATTGGATTTATAATTCTAGTTGTTCAAACTTCTGGTACTAAGCCACTTTCAAATATAATGTTAAACAATTTCACATATATGAGTTTCATTATGTGGTAAATATTTTTAATATGTTCATTTACAATCGTATCGATGCCACTTGCTTTGTTGTTCTTTAAAAGTTTATTTGCTTTTTCTATTTCTTCTTCTGTAATAGGTGAATTTTCATTATTATTGTTATTATTATTATTATTATTATTATTATTATTATTATTATTATTATTATTATTATTATTATTATTTTTAATTTCACTGTCGTAGTTTACATTCTTGAAAAAATATACAAGTCTTCAACAGATGCTTCTGTTTTACTCTCATTACCTTCATATATTTTATAATGATAAATCTACGCATAGCATCACATTCTGGCGTACAAAAATGGAAAACGGTTGACTACTCTTAAAAAATATCGAAATAAATAATGTAAAAGATAGAAAAGCTTCAAAATTAATCTAAAGACACGTCAAACAACCATCAAACGTTGTTAATATGCCAACGAACAATGTTTGTTTTACGAGTTTGCTCTTATGCTGACTTTAAGAATAAATTTCAATACAGTGTTCGTGTCGAAGTTAACTTTAAGATTTCGCTCTGCTGATTATTTTCTACTCCTTTGATAATGCTGCGACTCTTACAAGATAAGCAAACGTATGAAAGATAGAACGATTTAAGAAAAAATACCCAGGCTATTCAATACGTACATGTTGTTGCTTCTAGAGGTGACTATTTTTCAAACAAAGAGCTGCTTAGAATGACCAACGGTTATCTATTTATTACTTGTTGTGAAGTTCTAGAGTCTGACACTGTTACATTCATTATAATTGTTGGAACTCTAAGGTTGAAATTATCCGCAGTGAAACCGTTGCATATTATACGTTTTATTCAAGGAGCATTCTCGCCTGTGATTGATCAGCTTTATAACTACAGCCATTAAGGATACTGTAAACATGATAACTATATATCAAATAGCTATGTAGCCAAACTACAAATTGGGACAAAGAATAATGAATCATTTGATGTTCCACTTACCCGGTATACAAATTCTACGTATTTGATTAAAAGCAATACTACTTTGTAAAACGCATTTTCAGAAATGCGAATATTTCGTTCAAACATATTTAGCAAAAGGGTTATCGGATGTGGGTTACCACCTAAATCATTTTGAAATTAAATCAATCAAACAATCCATTAACCACATCTACTAAGTGGTAATATTATCCAGGTGCAGAATTTATTGTGAATGAAAAACAATACATATTGTCAGAAAATGTTGTCATAGTCGGAAACGTCTGATATTTACAAAGACAAGCCCTACTTTGGTTCTTTATCGTTTGGCAATTTGTTTTGTGGTACAACTTTATATTTGCTTTCGTTAATATACTTTTAAAAGCTAATTTGCATTTCAATGTACGGGATTCACCATTAGGTCATTTATTTGCATAGTATTTGTAAAGGCCGTCAAACAAGACAAGCAAGGCTACAATAGGACAAATGCGGATTATTACAGATTGTTGAACGTGTTGTGTGGTTCATTCAAATGCACATCAATGTACATGGACAGAGGACGAATAGTCTCAATCAAATCAAGATAACCTACGATTTTTACGACATGCTTTTGCTCTTTTCGGAAAATTATACCGACCTCCATGACGATATTTTGACGAGCATCTGTGGTAGATTTGTTGTTTATCTACTCAGAACGGTGTTTTAGGCTGAAAATGTTCTAAATTATCTAGTGAATAGCTAAAACCGTGCGTTTGCGAACCTTGGGTGTAACTATCGAAGTGTTTTCTTCATGGACAGCCGACAGGAGAAGACATATGTCTTTTTGACTCCAAGTAAGCATGATTAAAAATAGGTTAAGTAATGAAAAAAGTGAGCATCGTCTTTCATTCGAACGAAAATGTTATGGCGGAAGATATGGCGTTAAATAAGCTAAGCGTTGATTTGACTTTATACTCAAATAATCAGCAATTATATAACTAGCCATTCATAAATATCACAATATGCATATAACATATTTAAACAATGATATTCGCTTCAATGCATTTTAATTTTTTAAGAAACAATCAAAGGACCTCGAGAAAGGTATTTAAATTGAAAGATGGTGAAATGCACTAGAATTCCGCGCAATTGGATCTGTCGCCATTTAAGAGCGCCTATCCGATAGTCAAACCAATTATTTTATACCTGGTATTAAAATGGGCTTGACCGAGAGATATAGCTTACAAACACTGTAACAAGGTGTCATTATAATCAGGTAGGAAAGTCTGAAGTTGTCTACAAACGATATGAATTTTCTAATTTTGATATAAAATGGGCTGGCGTCTTGAGGTAACTGAGCCGATTCAACCCATGATCGAACTTAATTGGAGCCAATATGCTAGCAAATTTGAAATTCAATCATGATGAATTTTGTAGATATTGTTCTTGATTTAAAGGCTGCACACGACATAAACTTACTATTTTTGTATTCTAAAGTCGCATTACCCTTAAGAAATTGATGTACTGTAGTCAACAAGGAATATGTTCGAAAATATTAACCCACAAACAGCTAAACCAATTTTCATTATGATCGGATAATATACACTGAAGTTATTGTCTGTGCAATGTATTCCTGACGAACCCGGCACCGCCGACGACACCTTCGACGACAAAAGTAGTACCAATATGTTGAACGATTTAAAGAAATAAAATAATTTGAATATGTAACTAAAAGAAATGAAGTACCATCATTATAATGTTATAAAATACTGTAGATACACAGACGTAATGGAGCTGAATTATGGAGAATAATTATAGTATTTATAACATGCAATTTTTGAAAGTGGCCTGAAAGCTTCAGAACTGCGTGACTACAGATCGCATGGGGTGGAATTTAAAGAACAGTGTTCAAGTTGAAAAATATTGCGCATTGACAGTTAATGTCCAATTTAAATATTGTATATCTTGTTACACATCTGTCAAAAACACTAGAGACTTAATGTTCCTCTTCCTCCCGCGGTTGACAATCTTACAGGAACATTCCAACATTCACAGAACTTAAATCACTAATGATACTCTATCGAACTTTACTAAAAGTAAAGATAGTCAAGCTTCACATGCCGACGTGATTTACAACTACATTTTGTATCAATAACACAAAAAAGCTGTGAAACTGAGTTGTGGATAGACACAAAGAAGATTACTCAAAATTAATAAATGGTAAAAGTAATGTTAATGTTAAAAAATGTTTATTATATGGATTAGGTAAAGAAGGGAATGATAGTTTGAACAAATCAAATAAGGAAACAAATTGGCTGACATCAGTATGCAATCTTTAATTCTAGCGGATTATCCAAAATGGCCACAAGTCAGCCATCTTGAATGCAATAAAACATATTTTATGTAAGACACATCCAGTTACGGTGTAAGACCACTGTGCAAAGTTTAAAAAAAAACATCATGGTCTGGAAATATCGTGCAGTCGAGACTATTTTTGTGAAACCATTCAAGGGCTACAACTCTGTTAGCAATTTCCTTTGCACAAAATGCCAATGGTAATGCCTAATTAGGATACGTGGTTGTGCATGCTGTGGCCTATCCTTGAGCCTGTTTCAATTTTTGAGTTGACAAAATTTTATTCAGCCATCTTAAAATATAGATCTGGAACGAATAGCAACAGTATCATTGAATGATCGTAACTTAATTAATTGCGAACAAACAATGATGCAACGATGCAGATAGGTTTTTTGAATTATGGATTTATGCATTGCTTCCATGTATTTGAATTTGAATGCGATTGAAAAACCTTTCATGAAGCTGGTAAGATATCCATGCGTTTATTTTATAGAGATTACGTGCAGACAATATTGTCCTTCTTCATTATATGTAACAAATCAATGGGTGATAATTATGTAAAAAATACCCGGGCTGACTAATTTCATTTCTTATATTCGCTTTGAAACTTCAGTATCACACTAGAAGTATTGCAAAATTGAGTTTTATCTTTATACTCTATTCAATGTTTCATAAACTTCATCATATTTACTAAATGTACTTATCTGAGCGGATTTTCACTTGGTGAAAATAGCAGACAATCGATAACCAGATAGCTGGTAAATACTCTATTCAATGTTTCATAAACTTAAACATATTTACTAAATGTACTTATCTGAGCGGATTTTCACTTGGTGAAAATAGCAGACAATCGATAACCAGATAGCTGATAAATACTCTATTCAATGTTTCATAAACCTAAACATATTAAAATTTTACTAAATGTACTTATCTGAGCGGATTTTCACTTGGTGAAAATAGCAAACAATCGATAACCAGATAGCTGGTAAATATTATTAAACATTTTTGTTGGGATTTTTTTTATCACAAAGTATGAAATCAAATTACACTTAATTGAAGTTCTTTATATAGAAACAGTACTTTTTGCATTTTTTTTAACAAATGGTAGTAACAAATGAACCAAACATGACAGCAAGCCATACACGCAGTGTTTTAATAAACCGCTCCTCTCTGGTATATGCCACAGATGACCACTACCAATGATAGTATTACTACAGGGTCTCAATGGGCATATTAAACATAACGAAATGTTATGTTAATCCGTAACGAAATATATTTTACGTTTATTTGTAAAGGATTCTGGTGTTTATTAATGTTCTAACATTTTTTGTTTTACACTTAATTCCTAGCACTTCATCTTGATATGACTAAAATCCGACTACTGTGGTGTTAATCGTTTGTGTCTCTACTTCAGTATCGTTTGAATTCTTGCTTTGTGCCTCTAAACAGGATTTTTAATGTTCGACTAATGAGCTTGTCATTGCTGTTTTGATGAGAGTTTATTCGTGAGTGTAATACTATTGAATTCGCGTAATATTTGAATTGTTGTTTTGTGTTCAAATACATTTTTTGATCTGGTGGGTTCTTTGATATCTTGTAAACAGGCAATCCTCTTTAAAATCAGATGTTACAGTTTCTAGGTGTTAAGTTAAGTGGATATTATTTACGGAAAAATAGTATTTGGTTTATTTTTCGTTTAATGTACATAACATATACATAAAGGTCATCTTGTGCTGGATAAAGTGACTACTTAATTGTGGTGTGTTACGGAGACATTGCAAATAATTATCACAACCATGTTTATGCATCAGAAATATGGTACTGATTCATGCCATAGTCAGTGCAATTGTTTAGATTATGTTATTATTAAAGCCAAAGAAATAAGGTAAGTAGTGTATGTGGCATACCTTTTACCCGTCCTTGTTAGGGTGAAACGCAAGGCACGTATAAATGCCCAGGTCGAAAACGCAAACAGCAAAACACCATTTCTATCATTGCAACACCCAGTCTACTCTTGGTCATAGACGTTTGAAACGCCGACGCCACAATGGCCGATTCATTTACCTTGCTTGCATTTCATGACTGAGATCGGTGGTATACGAGGTCCATTGAAACTTTACCGGAACCCGGAAACGCTTGCCATATACGGTCGGGATTTTGCATAGGTCTGTTATACTGCACATCACAATGCAAATAATGAAACAAGACTAGAGTATTTCATTAGTGATATATATTTGAAGACTCGTAATTTATCGCCTTGCAATGATTTAAGACCGTATTGTACATAGTGTTTTATCTTCCCATAATACATGATGTAGTTTGCAAATGAAAATTTAAATGTGTAAATGAATTATTTGATATAATGTGCCATTTGTGGCATATGGCATTGATTATCTTCCGTCGGATATCTTGGGGAAACAGTACTGGTGTTGGTTTGTAAGCTTATGGATACTCGCGCTAGGGCCTTGCAAATTCGGCGAGTGCTCCGATCAGATTGTTAGTCATTTTTACCTTTTTTTCGAGCATAGTGCATAGACAGAATGTATTTCTGGTAAGAGCTACACTTGTTCTATAACGTGCACCAGTGTAAAACACTTTCACAAGGCAGGAGCGTAGCTAGACCTCTATTGTTGTGGATTTATACTAGGTGCATTCTGGGCGTTTATTAAGAACTGGAAAATGGACAGTTTTAGGACCATGTAGCCAAGTACGGATACTAGAACTTTGGCTGACACTTTCTATTTTTTATCAGAACCATGTGGATTCAGCCGCGTACTCGCGAATAGGCAGCTACGCGCATACACGGGACCCCCGATTAACTTCCCTCCTTGAAGGCGACTAGCATTTTAAGTGTTGAGGCGGGAAGTTGAACCTGCCGCCCCTGGATTGACAGTGTGTTTCCACTAGACCACGGATCCGCCACGGTTACAGTACAAAACCCAAACCTCTTTTTATTGCGGCGCTCACCTAGCGGAGGTGACAACAAGTACGGGAACAAGGAAAATATTTCTAATTTGTGAATTTACCGTCATCGGAATTAAATAAACCGTTGATAAAGCGGCTGTAAGAAATACGTACATTTCATTAACCGTATCGTCTGTGTTATGTCCTGTTATTCCATTTTTAATCTCCTTGTTTGTAGGTATTTCATGTAGAATTTTGTTTGTGGCAACACTTTTCTGCAACTTCCCAAAAGCATTTAATCGTTAATATTAGAATACTCAAACGTTGTGATAATTATCACAATACTGATGGACTTAATAAACCCGTCATCCATTCAGAACATGCATATTAAGTAATTATTTCGGTACGCATATTTAATCATTATGTACATGCATATGTCCATTTATATGTTTCTGTGTGTTTGTACTAGCGGGTACTTGGTCCAACTTATTTTAAAACAAGTAAATGTCAAGCAATAGTAACGTATATACATTGTATTCCAACTAAAATACACTATGATACATCAACATTAATATTGTAAATTGCAGGGAGACGGGAATGTGTCATGTTACTCCAAAACCTGACTTCAAATACCTGATCTACCGATGATCTTTGTATCTTAATTTGTATATAATTTATTCTATCTACACTGAATTATAGATATCCAATCAAGGCAACATAATTCAATTGGGACGCATGGTCGGTGAAACGTTATTCAGGATGTCATTGGTAGGCCGCTTATGGAAGACAAGCTTGACGATTTTACTATACTAGTTAAGTGCATGTATATGGTTTTCTAAATGTTTCTACCTTTGTTGTTGTATAAGGAACCGGTTTGGGTTTGGCGGGAATATTTTTTCTCGTGAACTTGTTCTCATGCACGGTAGTTTGGCTCGTTATATAAAGAAATGGGGGGCATAGTTCGTCAATCGAGGTTTTATTGGTAATTTAACACGTGTATGTCACACCCTTTTGGTATTGTTTTTCTTTTCGTTTCTTTTTTATTATTTTTAGGTCTTCATATACATATATATATATGTATATATATATATATATATATATATATATATATATATATATATATATATATATATATATATATATATATATATATAGAGAGAGAGAGAGAGAGAGAGAGAGAGAGAGAGAGAGAGAGAGAGAGAGAGAGTGAATTCGACAAAAATGATTTTATTATTTTTACGGTGCATATGGAGATTCTGAGAGATCGTTCAGTGATGGTACGACCATTCCGATCAGACGTTGAAATTCTACCCATAAGAAGCTTGACTTTACTGTTGTGGCCGAGCGCACATGAAGTCACAGATTCAATCTATTTATCTTACAATGTGAAAAGTGTTGCTAATAACAAGCTTTATTGCTTGTACTGTCTCATTGTTTAATGATGGTGTCAAAAACTATTTTCGTTAGTGAACAATTGTTTTGCTCACGATAACCAATGTGAGTAATATATACCATTGACGTTTAAGAAGAGGTAATCGTTAGACAGACAGGTGTTAAGATAATATCATAAGTGAATAAGAGTGCAATGATAGCCCTTTACCGCTCACTTAAGTATGGTCGATACATAGCAGTATATTCTAGTATTAGTGATTTTTATTATGTATTCCTCTCAGAAAATAAGACAACCACAAAATGCATTATAGGGAGCCATGCAACAGTTTATGATTTAAATGAAATATAATGTAAGAATCGGAAACAAAAAAAACAATAGTTTTCTAGCCAAATACGTTTTAGTAGCATGTAGTGGGAAAAAACATATACTATGTGAATAATTATGTAAAAAGAATAAGCAATTGCATATATTGAATAATAACTATTATGATTATAATATAATTCATTAACTAAAATCATATAACTCAGTGAATGTTTGTTGATACATGTCGTAAAATAGCTCATTAAGCTAATGTTTTTTTATAATACAATGTACCCGCCTTAAAAAAGAGTCTTGATTACCGCACGGTATTGTATGTTTCTGTTCATCTAGCATTATTGTTATTACATACTTTGGCATATATCCACAAATATAATATCGACACAATAAACTGATAACGTAATATTGAAAGCCATGGGTCTCGACTTATAACAGAAGCGTGTGACAGTAACTAAATTTACATCACATAAAACATAATACGGTCCGACAGAAGACAAATTGGATCGACCATTGTGATTGGCAAGCTGAATACATCGAGTAAAACGATGGGTCAAAGATACAGCTTCTATGGGGAACTCTTTTATGATTATACTGTCAAATAGTGTACGTCATTAATCATTTGTAATTTTCAGATAGTGACCGCTTGACAGACAAGGGCTTCGATAGACCTTTTCATTGAATTATCGCAATCAGAAATATTACATAATAATATTGTTATTCATGGCAAGAATTGGTCAAATGTTTACGTTGTTAACGTTTTAAAAGAAGCATGGTTCGGATCAGTCTCATATCATATCATATGAAAAACTTGTGTGTAGTTAATGGTCATCAAGTTGTATTTATAAACTATATAGACTCATATATAAATTAATAAACCTAAGTAGGAAACATTATTCCCCAAAAACATAACGTACAAATAAGCGTTTTAGTTTTTTTACATAAACTTCATGTAAATTTTACCGCCGGTTAAATAACACTTTGCTGACCGTGGCAAGGCTGTACCAAACAATTCCTATTTTACAGGTTCCCCTACATTTTATATGTTGTGTGTTGTTTATGGTTGTATCTGTGTTGTTGTATTGTGTTTCTAGCAATGGCCCTCTGTCGTGGAAGGGGTTTATATCTAAGCTTTCAACTACTCGACTTTTGTATGTTGATTTTCATATACATATTGATCAATACTCCTAATTATATATGTTGTGTTTTGTTTGTTGATGTATGCATTGTTGCTTTGTGTTTCTGACTTCGGCGTGTGTCATTGAACAAGGTTTATGTTTAAGCTTCCTACTGCTAGTCTAGTTTCTGTAGAATATATATAAATATTAATTGAGACTGCTTACTCAAATAAGTGTCAACGCCCTATTCCACCTTTATTAGTTTACTTTGTGATACACTTCGTCATTGATCAAGAAAACACAAAATCCGATGAGTTCACTGATATAATTACAAACATCATTACGATATTTCCATCTCTCTTTTGTAAACAACATGTTTCAATATTTGTTTTCCCACTTGTAATTGTACAAGAAAACGGGAAAATACGTATTTGACGAAAACGATACCGAAGTTATATAAATTGATATAGAAAATAGCACTTAAATCATCTTTAGTATGGACAAATGTGTACCGTCATTAAGTGGATCATTTCCAAACAATGTGTAACCTGATCATTTGATAAAATGTAATAGTTTAGGATCCGAAAATAGTTCTTTAAAACTTAGGAATTCATGCCTTTCTGCTTTCAGGATAACTAGAACTCATTTTCTAGGTTTGTCTAATGAGTTTTTTTATTTAAACATTTAAATTAAGTGTCGATGAACTACAAATGAGCATTTAAGTGCAAGATAATGAATCAAAAATATATCATATCAAAATCAAAGGTCAAGCTAACTAACAACTGATTCAATAAACAAGCCTAATAGACCAGAAACCAAGCCAATTAAACAAGCTATTATTGATGTATTTTAATGTCAACAAGCGTTATGATATGGTCTGAAAGATTAATGAGAGGACTAATTGGTTGCTTGACGTAGCTATTTATAATAAGGTACTTACTTTACGAAACCGTACTATCTTTACACTCAGATGACGAAAAACACACAATATTTAAGCACTTGAGTACGTCACTAAGGCATTAGGAATATAGTATAATACAATGACTTTTGTCTTGAAATAGATAATTCGTTCCATACATGGTTTGTTACATTATATGCTTGTTTGGTTAAATAAGGAAAATCACACTAAACCAGTGCATCCAATAGTGAATGCATACAAGGAAATGCATTGAGGACCCACTGTACTTGCCATATAAATGATTTTATTTATTCAGTTTAATACTTTAATACTCAATTGAATCTATATACGATTAAGTCGTCATTATAAACGGGATATTTCTATCTCTTGTCATATTATTCCACAATAATTTTCGATGTTGTTCAGTAGCTGATCTAGTTTTAAGTTGTTTCGAGGGCTGCATGCAGAAACAAACTGACTTCATACTTAACACTTAATAGTACACCATTTAAATATCGTCGTTTAAAAGTATAATTGCTTAAGCTTGGAGATTCATTTTAAAACAAGTAAGTGAATCATATGTCTAGTATGTTATATGATATACTTTCACCCATTCACAGGTTTTTCTGGGCACAATTTGTTTAAATTAGTTGTAACAACTAAACACATCATAGTGTCACTGTTAACAACTATTGCTCTGTTTATTAATTGAATACTGAGCAATCTAAGTCTAAATGTTATTAAATTATTCATGTACAAAATAAACCACACAAATACGTACAGTTTATTATCTTAAACGTTTCGGCGTAACGCCTTCATTGGTAGTCATAATCAAACAATATAAAAGTGTAAAAAAGTTCAGGCAGTTACACATATTACTAGCCAGACAAAATCATGATATGCAATAGAACGATGATTTTGTTTCAACGACAGATTATTTGACCAATATTTAAGACACATTTTTTATCATCGACATTTTTTGTATTTATTTGGAAAACGTTGTCAGAAGGGAGATGATTTTAGTTTGTAAGGCATAGTCAAACGTTGTACACGGTCATAAAACTTTCTCAAGAAGCCTTTGCCCTACATCTTTACTGTTAGATGGCCTTTACATGCATGTAGTAGATAACAAAACAGAATTTGGAAACAATAACAAAAACATGATCGAAGTTTGAGGCTGTTTGTATTTTCTGTCTTTTCGGATTGTCAAAAGCATTGTCCAATCGATGTTTTGTCCAATCTTGAACAACCCTTACAAAGGCTACTGTACCCAATGTAACTTCGCAAATTATCGATTAATAAATGTTAGAACCTTTTTATGTGCCTATTCAGTGTGAATAAATCGCTACCTATTTACCTTGTTGAATACTAATCACTATTTCATATTCAGAAAGTATTTGTTTCAAAATAAAGTTATGATTTTTTTATCTATTTATTATGAAATTAACCACCTTAATTATGTATTGTCACTTAAGTCGGTAAATATGAGTGTTTTGAATGAATATACATTTATATTATTTCAGGTTGACCAGAATTCATTTTCTAGGTATGTTCATGAGTTAAATAAAAACATATTATCTCCTGTTAGTCGTTATAGGTCGAACTGCAAAATAATATCCGAAAACTCAACATGTCCGAGAGGAAAAACAGCAATTTACAACGACATTTACTGCTTTGGCGTTATTAAAATGATTTTTTTGTATAACTGCAATATCCTGTTATTAAGGTGAAACTATAAACACATGAATCCGTGTACCATGTTCAATTCCTCTTATGCGGTTCAAGGTTGTAGGTGTAAAAAAAAACGAAATTAAAAACATGTCGTCATAAAATACGATTATCAAGGGCGTAGTTACTTCACAAAAAAGGAAATATAAATCCTAACATTAAATTGTCAACTTAAGTATATTTATATACAACATACACATTTCGAAATATCGGTCGAAAAGCATCCCCTCCCAACTTGGAATTGGTCTACACATGATGTTTTTCCAAGCTACGCACCTGATAAGTCTTATATTACAACTTGCGAAATGAAAAAAAGAATTAAAATGTTTTTTGATAAGTCAAGAAATATAAAGTACAAAAATAATGCAATATTTATGTGAAAACTAGGTTAAATGTTTTAACATAATTGAGTACACTGAACGTGCAGCACTTTATTCTAGCTGTTATTTTAAGGTACATATATTTCGATAGACATATTCAACGGAAGCATGAACTACAATGTCAACTGTAAATAGTTTTATTCAAGGTATAGAAATTGACCTTAGATGCAAATCAAGTCAAATCAACTCAGTTTGTATGTATATTCGGGTACTATAATACCAGTTTAACATATGCTATGAATAGCTTTCGACATACATACCGACAGCAACTCTAAAATGCAAAATATCTTGAAAAGTAAAAAGAATGGAAAGTTATGCTACAAAAACGACGTTTTATAAGCGTTTACTGTACATTTTCGTAACCGTTTTGAAATATCACTTTACACTCGTTCTGAGTTTCTTTAGATGAATACATAGTAAGATTGCATTCAGTTTCCGATAAAGGCATCTCTTCTGAATACTTCTGAAAAAACATAAAATCGACAATTGGTCAATAATATATAAGTAAAATCGTTAAAACAAGTGACGTCAGGGACGCAGCAGCTGCCTCTTTGCAAATAGTTTTTATTTATACTAAGACTATACATATTCCCGTATACTATTTTAGTATTGTGGTTCATTTGGTCTATGAATGTATTTGATTAGTGCACAGATAGTCGAAACCCGATGAGGCGCAATACTAAAAGATTATTTTTAAAACACTTGGGACATCAACATGCAGGAGTAAAGTTGTTGAAAGAAACATCGCGTTGCCTATCAATATAAACACCGGTACTTGACCCTAAAACAGATACGGTCGTAGTTCATAAGCTACATAAATCGGCTGTCGCTATAACCAAGCTGTGAAATAACTATAATAATAAAAATAATTATTGTAACAATATTTTTACACCTTTATAAGATTTTACATAATAGTTAAGATTTGACGAAAAAAAGATCCAATCTTCAATGAAGTCAAATAATCTTTTTTTAATTTAACACTTTCAAACCGATATGCTCGCAAAAAGCATCATCCTTCTCTAGTCTGCACCAGATTCGTCTTCAAACACGATGTCAATCATATAAAGAGAACTCCACCTCATTATCGTCTTGTTCAAAGTCACTGAAATTTACATCAGTACTAGTGGACAATATGTCATCAATTTCTTGTGGAACATTGCTACTACTTGTCAACTATTTGAAACGACTTGACCCTTTTTCCCAACGACTGCATTCTATACCTAAATGTCATGGTGGTGTTCATGGGAATGAAGCCAGACCTTTACTTGATTGTTGACCCGGCGAACATGCATTTCAAGGGATGCCCTTCATGGCGACATGTTGATAATCATTTGAGAGTCCAGAGTGTTACCTTGACCTTGTTTCATGCTACAGAATGTGTCATATATTTATTTGTTCACCTTTGTATATTTTGGTTTACCATTCTGACAGTAGACAAGGCGTTCGATTCCTTCAAGAACGTGATCTTGTTTTAACAGTGTAGCAATATAGTAATATTTAAACAGTGACAGCGTCAAGACTAGTGAGACTGTCACACATTGCGCCTAAAACGTAGTAGGTACAGTGGTCTCATTTTCCATACATATTTCCATGTAACATGTTTTTTAACATTCAATTGAGTGCATTTCTATTAGATCTTAACCATTACTTTTATGTTCAATTTTTAACATTCAAACATTCTGTCGAAGCCATGGTAACGCATGTTATATTACTAATATCAAATTAAAAATGACACAATAATATATAGTGTGCATACCTCCAATGTTTAATTGGTAAAAACTAGTATTAATAATTTACCAGCATGAATCGTTATATTGTTCAAAATATAACTGGAAGTAACATAACGTTGGTTTACACATTTGATATCCTCACAATCATAAGACAATTAGCGGTTTATTTAAGAAAATGCCTAATAAGCTATGTCAGGTTTACAATGTAGTCAAGTATCATACTGAATGTATAAGGTACAATGCGACCTTATGTCTACTTCAAGTGTCTAAACAACACTGATGTAATTTTATTCGTTGAATCAATTATGGTAAGAGCTAAAAGAGTAATTCAAGGTCACATTTTAACAAGTATTTTAACAGATGAAGTAAAAAAGAAACTAGTCATCATGGGTATTAAAAAAGGTATTTCACTTTTTTCAAGTTTGAATTAAATCTGAACGTTAACATTCATGAGCACATTCATGAGGTATTTTGGAACGTTTAACTAATTGACTGCATACATATATCGCCTTTTCAATGCGCACAATATAGGTTAATGCATTTTGTTTTAATTTTAATGCATTATCCTGTTTAACTCATTTAACTTTCATGATCAAAACCTAACAATGCATATCATTTAGGTAAAGCGCATAGAGTAATTATTATTATTATTATTATTATTATTATTATTATTTTATTATTATTATTATTATTATTATTATTATTATCATTATTATAATTGCAATATAGTTTTTCATGCGATATTACCAGATATGACTGTCCTTTTAACCCCTGACTCGCAATGTAACACTTGATTATTTCGAAAAGATAAATCGGAAAATAGCAAATGAAAATAACTTAACCTTATGTTGAACTTTTCAGGCCTCATATTATTACAGAAATCTCGCGGAAAGAGCAATAAACTGTAAGTGCAGATGTCACATTTGAAAGTCTACAACAGAAGAAATTCAAGACAATCCTTCCCATGGTGCGTTTCCGGCTTTAGTCGCTTTAGACAATCATTCCATGATAAAAACGCATTTAGAATAATTGCATACATATTTTCCTCAGTAAAATACGCATTCTATATGAGAAACAACCTGATATTGACAAAAATTGGCGTGCCTTTTATCAAAAAATGTTTTTTATTTAATAGTTAATCTTTGCTTAGGTAACCTAACGGACTAAGATCGAACATTACATAAAGAAACATGAAAACAGAATGGACATCCCCATCATTTTGTAAAAAGGTCATCTGAAGGCCATAAAGATGACTCACACGGCAAGACAAGGCAAACATTTACGGAATCCTGATGAGAACTCTCGCCCGCCTTACCAGAAAAAGAAACATTACGTTTTGTTTCATTATCGCATTTTTTTCATTCAAATGATATATTTAACCAAGTTTTCTCATGGAAATCAATTCTGAAATATGCGAGATTTTACTTTGACTATCGCGAATTTGTTTGATAAAAACTGGAGTTTTTAATTGCTACTTTTTACGGATTTTACTGAAAAGACCGATAAATAACAGTAATCATCCTTTAGTTCATTAACGTTTGGTTGCTATTGTTTTTTCTTTTTTTTCTTTATTGCCTGTATGACTTCAGCAACCAAATAAATGATATGCGTGAACTTACACTCGTACATACGATGGTACTCGACTGACATAACGGTAGTGTTGATGGGGGTTATCTATGAATCGGAATCTTCTTGTAATAAAAATAAAAACAAATGGTCTGAAGTATTGTTAAACGCTATTTAAAAGCTGTTTTAGAACATTGGTTATAAAATTATGCAACGTAAATCATGCACGATAAGAACAAACTAAGTAAAACATGGTCTGTTATCTTCATTATTATTCTAAGAAACCATACGGTGTTGATATTTTTACATACTTTTTAAATTAATCAATGTTCTGGGGTAACCGCATGAAATACCCTGTTAGCTCTAGGTATATTCAGAAATAATGTTTGCATAATTTTAGATAAGATTCCATTTATTACGTAATTAACCGAATATTCAAAACATCAAAAAACGTTATTAAAAGAGTGCAGGGTTATCCATGCGTAATGCCATTACATGCAAAAATTGTGTAATCAAAATGAATGCTTACGTTTTGTATACTATCAAAGGGAGTAGAATGCCATTTGTATCTAATACTTCAAAAATGTAATACAATATTAATGCGAAAAGCTACAGACACAAGCTCAGTAGTAAAAAGTTTAATCATAAACCCGGTTTAATGGCACTGGGTAAACGCCAAAGACATATAACATAAAATCACAAACAAGAAACATGAAAGAACAGCACACAACTCCACAAGCAGCACAGTGCATACATACTTTATATAAAAAACTAGGTATGTTTATCAAGGATTGTTAGGTACCGCCATGGAAAGACCGTGTACACGACCACTGCTACACACCTTTTGTAATTCTTATGGAGAACACGTGTGGAAGACAGTAAGGAGTCGTGTCCAGTTTCCCACTAGGCAACGTGTTTACTAATATAGGTACATAGTATCAACACTTTTTTTTAAGAATGTCAGCGATCTTTTCTAGATACTCTTTTGTCCCGAAAGTATACGGCGCTAAATTGTATACACAATCTAGGGCATGAGCGCGGACAGGTCCTTGGCCCTAGGCGTAGACGACGATAGCCAATGTACAAAATATAACGTAATAACAAAATGTAACAAATGAACGTGTATGCGAACTCTGCTACACCCTTGTTTATCCTTTCGTGAAACGAAATCTGAATTTGAATGAACAGATGTACAAGTACTATGAATCCTGAAGAACCGTACCTCTTATAATACCATAATCAATACGTATAAGGGTTACTGCCTTGGAGAGACCATGGCAAATAATATAGGCCTTAGCTACCACTTTTTATCAACTTAAGTATGTTCCAATGTCAAAAAAACATACGAAGTTATAATCAATGACATTTTCCTTCTTATGAAATTAACAAAATACTTCACCTTTTAATGCATATCTCTAATAAAAAAAGTTAGTAAACTGTCCTGTTGTCAAAAAAAGGACTGAGCATGTTACGTAGACGCATATCAACGGTAGGTTTGAGGATGTTCTGAGTTTGTCTTAGATAACATTCAAGGTCTGTATCAGTGTGTTTTCCCATATCAAAAAGGCCAGAACAGTCAAAATTTCGACCAACCTATCCTGCAACAAATTAAAATTGACAGCATGTCATAGATTGACGTTTGATTGCCAAAGTATAATGCTTTCCTCCGCGGCGCTGTACTGGAGCGTCTGACATTTACTAAATTAACAAAAAGACGATAAAACACACCGACCAAAAGACAAAATTGATCATTATGATTGACAAGTTTGATTAATTGGGTAAAACGCTAGGTCATAAAAATGATTTCCTGGAAGAAAGCTTTTGTTATTTAATTTCGGAATACTGTACAGTGTATTATTGACATCAAACAGTCAATGATTATTGGCTAAAAATAATAACCTTGCAAATAACTAAAACAAAACTAAATATGTTTATATATAATAGATGACTTAATTATATAATTTAAATGAGAAGTGCTTATGTTATGGTTGCATTTTTCTGAAATGTCGTGTTACAATTTCGGCGCATAAAGGCGAAAACGGCGAAAATTTCAAAATGCGGAAACCAATCAAGGGAAGCGGGGTAATAACAACGAAACTAGTTCATAAGCAAGCTTAACCAAGGGCGAAAAAAAATTTTTTAAAAGTATTTCGGCAGCTTGTCATCCTAGTGTGTTCGTACTTCGCCGCGTTAAGGGGAAACTACGACAAATTGCTTCTTTCGTAAACCGGCCTTAACCAACATCGAATTATATGATATAATATCATAGCGTAACGGTTGAAAAGTGTGTATGTTTATACACTGAACAAGCCTTTAAAAAATCTAAAAGTTAAAAAAAATCTAAAAAGTAAGTTTATATTGTAAAACATACTTGAGTAAATATCAGTCTGCACCATATAGCACTGAACACATGCTAGTTGGTTGAATACAGCGTGCTTTATTTTCATTGTTGGATATGGAAAAGAAGATTGATAGGCATTAAAAAGATTGAAATAACTGTCTCCCAGAGAATATGTACTATGACCTAACACGTTGCTGGGTAGATAAAACTTGCCAATCATAACGATCCAATTTGTCCTTAAGTCGGTAAATACATATTTTGTGCTTGATATCAATTTAGTTAATGTCAGAGAGTATAAAATACTTCAAAACGAAAATTCCTAAAGTGGAATTGCTATTCGTACCTTGCTGTCATTGATGAAACAGTGCAACAATATTGCTTAACAGAAAAGTATTAGTTTCAACAACTTCTCCTCGATTGGTTGGTTTTTGGACCCAGCAAATATGTAAATGATGGAAATCGGGAATTACTCACTGCTTAAACACGTATTGCGTTTCTTTTTCTAGAACCTAACGTGATTATCGTACACATGGATGCGCATGTATGCAAACAACCGGATACTGCAAACATTGTGCTTGTTAGGCACTATACTCAAACGTCATTAGTAAGCTTACCTGTATTATATTACTTGTTGAACAGCAGCTGCAAAGTTGAAACGATACATGTCATTGACACGGAGAACCGTCAAATGAATTGTAATGTTTTGGTTCAGCTCATGGTCTACTCTAATTGAGTATTAGACACTTTACAACTAAACTATGACGAAAGCAAAAACATTATACTGAATTGACTACTTTCGAAACTGTTCTTGGGTACAATATTGGTTTTTTCTGAGGCCTCGATCATTTTCCCTTTGACAGCACAACTTCTGCACCACCTCGTTTTTTAAGTATTTCGGTTTCTCAGGGTATGAAAGCATTTGTTCAGTACACAATTTGTTTTTGGTTATCATGCATAGATCAAATTTTGTCATAAAACCGATGAGTTTCCATACAATAATGATCATATGTTCATATTTATAATCATATGCAAATTTATTTTACGCCAAATGAAGGTAGCATAAATTCGGCTGTTTAAACAAATTTAGTCGCACTGACGTCGATTGTTTCATCGATCGCAATAAAACGTCATTTGACCAATCACAAGCGCCCTTTTGTTGTATCACAGGTATTCCGAAGATGCCAGGTTCAGTTGATCACCAATACAACGTGTTCATATAGGACGCACTGTAGTAGTTAAAATACTGATACAAATATAATTATGTAAATTGCAATAACACGTCATATTGTGCAGCATAATTTTGGTACCTTTTGAAAATTCACTATATATCCTCTGTATTTTAGTTGCTGTCTACAATTTTCTCGTTTGTGATATTAATCTTTACCTCAGATAAATACACAAAGTTGATTTTAGGCGTAGTTCTTGCTTCCGAAAAATCTGTCTATCGAAATATATTTACATTTCCTTCATAACAGCATGCGTTAAGAGCTGCACGTTCACAGTTCCCAGTTATCAATAATGTTCAAAACCCAGGTTGTTGTCTCCCTGAACTTGTGCTTTACACCGGGCAAGTTAATCAATCACCGCGTCTACTTCAAATAGAAGCTATGAAACACACCGTTGTAAATGACCACATTCGAAATTAGAACATTGTATTAATGATCGGAATGCTAAAGGTCTGTACTATTTTAAATGCCACCAGGTGCATCTTATTTTCTATTTCTTTACTTAAAATGTACCGCAGATCGTTATTTGCTTCGTCTGATCATGTGTATGACAAAGTCAATCTTATATGTTGTATTTTTTTTACTCAAGATGAATTGTAAGTCGAGTATTGCAGATGTTCTGCAATGGCAGATGTAAAAAATATAATAAATCTTTTCAATAACACCAGTAGGTGTTAGTAACTGAATACGTTGAAAACGAACAACATTTTTTGACCTAGATATATACTCAAGATAAATACAATGCATTTGAGATTTTTAATAAATCTTCAAGTCTGAAATGAATATTTAGTCTTATAACGACCAATGCGTACAGAACAGACGTCTTCTAGAATCTAATGAATATCGACTTCAGCTGATATCACAAACGCGAAACAAATTAATCCTTTGCATTAGGTGACATTCGAAGCAACATTTCTTAGAGGACCACAGGATACTCCTAGATGCATAAGAAATATTCTACCTTGTAGGTGGCCTACAGAGTTAATTGCTCTTAACAATGACCATTCACTTCACGATTGAAAATTCGTATATGCTGTAAAATATTTCTAAGTCCGTTAGCGAGAAATAAACAGAAGTGCAAGAATATGGCACAATAACAACAACTTTATGAGAGACACATTACGCACAACTGACAGACCACACATATATAAACACATATTTTTCTTTAATAAGCTATTACGGGAAAGTGATTGAACGTCGAGTTTCTAAATATGTGTACAATCGAATTCATTCCAATCACCTAATTTACAAGTTACAATTAATTTTTTTTCGCCTGAACCCTTTACAGGTCAGCAGTTGATTGTCATAATTGTACAATCAAATAAGACGTTTGATGGGAATACATCAACATTATTAGTTTTCTGTGATATTAACAAACCTTTTGCAAAGTACTGAAGGCAGGGTGAAAGACTGGATTGATCATTATTTGTCACATAGGTCACATCTCATTGTTGGATAGTCATTATCCGATGTTCGCAATCACCATGCAGGTGTGTATCTCAAGAGTTGTACCTATCAATCCTTGATAAACATACCTAGTTTTTTTATATATAGTATGCATGCACTGTGCTGCTTGTGGAGTTTTGTGCTGTTCTTCCATGTTTCTTGTTTGTGATTTAATGTTATATGTCTTTGGCGTTCATCAAGTGCCATTAAACCGGGTTTATGTTTAAACTTTTCGCTCCTGAGCTTCTTTCTGTATCTGTTCGCATAAATATTGGACCAATTCTTCTTCTGATTTATGTAACTGCCTTCGCCGATTTGTTTGTGAGAACAGCACGACTCTATGTAGATGATACATTACTATCAGTTTTATCGGCAGAAATCAGTTATATTGAATATATCCTAAATAATGACCTTACACATAAATGAATTTGGGCTAAGAAAGGGCTTATACAATTAAACACTATACACACAAATTGAACAAATCATTTTGTTTGAATGAACTCTGTTGAACTTCATGATTCTAAGGGGTTTGGTTTACATCAAATGGAACACGGCATGAACATTTAAGCCAAGTTATGAGATCAGCGTTCAAAGTTCAATGAGCATGATAAAATTCAAATTCGGTAGAACAACGCTCAACCAAATATATGTCTCATGCATGCGAACTTTGATAGCATATTCATCTTACGCATGTGATAATTGAGCCGTATATCCAATGTGGAGCAGCTAGAGGTGTAATTGAGTTAACTCGATAGTTTCAATTTACATACTTTTGATTGATGTCAGTTGGATTCCATTAAACAATTTTAAATTGTCGCCTAACCAATAATAGCCTGTTACAGTATCTTCGTGAGCAAATACTACAATCAATTGAACAAACGACCCACTATCCGATTCTAAATATGCAATAATGAATGCTATATGCTTGAGTATATATTTATTCGAATTGACAATTCCGTCTTTCATAGATTTGTGGGCGACAGATTGTCTAGTATTCACCATGCAAGATTTAGAAACGCTTGCAGTAATTTAAATGAACATCTTCTTATAAATTGTCTACGTGACAATTCTGATTTTGTCTGAGCACAAGGAACAAACTTAAAAAAACTACTTTTTAAATGTACTATATAACGTTTTAAACGTAACCATAATGTTCTTTTTTCAAAGTACTCGCATGTTTTATCTTATAAGTTTAACAAAACTATTATTTTGAATAAAAAATAAAACAAATAATGTATGTTATTACTGGAGTTCAAATGCATTGAAGTATACGAGCGCCTTTTTATAAATATCATATTCCTGTGAAAGCGCTTTTGAAAATTGTCAACCTGAGAATTATAATGTTGACCGAGGCAGCGCCGAGACAACTGCCGGGGGTGGGCATAGCCTACCACTGTTTTTTCAAAAAAATATTCCCAAAACACCAAAATACTTTAAAAAACCGCTATCTTGTTTCTCATCGTACATTTCCCTCACTTAAAATTCCGCAAAAATAAATTACGTTGGACCCCTCTGGTAGTCGATAATTTGAACGGTTATATAGTGCAATTATATACTTGTGCGGGCATCTGATCTAATTATTTAGGCGACCATAAACAATCTAAAACAAACGCGAATGTGATATATATTGCCAGTCAACATTACCGGGCAGTATTTAAAACAAATATTGACCGCTCGGGTATAAGAAATTTAAAACATAGAGTATAAGTGAGGTATTATAATTTTGAATATCGCCCTGAAACACGTCGTAAATAGCCTGGGATGCAACTTGTATTTGTTATATGTTCTGGTGATAAACACTTCTCCTTTTCACATTCTCAAAAATACTAGAGCTTTACCGAATTCAAATGTATCACTACTGCTTAAATTGTTCGCTTAATCTTAAATACATATGATATTAACGTTACAATGATGCCAGTAGAGGGTCCTGAAACTAGTGTTGTTATAACTTGTAACCCAACCTATTTGTTATTTTGTGTAATTTGAAGTGTTTGTGTAAGTTCATGTGTATGTGTAAACAAGGTAAACTCATATATAGTATTGCTTCAAAACGATAAAATCATTAAGATAATAAAGCAAATATGTTGTATGTTACCCATCTCTTTTCCTTAACTAATCAGGATATCCGGTGATGAGTGCACACTTTACTATCAATTAAAACACTAAAATGTATTTTAAGAGGAATTTGTGATCGCAAGAAAGACCATTAGACCTGTTCAAAGGAAGGACGTCACTCCCGATGGTTTTTCATTTTGTTTACAAATTCTGCTTTCTTTGATCTTCTCTCTCACAGCCATGTTGCACTTAAATGCACGAATACACTCACAAAAACTGCTTTGTTTATAGCCATGATATATTTCCGGTTTTATCGTTTGGTTATGTTTGGTGACGTTTGTTTGAAGATTAATTGAATGAGACCTTAGGCAAGACAACATATTTTATTAACGAACAACTATCTTACAGTAATTTGTTACAATCGGTTTATACCACACTTAAAAAAAATGTGCAATGTCCTAATGCGAGTTCCTGTATGGTTGAACCATATAATAAGAAAAATTTAAGTAAACAATATTGGCACGGTAAAAAGCACGGACACGACGATGTTTGAGTTTTCTAATATTAGCTCATTACGTTTGTGTGAGGATGTAGGAAACTGCCATAAGAACGTCATGCAAAGGAACGAACTAACAAAACCGAGTAATATGACACTGCACAGACGAATATTCCCATAATACAGTAAACGACATACATTGCTAAGAACAGCTCAATCAAGGGTAAATGTAATAAACATATTTCGATGAAGGAATCCGCCAAATTAGGAATCTCATCCCTTTTTCCTATAATCATTATAGTCGGTTATGTTTGCGTCCAATTTCTTGTTTTGGTTTATTTTTGTTAATTTTACAAGACCGATAGACACGTTTTTAGATAAGTCTATCTCCTTTTAGTTTAAGTTGATCGTTATGTCCATTCCGTAAATACCTATATGTCGAGAAAATCATTTAGAACTTTATTGGCTGAAGCGTATTAATGACTTTTCGAATAACACGTACGGATGCTTTTAAATTTAACATTTCGAGTAGAACATTCCTAGTCTACATGGCGGTGTTGAAAGAAAGATAATGCTTTTTCACTCGAAACAAACTACCTCAACACATACTTATAAGAAAGTACTCATAAAATGTATTTTTACTCTGAACCTTTCACACACGTTTAGTGGGTCTGAACCTGATAAACTGATACATGTTAAAAACTTGGAAATATTTTTTATGGAATACACATTTTACATTAGAATATGCAATATTACTCCCAAATAAGAATTACCACAATTAATAATTTTGTTTTACTATTCCAAAAAGAATGAATAAATTTCAAACATAATGTTCCTTATGAAGTATATCGAGTTTAATTTGAAAGAAACGAGCATAAAACTCGGTATTTCTACCTTATGAGACTATATTAGACCACAGTAAATCTTTTAGCATTCACCAATCACTTAATATTTTTGCGCCTTCTGCTATTAAATTTACGATTACAATCTTGTTATCAATAGTTAATATTTTCCATAAATGCATTATTTAGTAAGTAGTTTAACATTAATCAGTCAAAATTAATGTTTGTTATACATGTATATGTATTGATTTTTAATAATTGTTACTTGAAGATAATGTTAACATGTGGATACATTTTTATATGAATCCTGATGACCAGTTGTAGGTCGTAACTGGACAACTGGATAAAAAAACAAACGATGATATGTCGATACATACATTGCATCTTTGTATCTTACATCCATATTTGAACCTAAAGTAAGAATTAGCCTCATAAAATCTAGTAATAACACAGTGTTAGAAAGTGATTATGACCTAAGTGAATATAAACTTCAGCTTAAAGCATGTATAAGAAACATATAAATGTTGTGTATAAGGTCTCTTCCGAGCGACATTTCCTAGAGGCCATAGTGTCGTCCTAGAATGTCCCCCAATAACTTGATGGCTGCCCCTTTACAGAATGCTTCATGGGAAGGGGACTGATAACAAAATACACTAATAACATTAAATTTATTTGTATACTGCGTTTGTGTTCTTGAATGTATCATGCCGTTTGATTGGCGTTTGGCGTGTATCATTGTGATGCAATCAACATGATCACTGTAGGATTTATTTTGTTTGACTTGTGTCTATAGTTTCCACTGCATACCCAATTGCGGAGATTGGCTGCAACTTGTATGGATTTTACGGACAATGTGTTCGTATTCGCAAGAATCAAAACAGTAAAAATAGAAGGTCTTCTTTAAATTAATAGTTATTTCCTCGTCATTTAGATCGTTATATGTAATTAAGATGTTTACAATTTACATCGCAGATGTCAATGCCTCTTAAATAGGATGATATGTGTATCACCACTTTTACTTGATTTATGTACACAAACAATGTGATCTGATGTTGCAAACCGTCATCTTTGGAAAATATTTCAACATCGATGTAAATGTTCTGTAGTGTACCTTAACAAGAATTACATTTTTTTGGAATGCTCTGTGAATAAAAAATTAGCTGGAAAGCTGTTTGAAATATGTTATTAAATTGATTTAAAAAGAAAAAAATATTCTGTTTGTTCGATATAAAAAATACGAAAAATACGTTACTACGCTCAGTAGCTAAAACGCCTTTTGTGATCTTGCTACTACGGCTGTTTGAAATATGTTATTTGATTTAAAAAGTAAAAAAAAAATAATGTTTGTTCGTTATAAAAAAATACGAAAAATACGTTAATACGCCCAGTAGCTTTAACGCCTTTTGTGAGCTTGTTATTATGGCACAAAAACTAAACATCGAAATACAAACACAGTTTGCATTAATATAAATAAATCATGCCATGTTGGGTTACTTAATTTGAAAGTCAATTTTACAAGAACTCATAACTATATAACACCATGAGTTACGCATCTAAGGACTTAAACATACAATATGCTAAAGAAAACAACAACAATGCCATGCACTTATCAGAGATCGTTTCATTTCCTCAAACCCATCATATAGCATGTTCGTACATTAATATATTAATAAAATCGTAACTATAAATACTCAATCCTGCAAGGGTTTTCTACTAATGAGCACATGGTCGATTCGACAATGGCCATCTACTAAGTATGGTTAATGTAAAAATGTTCAAGTCATGTCGGCACTGTTTGGAATACATGTTACTTACATCAGTCTCTTATGACAAATGCACTGTCGCGTACAATTAATGTGTGGTACAAAACCGGCCACAAAAGAAATCTGGCAAACGGCCAATAAGACAGGATTCCTGATTTATTGTAGAGACACTTTTATTAGCATATTTATTGTAAACGACGCCAAGAAAGGACCAACCGAGTTCCTATATCTATAAGCGATGTTTATATTTCCCATTGGTGTTATGTTATGTATCATTCCGCTCCTTCATTCTTTGTGTGACTAATTTGCTATAGTGGAGGTTGAATCTGAGATATTCTTAAATGCGATGTTTTTTTGATATTATTCCCGCTAAAAATGTAAGTGTTTAACCCGGATATTTGTTAAACAGGAAACATTGCTATACGTTTCAGTGCTGTATTGTATTCTTCGGAATTTAATATCTATACTTTACAACTTTACACTGTTTCTTTCATTTAGTTATTGCTTGGCCTGACTCCCTATCCCTGTAGTTTACATTTCATATTCAACTATGCGTGACATGCAGGAAAACGACGTACAATGTTAATACTTGTAAGTATAACAACCAAACAATTTAACAGTTTAAACTTAAATATCGACAGTTTACTTTTATCTCGATTCTAACAAAATATAAACTATTGAAGATAGTATACATGTTTCTGACCTATTTATCTATTGCTTGAGTACATATTTTTATCTCAGAAGTTAACTGTTTTAATATTTGTATAACATCGTTTTTATCCGTTTCCTGTGAACAAATAGTTAGTTGTTGCAAACCACTATATTTACACCCCAAAACAAACACACATACAACCATTTGTTTTGTAATGTATCTATATTGATAATAGAAATGAGCGATTGTGTCTCATTTGTTAATTTTAAGTAGGTATTACCGTAATACAAACTTCAGGGACACCTCCTTTAGGCCAAACTCTAACGAGCTTTGAACGGGGCAAATTAAAATAGAAACGCAAGGGACAACACACACAATTAAACATTAACAGCAATTAAAACCAAAACATGGTCGGATCGGTCACCGAAATTCAAGGCCATCCACTGAGGTGTTGAACTTGTTATGTTGATTTATAATTGGTTTTGATTGCTTGCACTTTTACACATCGAAACACGCAAATAATACGGAAAAAATGAATATGCAAACATAATAATTAGGTCACGTTACATTAAAGACCTGTTTTGTTCACTTAATTTGTTCAGTGCTTTGCAAGTGCACACACGAACTATTGCGATGGAACTTGCGATTATTAATTAATCATTTGCAAGGCAAAACTTCTCTGGTTCTCCTCGCACTGATATAAAGGTTATTTGCCCATTTAGACAAAGTATCGCCATCGGCCATGGTAGATGATTTCTGTAATTTCGTAAAACGGCAGGACGTTTAATACTGTTTGTTTCGTAATGTCGCACAGAACGGCAATGTAAGGAAACTAAAATATATCGATATCTTCCAGGACGACAATTAAATAGTTCGTGCCCCATGCTACTATTTGCAAATGATCTTAGCATTCAAACTCTTTGATGAATCGAATGAGCATGGCTCTAAATTAGCCAAAATCTGAAAGTGAATTTTTAATAAATGCAACATCTGTAGCCTCTTGATCTACTTCTCCCTTCAAAAGAAACTGACTGCATTCATGAGCTATTTGGCATATACGTTGCTGTTTCACATCATTCCCCATGAAAGCTCTTCAACATGTACACTTTCACTAGTTTTCTATAAACCGACCACTCAAATCGTCGATAGAAATTACGCATAATTACTCAAAGATCTGCTATCATTTGTCATTTTGTTTCAGTTTTTAGTACTGATTCTGCTTTCTTTGATCTTATAATTAACATCCATTTTGCATTTGAATACAATAATGCAATACAATAATATTTTTGCATTTGCCCATGAAAAAGACAAATTTTCCCAAGTTTTTGTAACACAATTTGCATATTTATTGTAAAGTAAGTCGAATACTGTAGAATAAGCTATTACTGACGCCCTTGAAGAACTGGAATATCCATAGACATCTAACTTTCAAAATATGATCGATCTATTCATTTCCGGTGATGAAGGTTGATAAGTAATTGAGTTTTGTCTACAAACATTGATTCGGAACTTGTACTTATATACTTGCTTTAAACTCACTGTACTAAATATTTCGTTTTGAGATATTCTATGCAATGGTAGTTTAACATGGACGCTATGATAAGTTTGTAGCTTCTTTCATTATTCGTCAAATCAAACCTAATTATTGAATTTCAGCTAACCTCGGTTTATGTAAGGGGGTAGATTGATAGTATCTATATATGATATGGCACGAAACCGATCTTCGATTGAACATTGGACGCATAACATGCCATAGAAAATATCGTTTCGAAACGTTACTCTCATTATCGAAGTGATTCCGTCCAAAACATACTAACATTGCCAAACGAATCATATAAATCATGATTGCAAATGTGTTTATTCCTAGCTGTAAGTACGGAGAAACTCATCAGGACTCATCTCAGTAACTATCGTGTTTCTATTTCAGGAAAAGAGTTGGCGACAAAAGAAGCTTTACCTCGATTTGACCTGTTAGCTAAAATAACCCTAGAAAAATAGGTTAAGAGGCCTTCAGAATATCTTCGTATGCATAAACACTGCGAGGGGCATGTAGTATGTTATGCAACTGATGCTCATTTATGATAATTATTAAAAGTGGTTAGGGTGCAGATTTTATTTTTATTGTACACACAACCTAATATGTTATAGAAAATCCAGTACTTTCCTGATTGTGTCAAGCCATATCCATATCTATCAAAATGCCACGGCAACACCTTTGGAACGTAAATCTTTACACACAGAACATATATTCGTGTAAAGGTTCAAGCTTTAATCATACGGATAGTCTGACATGTTATTGCCTATATACAATAATTACGTTATGGCAAGATTTGTCGGATTATGTAGTACATTTTGTCGGAAGTAGTAATGAGAATCTATCCACTTTGAAGCGTATAATTTAATCATTTCTCAACTGTGTTTTTGAACAATACACTCGTTCTCTACAATAATAGTTTCATGTTAAGAGTATATGATTCCACAACAACATACCATTAATTTCCAGTCATCGACCTTTTGAGTTTTGTTTACAAACATGGGAAATAAAGCACCGATTTCGAAGGCCATAATAAACATCGAAACATATTTTACCTTACAGACTTTAAAAGGGAAGGAATACAAACCTCTGTTTATTCAAACAAAAACATCCGATGTAGACGACAATAGTGAATTTTCCCAATGTAAACGTTTAGCGAGAAACCTAAGCATTTTTCTAAGCAGTTGTTACAACATTGAGGAGTAAGAAGCAGTAAATCGCATCATAATATCCTTGTTTACAACGATTTCGTTGATTCAAAGTTCCATATATTTCGTATATTATGTCTATAAACTAAGTAACAGTTATACCTAAAGTAACTAGAATTGATTACACATATCACTAGTTACCCAATGTCATCATCTGAAATAGAAATATCTAGCAAGCACAAGAGCTTCTGAGACACTTAATATATGATGACAGTATTTGTACACTCTTATTTTCCGTCCTGCATACAAATGATTTTCATAAAAACAGATGATTTAATAAACCAATAGTTAACATATATGTACCTATGTTGTTCATCTTTAAAACGAGTGGGGGGTTGTTTGTAGCTTAGTTGAACATCATACCTAGCGTTCTATACAAAATAAATTATAACATACATATATTTGTATGTTGATGTTTCTATTTTCTTATCAACTTATACCATTGTTTGTTTATAAAGGTTTTATTTATAGATAATTAATAAGAAACGATTGAATCTTCATGGTAATGTCATGTATCACTTCAACTTTACAGCTGTGCAACATGTAATATAATACAGGAAAGCGTACCAATGACATTGAATAGAATGCCAAATAAGCACAATGTATGCAATATCGGATTGTTTGCACACAGGCGCATAACAAAGCCGCATCAATCAATATGTGCGAATATCACGCAAATTTCTACGAAAATAATCAACGACGTGTTTTAGCAGCGGGTTCCTGATATCCACAATTTACATATTTGCTGGGACCGAAAACCCATCAGTTAAGGAGAAGTTGTGGAAACTTGTTATCTTTAAAACAGTCACAAATAACACATACATTTAATTTAAGTTTGCTATCAATAAAGCAATACATATTGTTTCACTATTTCAGAACAGTGTCAGCGTCAAAGACAAAGAACACGAACAAAAAACAATTATCAACCAGAAACATGGAACTACTGCACAAAACTCCACAAACAACACAGTACATATATACTTTATCAAAGATAAGGGGGTGTTTATTAAGGATTGTTAGGTACCGCCTTGGAACGGTCAGTAAAATGTAAATTTAATGGCGGTTTAAACTAGATTCTAGTAACCTAGATTATCGCAAGTTATGTTATACTCTCTGACATTAACTAAATTAACTAAATTGATATCAAGCACAAAATATATATTCGCAAACTGAAGGACAAATTGGATCATAAAGATTGGCAAGTTTGATCTACCGAGCAATGTGTTAGACATTTTCTAGAATACAGTAATATGATTTTATTACATGTCTATCAATTTCCTAGTTAATATCCAACAGTGAAAATGCAGCTCGCCGTAATGAAAAATCCGTCGTTTTCTAAACCCGTATCATCATAGTAGCATTATTAAGTGAAGCACTACAGACTGGTTTTTATTCAATTTTACAAAATAAACTTATTGTTTAATACAATATTTCCTGAAAAAAAATATTTTGAATGTATTCAATTGCTGATTTGTGCTTATATTTAAGAAAATGCACTTGTTAATGTGATGTGGTTAATTTATGGCGACATTTCCATTATGGACATTCCGGGATTGGTCGTGTGTAATCTAAGTGAAGTTTCGCTGGTGTTAACCAGACGCAATTTGTTTAAACATGGAAATCAACAAAGAAGACATATAAAAAATGAATATCACGATAGGTCACTTTTCTGACAACCTGCATCACGTCTTGTTCGGTGCATAAACATGCATCCGTCTCGACCGCTACATTTGTGTTGGCTAACCGTACCATAAGAATACGATTTTTTCGGAATCACGATTGTTATCTTTGTTAATTATCACGAAAGACTCGCACACATATATACGATATCTACGATCAGTCATAAGGAAAGTACATGGAGAAGAGACCAATAGCGCTTTGATGATTTTTTGTTTAAGTATAAAAATCAAACTTCTCATTGCCTTTACTGAACGGGCAAAGGTTGTAAACATACTAATAAGTGTGCGTATATCGATAAGAAATATATTTGTCTGACTTAACCTTCATCAACATAGATTTTGGATACGAATTACCCTTTCCTGTAAGTGTTCAATTATGTTTTTTGCTGCTTCGCTACCATGATGCCCGGATACTTCTCTTTCCCTCAGACGTTATCAGTCTAGAACAGCAATTACATAAATGATTCAGATAGTTCCATCCCTTATGTTGCACTTCTAATAGAACAAGCAAACACAAAAGTACACATTTGACGAAAACCATGCCTTAGTTATATAAAGTAAACCATTTGCAAGAAGTCAATTTAATTAACTAAAACAATTACGCACTTCAGTTAACGAATTCTTTTGAAACATTATGTTTGTTGAATTTTATATCAAACGTGATATTTTAGCTTAAGGATATGATTTCTCAAAATGTGATAAAAATTAAGTTTCAAATTTATTAAGTGTCAATAGGCATTTCAATGAAATGATTTATTTTACAGAAAAGTAAAGGTCGAGCTTTAAATTTGAAAACAACAAAGTCATATCATGACCAAATATCGCGCGTAACGGTCACTATTTTTCTAAAATCAGAAATCAGCATGACATATTTGTAAGTGAACACGAGACATGGCGTAGACATCGGTAATGATATATTTACGTAGGAGATACAATTTCACCCGTAAGCATCTTTTCAATATCACTCAAATAGACAACTAATACGATGAAAATACTGAAACTATTGTACATTAGTATGGCATAGCATTTATTCACAAATGTCAGAGGCACTAAAATGACAATGATCTTTGAACTAATAAACTATCGAAAACACAGTAAGAGTGACTAAAGGCAATCCCGATTTGGTTTAATTAATATGTATTCAAAGTTCAAGCAAATTCAAATGACTAAATTTAATTTTACTTTTATGTCGGAGGCATTCCATAATTTTGTTTATATCTATTAACTATTATTTCCGATATATTTGCTTATTTCAGACCATGATAAGAGTACTTCTGCTGTAAAGCTATAGTATGTGCATTGATGTTCATTGTTTCTTTGTCGGTATTACCTTTGAGAACCAACCTGCCTCCAAAAGAATTACAAGCGCCATAATAGAAGGTGCTGTATTGATGCCTCCTCACCAATGATGCTTTGATCGATTTATTTAACATTTGAATACTTTGAACTCTGATGCCACCATCTTTAAAATCGTTCATTAATATTTGTATTTTTATCTTGTTGGGAGTATTACTCCAAATGAATTAAAAAATGACGTGTTGATGTAATCAAGGATATATTTAATTGGAGAAGGTAGAACTGCCATGGGAAGTGCATGCAGAAGTTTTAACTACTGTAACGTTTCCAAACATCGTCAGTTTTCTATGTTGCCAACTCTTCTTAAAACTTTGTGGCTTTGAAAGAATATTATTTTGAACCATTTTGCTCTTGTTATTATAAAAAATCGATTCCAATGGTTTTGGTTTCATCATTGATATTTTAAAACTGATAACCTTTTAAGTATGCAATATATGATGATTTTAAACTGCATACTCTTAAGATTGTAGATTTTGGTGAATTTAATTTAATGCCAGATATTGTTCCAAAGTTTTCTATTGTTTTAGTCAAAGTTTCGAAAGATGTTTGAAACCATCATTTATTTATGTAGCATTGTCTGCAAAAAAGATTGCTTTACTTGATTGTTTATGCTTGTATTCTTTTCATTATTGTTGTTTCTTCAATGTACTAGATAGCCGTTCAATACAAATGATAAACAAGGAAGACGATGGAGGGTATCCTCGTCTGACACGTCGCCCAATTCGAAATTCTTCAGAGAGAAAACCATTTATTATTATACCACTATTGTTATTACTATAGAAAAAGAAATACCCGGTTAAGTAAGCTATCATCCAAATTCAAAAGTTCTAGACATTTTAGTATAAATTCTTGATTTAAAGTACCGTACTAAGCTTTTTCAAAGTCGGCAAAAATATCAACCTGGGCTTATTTATATTATTTAACGTTAATACATTCATATATAAGTCGTATGATTTCGCCAATGTAACTTCCATGAACAAAACCTGTTTGAATAGGGCTATCAATTTAATTTTAAATTATTTTCATTCTATTTGAAATGGATTTTAATGCTATTTTATGACCTTCATTAGGTTGATTTAATGGTCTCCAGATTGAAATAAATTATTAACATCTGCCTTGTTTTGAAATTAAAGAAATAAGACATTGTTTCATAAGAGGAGATAAATTGCCTTCTGCAAAACATTGACAAAGAATATTTTACATCGTTCCAAAATATCTTATAAAACTCGGAAGTGAAACCATCAGACCCTGGGCTTTTTTGTTTTTGTTTTTCATGTATTTTAACGCTTTTTTGAATTCATATTCTGTTAAAATCCATCGCAGCTTGCTTTATCTGTATCATTTACTTTTGCGATGGGTGTTGAGAATAACTCACTGTAGTTATCTTAATCAATATCATCTTTTCTTATAATTTATTGTAGAATGTCCGCTGAGCATTTAATATTTCTAACGGTTTAGTTATGCTGATGTTGTTCACGCCAAATATCTAAAAGGTTACAAGAATTAATCATATTTAACAGAGTTTGTCTCGATCGCTTATGTTATCAACATTACCATTTTTCTTTTCTAAATTACTATCTGAGATGTGTTAAAATCCCCTCAAACAAATATATTTTTTCGATCACTGTCTTCCCATGTGAAGTTTTCTAGGTTTCAAAATAGAAAAAAAAACTTGGTTCGGTGTTTACAATTAGTATTTTGCTTTTCTATGGTTCATTCAAATCCTTATACCCTCCCTTTTTAATGTCATGTAATTGTTTTATTTTTACAAGAAAGTGAGGATTAATCAATATTGCAACACTTTCACTATTCGTTCAATTGCCGCTGAAGTAATAATCTCCACCCCAATCATATTTGCATTGTTCAAGGTTCCTTTTTGAAACATGTGTTCCTTGCAATAGACAAATATAAACTAACTATCTTTCAGTCACCGACGTTACATGTTTGATTTAGCTTCTTTTAGTTTGACATTACATTCAACAAGTAAATTGTTTTATCGATGAGGTAGTTTATACATGAGAAGTATTTCATCACCCTCTAAAACTAAAAATGCAGACAGTGCAGAGACAAAACATAATATACGCATTTGTTATTACACAGTTTGGACTGTTATTATATATTGTTTGGCTTTTAATGAAATTTACATAAGAAAAAGGAACGCTTAGTAATTATTCGTCATATAAGATATATCATCAGAAAACTGAATCAACAGGTAGTATGCATACACCATCGGGTTTGTTTCTCTTAAACCCCTTTAAAAGGTATTTGCGATTTTATTTGATAAATGGAAAAAAAAAAGGTTTGAACAATTATTAACATTAAATATCTTCACTTTTATAACATAGTATACGAGAACGACATCACAAAGCTAAATAATCATTGATAGTTGTGCTGAATTATAATTTAGAGGCCGACAGATATATGCTTACTCATTTGGAAAATAACCTACATGCATATTTACCTATAATTTGCCATTTTCCATCTGAAGAGAAGGTTGCCCCAAGATGTTTATGGTTGATGACTTGCAATATAGGAACTTTGTCGTGATAAAGGGAGTGGTGATTTATGTTAACGAGAAAGAATAACAGATTCAATCTTAGATGGATTAAAAGCCATTTCTTCGAATAATATGATAATTAAAACAGGTCATTGACAATGTATGTCATTAATGAAGATGAAAAATAGTAAATAATCCTTTAGGAACACCTGCGTTTATATTGAGGATTCTTGAAGCAGAGTTAGAAAAGACAACCCGTGGTTTGTGATCAGAGAGATAAGAGGAGAACCAATGAAGAAGGGTACCACTTATACCGATGGATGACAGCTTATGAATGAGACCTTGATGCCAAACTCAGTCGAACGCCTTTGATACATCGCAAAAGACAACCCGTTTTTTCTTTCCCTATATCTAAAGCTTTGCTGACGTCATTGTAAAAAAAGCTAGCTGATTGACGCTTGAATCGCCTTAGATAAAACCAGATTGGAAGGATGTAAGTATTCTATTCGCAATGATGTGGTTTAAGAGGTATTTGTGGATGCAGCGCTGCATGAGTTTGCTAAGACAAACGTCTTCTTATTTTGAAGCGACATATTTTGTTTTAAAAAAGGAGCAGACATTCGCCAACTTCCAGGGTGAAGGTACAGTTAGAGAGTTAGAGAAAGTTCTTTCTTGCCTTCTTAGATAAGTTTATGACTAATCTAAACAGGATAACTGGATTTACTAGGATTGATACATGAAATTACATCGCGGACGTCCTGACTCGTCATATATATTTCTGAACGTAAAAGTGGCGGAACGTTCTTATCTGTCAGGAAAGGATGTTGCTGGGATTCTATGGTTGATTGTTTGCTTTGGGGCGAGTTTATAAGGTCTGCCTTTTCTTCATCTGACTCTGCCTTAGCTGTTATTTCAATAAAACGTTGATATCGGTGAAGATGGTTGTTTTTAAAAAAAATTTTTTGCTAGTTTGAACAATAATTTAGTTAATATGAAGTCAGAGTTCATTTTTATATATTATTTTATGTTGGTATTCCTTTTGATGTTTTAGTTTTATGTTATACAGTTATGTCACAGACACTATCCATCATTCATTCCAAACTTCATATGGCGAATTTTAGGTACACATCACAGTTAAAATTACTGACTGATATGAATTAAGAGCGCACATAACAAGTTAAAACCTCACTATGTGTACCCGGTGAAGTGAAGTAAATTTCGCCAAATGCTGATCAAATAAATACATTTTTCGTAACGTGTTCCAAGTTTTCATAGAACATTAACGACACATCTGACTTAACAGGCATGATTTTCATATTTTATTTTATTTAGAAAGGAAGCTAGGGATATTGTAAATTCAATTTTAAACATACAATCTTCGCCCAATGTTTTCTTGTCATGTTAGATTAAGTGCCAGTTTATTTGTTAGCTACCGGGACATTGGAGGAAATGTTTCAAATCTTGATTAAATCACATTTGCGACATAACATCGTTGATCGTATATTATTTATCACCTTACTACAAGAAAGACGCTACTTGATATATACTCGCCATTTAAGTTATTGTATCAAATTACCGTAGATTGTGTGTGGCAATCTAGGTCATGAAGATAGCTATTAACAACACATAACATAGTTTACCAAGTAGCGTTTAAATGCTTAGGGTGTCAAAATGATTCAGTATTTTAAATAGAGTTCTCATGGAACACTGTTATCTGTTTTGGCACATTACAGTGTGCAGTAGAATTTGATTGTGATGTTCAGAAAGTCAAGATCAATTTAAATAGGAAGGAACCAAATAAACTCATATCTTCACTTCTGGCTTAGTATAAGGAGACGTTTTACATCCGCTACTCTGCACTTAAACCCAATTGTACATTAAGAAATGAATCAATATATGTATATGTTTCGGAAAATAGTTATTTCGGACACACATAATCCACCCATTAACAAAAGAGACATACGTTCTTTAAGCAGAACAGTCGTATGAACCCATTTAATGTTATGTGCATAATAACCGTATACATAGCTTACATCATGTATGATACAAAGACCTTACACCAGCAGGATAATGTGAAATCTCAAGCCAACAAAGATTATCATACGACATTGGAATTTGTTATCGCTTTATTTCTATTCATTTGAAGAGATCAATAATGGCGACTTAATCCAATGCAACATTAACTGGACGAGTTAGGTAGTGTTTTACAACGTTATTCGCATGATATCCATTAGGTCACACATGATCCACCCATTAACAAAAGAGACATACGTACTATAAGCAGAACAGTCGTATCAACCCATTTGGTGTTATGTGCATAATAACCGTATCCATAGCTTAAATTATGTACGATACAAAGACCTTACACCAGCAGGATAATGTGAAAACTCAAGCTAACAAAGATTATCATACGACATTGGAATTTGTTATCGCTTTATTTCTATTCATTTGAAGAGATCAATAATGGCGACTTAATCCAATGCAACATTAACTGGACGAGTTAAATAGTGTTTTACAACGTTATTCGCATGATATCCATTAGGTCGTGGATTTAATCTTTATCGGGGAAACATTGTTATGGCAACTAAAATGGAAAACAGTGCTGGTGTTTACCCAGAAACAGACACGAGCGTCATTCAATTAGCTTATTTGTTCTCGTCACACTCCTGCAAATATAAATTAGTGTTTATGAAGTAGGCTATTCATGGGTAAAAAAACATTGTAATGCATCGAACTTTATACATCATAGCTATAATGACGAAGAGGCTCGGTCAGTATCTATTTGAAATTGCATTTGTTTCAATGATCAAGTCATCAATAATTGAAGCTAAATATGTTGAATTTTAGACACAACTACCGTTAGTCTCCGGGTATATGAAGTTTAGTACAATATTAGGCGTCATTCTGCAACGACCTTTTATTTTGCTTAAAATAAGCACGCTGTTGAACTAAAAGTTTAGTAGTATTTCAAAAAGGTAAGAAATGTAACATAAATCTGCATTTTGTTGGTAATGTTAATGCCTTTAATTGGACCGGTTTCCAAAGAAATATTAATATTTTACATGTATAGAAGTGGTCATCCATGCGTACTACTGAGTTTACAATATAACATGTATTGATGATCACTATTTTGATAAACTTCAAAACGTATCTGTGAACATGACATGGAAAGTGAATGTTTTATATAATACGGTTTTATGCAAATCCTTTTCTCGATGCAAATTTAATAACGAAACATATTGAAAATTTTAATTAAACATATATATATATTTATGAAGAAATAATCTTAAACTTTCTTCGGTTGAGTATGAAGTGGTAATGTATTGAAAGATTAACTCTTACTTCCAAATAATACTTACCACAATTAATAATATTATTTTAATATTCCAAAAAGGACTAATAAATGTCGTAAACAATGGTTCTTATGAAGGATACCGAGTTTTATTTGAAAGTAACGAGAATAAAACACCGTATTTCTACCTTTCTAGACTATAGTAAACCACAGTTAATCTTTGTGCATTCACCAATCATTTAATAGTTTTGCGCTTTCTGATTTCTTTTTTATGATCAGTAATTAATGATTTCCATAAATGCATTACTTAGTTAGTAGTTAAAGGTTTCTCAGTCAAAATTTATGTTTGTTATACATATGTATGTATTGATTTTGTATAAAAAATGCAACTTTAAAACATGTAATTAATCACAGGATTGTTAGAATTTGTGTGTTATATTTATGTTCCACAACTATGTGAGCTCCCTTCCTTTTTCAATTGGTAACCAAAGGGTCTAAATTTCTTTTCGTTATAAAGGTAATTGCATAACTCTTGATTAAAGACGTGGCATTGAAGTCGCATACTGTTATTTACATTTTCAGGAAGATATTCACCAGTGTGGTGTGCTCCCTTAACTTACGCTCAGCATTTGAAGGGTAGTGCTTGGAAAAGTGGTGTACTCAGTACTGGTTTAACCCAAGAAACTTGTTTTACACCGAGCATGTAAAAGAACCACTATATCATACACATGTTTACAAGGCAACCTCGGTGTCGGAATGATTAATATTTTAAAAGTTTCATTTTATTATTAAACAAATACTATTCGTTCTTGTAAAGTATTACAGTGGACGTGTGAGTACATTTGTATCCGTAAAGTGCCATCATTCCAGCTTCTGCGATTTTCTTTGATGTATTGCAATATTATCACAACAAGATTTTACTTTATCAGACTTCATATTTCTAATAGATCTTAACCAAAATCGATTTGCTTATACTGCGCATCCACGGCAATAGTTAGGAATGAATAGAAAATCAGCTCTTTTAATTTTCGTCTTCCAGAAAAATAATCGTAGGATTCAAAGAAAGCCTACTAATGAAGTAAATTATGGAAAGTTTTGCCATTATGTTCCCGTTATGTTGAATGCGATTTTGGCATAAACGTATTTCTCAAAATATCAACTGAAGCATAATTACAAAGCGGCTTACAAACTTTGTTATCAAACTCACAGATTGAAATAAAGATCACACAAAGGACTTGAACAGTTTGATTTGATAATTTTTCACGACTTTCAGTAATAAACCTTGAGCGAATTATCAATTTACGAGAGCAGCAATAAAAGGGCTTGTCGTAAACTTAAGCATTTATACCACGGCCATAACCACTGTTCTCAATTAATCCATTATCGTGAAAAGATGAAAAGATAGGTTGGGGTTTCCGATATTGGCGCGACATGGCCAAGAATTGTTAAGCAGATCACTAGAAAAGTTCGGCTCTGAGGCATTGAGTGACATACCGTCAACCAGAGCGGACAGATAGGCTTCGTATTTGGTTAAATTAATGGAAAATGTATTGTAATACGCAACTGCATCGACGCTACTTAAAAGAAAATCACTGCATCAATAATTAAAGAATAAAGTCTGGAAAATGTTATGGACATCTGGACCTGTAAGGAATTGTCGGATTATTTCTATAATGTTTTATTTCTCGGGACATACAGTGCGCAACTCAAGAACTAAGAATGGATTTTCAAAACTGTATTAGCCATAGCTTGAATAATAAAAGTGCCATTTCATTTGTGCAAGCACCATTTAAGGATATTATCTCTGATAAAATGAAGTTTTCATCGGAATAAATATCGTAATCTCGTTCATCTTGATTTAATCAACAGACGACATTAAAAGAAACTAATTGTCTTCAGAACTCGGAACATGCATGGTTAATGATATTCAGAGACAATAATAGAACTTGATTCTTCAGTCAAGTACAATCGTTATGTCATCGGAGATATGATTTCGGACGGAAATATTCAACAGAATTGGAAAACGTACACGTTTTAAAACAGTGAGAAAAGTTACTTAATGGCAGAGTATTCGCGAAACTCACTGCATTTGGCTTTACTTGTTTAATGTATTAACTTCTTCATTTAAACAACATTTCTACATGAACTTATTTAAAAGAAAGATACATTCAATGCGGAATATTAATTTTCTAGGAAGAATCGGATATGACGAATATATTATTGTCTCGGAACATATCAGTATTTGCCAACAGTACTAACACTCTTCTACCACGGATCTTAGATGTTATCTACGGATTAAATGAATCAAACGAGCAACGGCATTTTGGTGAAAAGCAGGTGTCGCCAGGAAGTATCGTTACAGGTGTTGTATTATTCTTTATAGCTGCCCTAACAATCACAGGAAATATAATGGTATTCGCCGCTGTGATATTCAATAAGAAACTACGGTCAGTTTCAAACTTATTTATTATGTCTCTAAGTATGGCCGATTTATTGCTAGGGACTGTGGTTATGATTCCTGCAACACTAAATGAAATATTTGGACGCTGGATACTAGCAAGTGGATTTTGTGTTGTTTGGGCGGGCTTCGATGTCATGCTCTGTAGTGCGTCAGTGTTGAACGTATGCCTGATAAGCCTTGATAGATACATTGCTGTGATGTCACCTCTACGTTACAAGGTCATCGTAACCCACCGACGGGCATTTGCTATGATAGCTGTTGCTTGGGTAATAGCGATTTGTGCATCATTCATTCCTCTGGGGACAGGTATCCACAATCCTGATTTACCAACACTTACTAACCTAACCTTTCTTACGGAAACACCTCAATGCCTTTTTATTCCAAGTTTAACATTTGTGCTGATAGCGTCAACTGTGACTATATTGCTGCCGATAATTGTTGCATTCGGACTATATTACCGGGTATCTAAGGAAGCAAAACGACAAGCATGTTTCGTAGGAGTCCTTATTGCACCTAGCAACATGCTTCTAGGAGCAAAAGTAGCAAACAAACACATCAGAGAACCATTCACCAGAAAAGCTACAGTAACCCTCGGAATAATTGTGGGTGCATACGTTGTGACATGGGCTCCATTTTTGATTACAAATATATTAGAAGCCTTATGTACTTGCGTCCATGTCAAACTGTTTAGTGCTTTCGTGTGGCTAGGGTATTGTAACAGCCTCATAAACCCCATCATTTACCCGTTCTTTATACGTGACTTTCGGAACGTTTATTTAACAGCGTTATTTAATGTATGCCCGTGTTTGACCTTTCTCCAAAAGTACAAACGCGACAGAGTTTTTTTCCAGAACGCGATGGAGTTCGTAAAGCGTTCGTCGGAAACCACAGAGAATAAATTATAAATTGACAAGCGGATACTTCGTGCCATTAAAGGGTTACATATTTTATTTGATACACGTATACGGTAGAATATTGAGTATGTGTCAAGTGTTTATAAATATTGCGTATTCGTCATTGTGATCGTTATTTCAACCGGAAATTAAACTTGTAGATGACGTTGAACAAGTCAGAACAAACCGTACACGCATTGTACCAGAACGTCGCATTTATCAGTTGCTTTCAACATTGATACTACATTGATTATGTAATAGAAACCTCATTCACCATAGAGATAAGTTTATATCTTATGTAAACAATCATGGTATATATTTGATAAAGTAGTAAGTGTTACTTGCGAAGTGAAATAATGTTCGATATTATTGTGTTACTGTACTCATTCCGTCACAGGTGTATGGTATTGTTGTGTTAAGATTTTATTATTGTAATGTGCTCGTTTATTATAAACACTGGTCTTTCAAATGTATGAATTATTACATGCATAGTTTAATATTCTTTTGTTACATGTTTTATCGGTCAGAGTTACACATTATTTTAATAAAGATTTAACGCCCAACGGCCAATTGCATTTTTAATATGTTCATATACTGGTTTATAAGTACTTATCTATACACATGGTTTGTAAATATAAATATTACCAACGCAATTTAAAAAAAAAAAAAGTTAAAACGATATACCAAATAAACTTTAGTATGATAGTAGTTCGTGTGTCACCTTGCACATTTAGGTGTACACTTTTAAGAAGAACTTAAACCCTTTTTGTAAGAAATAGAGTTTGGATATAAAAGATAATGGTCTTAGAATTGTTACCAGCTCTATATTTTATTCACTATTAATGCGTTGCGGGATTTCATTCCTAAATTGAACTGTTTTAAATTGAATGTCTTTTAATTGTAACTTTCTTGCTAACCTTAACATTATTGGAAAAAGTAATAATTTCTGTTTCTAGAAATTTAGGTTCATTTAAATCGCAGTTTAGGGACAGTTCAAGCAATAACAGTCTGCTTGTGCACATCCTTGGAGAAGTTGCTACATTTTGACATTAATATCCGTGAGTATGTACTTAGTATCAGCCATAAGAAGGTCCAACGTAGTTTATGAAGATGTGCACGAAACCATGGCGCTTGTTCTATTGTCATAATTGTGTCTCTTCCATTTCAAGTAATATAGTTGCACTCTTTTTTGTTTTAACCAGAATTGAAATTAAATACACAGTTTCATTGATGATATTGTGGTCTATATCATCTTAACAAAATATTGTTATGTCTATGGTCTTGTCAATTCATTTTGTGTACTCTTTTTTTAAAGACAATATACAATAATCTTTATTTAAATTCCAGTATATGATAACAAAAAACATTAGCACAATGAGCTATTTTCCAACACGAATAACTAATATACATATAATATCAGTTCATATCAATAAAGTGCTTACCTGAAAAAAAGCATAAGGTTTTAAATAGTTTACACATGTAAAAAAGTATGTACAAAAGCCGTTTTTATTCATGTAGACAATTACAAAAAGTAAGATGAAATAGAGCTAGTTGAAATACCAGTGTATAATGGTTCGGTATTTCAAAACTTTAAATTAAGAATATTGAGAGTATACATTTTAAACAGCAAAGTTGTAAGTAGCCTTAAGTAAATAGGAATTAACAGCATAGTAGATGTATATGCTATGATATAGACATTTGAAACAAACAGAAAACATTAGCCCTTAAAATTAAAAATTAATGTTCAATATGTCCGGTGAGTATTTTCTGTTGTTTTTTCATACCACATCTTCCATGGGTGTTATCTATCTTGCAAAAATATGCGTTTGACATTTACACATAATATTTTAAGTATCTTTCATGGCCGAGAGTGTAAGATAGTTTCATTCCGACCCGAGCGTAGGGTGGTTTGCGGAAAAGAGGTTTACCGAGTTTCCGCAAAACACTCTGCGCGCGGTTCGGGATGAACCTATCTTACACGAGCGGCTATAGTAGATGCTTTTTCTCCAACCTCAGTTAAACAAAATTAAGTGAAGATGTACTTTTTTGCTGGAACTCTTTTGTGCTTAGTGAAAATAATTGCGTATGGATATGCGATAATTCGTGGTTGTCATGGATATGCGCGCAGTGATTGGGATTATGTTAATAGTCAAATCGGTCTTTAAATAGTTCTAAGGAGAGTGAAGCATTATTTCTTAAAAAGTGCGTGAAAACCGTTTTATGGTGACATTTGAAGCGAGAAATAACTAATTAGCGTTCTAAATATTGCCACAAGACAAGGTTTCCATGATGATACAGACGACAATCTTCAACAAGGGAGGTAATTACAATGTGGCGACCGCTTAAAATGTGTTCCATACATATCTCCGCCCGTGGGCAAGATAAGACTTCCTAGCATGGTGTAATTATTGGATCTAATTATCTGAGGTGGGAAAAAATAATTGTAATACCTTCTGATCTCCCACTATCTTCTTTTTTAAAGTTATAAAACATTATTTGCATATTCAGCATTTATTAGAAGGACCTGTGCAGGTGCGGTTCAGCCTTATAAATTCTAGGTCGTGAGGGAGGCATTTCAAGCCCTGAGCGGCCTCAAAGCGGAAGTAATTCTTTCGATTGTTCTTACTGATGGTACATCTACACATTTTTAATATCTGAGATTAAAATTGCACGTCTTAAAAGCTACAAGTCTTTGAACATATTCTGGTGAGAAACCGTACCATGACAAGCATATGATATGTATAGATATTTGATATGTTTATTTAAATGTCCCTGTACCACTACGAATTAAATTATTAGAGAGAAAAAGGTGCGTATATAACTAAGATAATGTTTGATATAACACCGAAGTTCACACGATGCTTTATGAAACAGAAATTGATGGGAAAAACAACTGGAATCCCTAACTCGACCACCGACTCACTGTTTGCTAATGAGGTAGATAAGTTGGCGGAACATAGCGCCCTGCAGACAGTACCCCATCAGTTGTCGTCCTCCGGTTGGTGGAGGCGGGCTAAAAATAAAACGTTTAATCTAGAAAATAAATTAAGGAATTGATGGACATAAACATATCTCATTTGGAAACAGTCTAAAAATTAAAAACTGTACGTGATATGGAATACTAAAACAACGTTTAACATGGTTTTGACGTTATCTGCATTATTATAACATTGGAAACGAAACTGGAATTGCCTATTCCGTTTGAGAATACTCTCATGATTTAACAGTATGAGTATACTTCTATAATCGTCGTTTGAGTATATGAACTAATATCTTAAATGCCATATATATTGTTACAATTATGTTTTTACATTACTTTACATTCTGATGTGTCATACGGAGTGTCCAATATGTTTGCAAAACAATACCACAAAATACCCAAAACTTGAAACATTACAAAAAAAGAAGTTAAATGTTAAAACATACCATTCAGCTATCGGTGTAATAATGATTTGATACAAACAATTGTTCTTCCGAGCAAACGCGATATCGTCTAAGAGAATATTATAACAAGGAAACTACAGGAACAAGCCAAGTAGACCAAAAGCTTGTTTAAAGGCACAAGGACCAAAGCCAAACAGACCTTAACTCGAGATAAACAAACGAAAAAGACAACGAACACAATATTACGTACATATCGAAACATCATTTGAGTAATTACTGTTGATATGATATTTTGTGCAATGAGATCACTGTAAGTTCACTGTTTTAACTGTTCGATTAATTATGCAATAACTCGGCATCAACTTCTTATTATTACATTAACCTTGTTTATCGGCGGTATGAAATGAACATCATCTAACCAAAATGCGCATGCGCAACACGACACAACTATAGGAGACTCAGACTGCAAAGTATGCCATTTCAAGATTTTTACGTATATCACAACCCTAACAATTCAGATCAAATCCGACAAAAAAGATTAATCATGTTTATCCTAAGAACATAAATTCAATTTGATGTTTAGCACTATGAATTTTCCATATAATCCTTTTGCATCAGGCATAAAGTTCTAGTACAGCAAAAATCATATTAATATCTGAGATTCGCATGCATTACTAAGACTTTAGTAAAATAGAAACCTAAAATAGCATTCTCAATCATAAATATAGACAGTGCATCCTGGACTGCATCAAGGCACAGACATAATTAATTCACAAAAAGAATCCAGACTATATTACGAGTAATTTAACCGAATGCATTTCAATAATTTCATTCCAACTTACAGGATTATCAATGTCGATGCAAACTGTTAAAACTGTAGGTGCATCTTTTTTCTTAATCCCAATATAAAAACGGAAGAAAAAGAAAAATTTGGAAATAACACATACCATCACCATCTGTCTTGTTAAAATATTTGTTATACAAATCAACACTTTTTTTCACGTTCAATGTCTTATCTCCTTTTTGTCTGTTGAAGTAAAAAGCAAGGCGCAAAACGGAACGCCTCATTATGGCCAGATTTTTATTTTATTTTGACAATGGCGTTTTCTTTAAACAGGGAGTGTGCTTACTTGGCTTAATTCAAAAATTCTTGACCACCATTTTGTGTATTGTTTTGAGCATAACAAGATGTAAATAGAAATGTCTTGGATTCAAATATTCTGACGAAAGCCATGAAGATATAATAAGAAAAGAAAACTTTTGATAGAAACAAGTGGCACTGCGGAACACCGCATTATATCCGGATCTTTCATCTAGACAATCGCGTTTGTTTTTGAAAAGGATTTATAGCTTGTTAGCAGTTATAAAAAGAAATGCCTTTTTACTACCATCTTAGATATCATGAAGAAAAAACTGTTAGATCAAAATGATTAAAAAAGTTGATTTTGTCACGGGGATTGTTTTATCTAAGATTTGACCTTGTGACTTATTTTTTCATCTATGATAACCCGTATTCATAGCCGTCCAAGACTACATGCAGCTACGTATACTGACCAAGTTTCATAATAATTGGATACAAACTATTGAATATTTTACGAGGAAATGTTTTCTTCTAAGAAACCTAGTGACCTAGTTTTTGACCTGAGATGTCCCATATTTATAATTATTCAAAACAATATGCAGTCACTTATTCTGACCACGTTTGATACAAAAAGTTATTGAAATTATGACTTTGTTTTTTTAGTTTTGGGTTTAAGGCTACCGATATTGATAACATGCTTAAATTCTGACCAAGTTTTATTTTAATTGGAATAAATCTACTGAATGTATGACATGAAATAACATATTTAAAGCAAGGTTGATATCGGCATGCGACCGCCCGCTCGCTCAATTGCACGGTTTCGTCATTCTTTAACCCGTATTTTTTAAAATGTGCATTAGGATATTGGAGATGAATCTATTTGTTGACTTATATTGATATTTTTTGCATTATGAAGGTATGATTAACCTTGAATGACGATGGTCAGTATTTCAAAAGGCAACCAAGACAGCTTTATGGGCAGTTGAGGTTTCCATTACATCTATTTTATGAGACATTTTTTGTTGGAACTCTTTTGTGCTTAGTGAAAATAATTGCGTATGGATATGCGATAATTCGCGGATGTCATGGATATGCGCGCAGTGATTCAGATTAAGTTAATAGTCAAATCGGTCTTTGAATCTGAGGAGATTGAAGCATTATTTCTTGAAAGGTGCGTGAAAACTTTGTTATGGTGACATTTGAAGCGAGAAATAATTAATTAGCGTTCTAAAAATTGCCACAAGACAAGGTTTCCATGATGCTACAGACGACAGTCTTCAACAAGGGAGGTAATTACAATGTGGTGACCATTAAAAAGGAGTTCCATACGGGCATTTTATCTTCGCTCGTGGGGAAGATAAGAATTTCTAGCATGGTTATATTATTGGATCTACTTATCTGAGGTGGAAGAAAATAAAGGTCTGCACTCGGCTTCAGTTTGTCCATGCTGTTCAGGACTACTTGCAAAATAGTATTCTAATGAAGTTTAATAACAATTGGATCAAGGTTATTGAATTTATGACTGGGATTTTCTTCTAAGATTTAAAATCATAACCTAGTTTTTACATGAGGCGACCAATATTCGTACATGTCAAGACAACATGCAGACAAGTAATTTTCATAACAATTGGGAGTCCAATCTATTGCATTTATAACGGGGATTGTTTTTCACTTTACGATGCGACCTAATGAGCTTGGTTTTTTATCTGAGGTGACCCATATTTAGTATTGTTTGCGGCATAATACAGACCAATTTTCATAACTATCGGATACCAAGTATCGAATTTATGATATGATATAAAAACTTAACCGTAGATTTGTTAACGACTTAAACAACCACCTGCACAACCACCGACCCTTTCAATCTGTAACCCTTTTTATTTGCATTTATATAGGAATGGTTATATGAAACCGTTGAACCTAAATGACGATGGTAAAAAATCTAAAAAGCAAAACAGACAGATAATAATCATAGAGACACACATTGCACATATCCGAGGATTATTTTGCAAACGACACTGCTAACATAAAGGTTAGCCGGAGATTATCAAAACAACATATGAGGCATTTCACACGTGGAAAGAGTCAAGTGGTTAGTAAGCGAAGGATAATTTTGAACACTTTTTTGCTAAAATGTTAGAAGTATGTGATCACCAGAATAATGGTTATGCCCCTGTGTCACGATAGATAATTCAATGACTGAAATTAATGAATAACCTTAAACCATAACGTATTTAGAAACCTCTTCGGCATGGCTTTTGAAGACTAAGTAAGACTTAACCGAGGACTTGGGTGGGGAGGATAACCTCACATCTGATCCACATGTATCAACAAAATATGGACATCTTTAATGTAGCTCGTATTTATCGCCAATGACGCAGCGTACTTTATGTGGCGGCTGTAAAAAAGCCGCACGTACCCCATCAACTATGTAATCATCCATTGTCAGGTATTTCAGGATCTTCAGATATGTCTCAGGCCAGAGTTCTTTTTAAATGTACTTCGTCTAATGGGAATTTTCTCAAAAATGAGTGTAAGGAGGGCGGGGGGAATAAACAAATAAACACACAATTGAAATAAGAAAGCATCGGGGTAAAAAATAAATATTTTTTCCCCCATTTTTGTTTATTTTAATAAAATTTATATGACTTGTTTTGATGTTCTTCACATGTGATTTGCACTTACTACTGTTATTATGTTTAGTAGATATATCCTGTCCAAGAAGCAAGAAAACAAGGACCCCAAATTACAACTTTTTCTGAAAAAAGTAATTTTTTAATGTTCGAAAATTATTCGTTTTCATAAGAAGACTATTTTAATTGATGTTTTATTATTTGATCTTTATACATAGCAAATACATTGAACACAAGCGAAAAGCACAAAATTGTCATGATCTTCTTAAATGAACATTGGCGCGTGTCAAGTTCGTTCCGAAATCTATCGTCTCCGGTCTTAATGTAGTTTACGTCCTCGTCTTCAATATCCTAATTTAGAGGATCCTAATGTTTCAGCAAGTTCTATTGTGAATTTTGGTTATTTTGTGTGTTTTCCATCAAACTTTTAATTGGTGCTTTGAATTACCGTACCGAAGACGCCATGATGTCATCGCAGGTAGGCTGGTTTTCGTTGTTTCAAATAAGTATGATCTTTTTACCGTTTCAAATTGATACTCAGAATATCGTTCTGAATGTAATAATCACGCGGATAAAGACGGAATCGGCGGCGAAAACAAATGAAGAATTTAAATTTTTATTTGTATTGTGTTTTGCAATATTTACGTACGGCGCGCTCGTAAAAACGAATCATAATAATAAAAAATACTGCCTTACTGCCAATTACCAATTCCAAGCACTTGACAACCAGCTTGTCTTTTTTTGTTTATTTGAAGGTATTTTATGTTTCTGAAGATTTTTCAGAATGTATTCCACATGGCTTCAAACTTGAATGCATAAGCGATGCATATTATCTTATATTTATGTTTATCAAATAATTACTGTTTCTCGTGTGTATTTATTGAACTTCTCTAGCGGTTTCTCGGTAACACTAATGGCAATCGTAAGATTGTAACTAAAATATGGTTATTTGAGTGTGCAATTGTGGAACTTTCATTTACAGTCGCATTTTAGTCGAATTATCCTTTACCTAACATTTGCCGAAGACAAATATCGTGCCAGCAATATTGTTTTAGTTGTTTTTGTTTGTAATTCAATAAGTTATGTTATTTCAATCTATGAAATGATCAACAAAAACATAAAACTGTTTTCTTTGTAGCTACAATCTAACCTTAACACAATCTGACAATGTAAAGGACGTTTAAATTGTGAAGACCAATCTCTTTCCAGGAATATCAGTTTAGATGTTTCGTGATCGTAATTTAATATTTTATCTTATTTGTATATTATGTCTTAGTAGCTAGATTATAATACTACAATCTAACCATATCACTATCTGACAATGTTTATGACGTTCAAATTATACCCAGTTCCTACAAGACGCGAGCATAAAATGAGAAACAATCCCTCTTTTCCATATGGAACTTCCGTGATATTTCCGAGTAAGGCTTACCCATTGTTTGCATTTATAAACATGAGTTAAAGTTTCACAGACCAAATCATCAGAGCTTGCTAATGACCTCATAAGTACCGCTTATCAGTTCACAAACACTCTATTAGTAATTAAATGTAATACCGCATGTCGCAACGTATAACGCATGGAACTAATCTAGCCATATCTTAAATGCTGCTTTTTCAGTTTATTAACATACTGATGTCACTATTGCCATTGAAGTAACTGATTTATCAAAGAAGGTTTTTTTATCAAAACCCGCTGTTGAAACGGATATTTTGCAATGTGCCGAATGGTTTCATGTCAACCGAGGTATAAAAATTCCATTAGATGATTAAAAGTAACCATAAACATTTCAAACAGATTTTAACAAAAACTAATCGGGTCATTGAAGACAGACTAAAACAATTAAACGCTAAATGAATTGTCTGCCGCAATTGTCTGGCTAATTCCAGGGTCCTTATGTCGGCACATGACGTGATTTTGTTTTTAGTTGTGATGATGTTATTGTCTCTCAAATAAGACAATTTGTATTGAAAGATAACATATAAATAGGCGTTTAAAAGTACAGAATTAGACAAAAATATGCATTACCGTTCTTCCGTAGCGGACAACAACTTCATCGTAGACGACACGTTCACTAGTGGTATTGTGCTAGCAAAACTCTTAATATGCCGAATTACAAAGCAATAGTAATGAATATGAACCAATTCTACATTTCAAGCCCAAAGTGGTATTATGCCCGGAGCATGTCCTCACAAGACCTTATGTCAAATCCAGGATTTTATCCAAATGGACAAGGCGGAGGATGATAACAATGGCAAGCGGAAAGTACCTGTGGTAACATGACAAGGGGACATAATGCAATTTCTATGCTAGTACAACTTATTCGAGCTAGTACATGTGCGTAGGATGGACATATTACCGCTTTAAACTCAACGCAGAGACGGTAGATTTGTGTGACAATGGTGTTAGCATCCACGTCTCTTTGACATTCATATTGGTTCTTGTATCAAATATCAGAATCTTCTCTCAATATGAATGTTTTACCTTCGTAAAAAAGTTCATTTGTCCAACAACTATATGTAATGTCTAAAACCTTTCAAGCTCAAATAAGAAGAATAACAAATAAGTATTAAGAAAGAAAACGCATACTCAAAACTGCGAAACCCGACAATTATTTCTTTAACACAGAATTTTTTAATGAAAAGGACGTAGACATTGACACATTTCCATATATAGTACCCTTTTGATTCAATACGCATTTTAAAATACTGTCTGCATTCTAATTTGGTAGACTTATGATATTTGGCATGGGAATTGCACAAATATCGAATGACCGGGAAAAAATAAATGGGTTGATATTTTGATTCCTCGGACATTAAAGTTTTCCAAAATTCCATCAAACTACATTTCTATGAATTAAGCCATATCTAACATGGGATTTGATGAATTGCAAAATTTTCAAGGGCGTATATTCAAATCTCGTTAGAGAAGTATTTTGATGGCAAATTTTCTAAATTTCTAAGCGATAGTTTTATAGTTTATTGATGGTCTCGAATATTTGATAATTGAATTATATGTGCATCTGACATTCATTTGCAGAAATAAAATTTTAAGACGTCTTATCATTTTACGTTGGTATAAACGTGCGCCAAATCACTGTTCATGAGACGAAAGCGGTTGTAATTGAAACTATGCGTTGTATTTGATATTGCTTCAGTTGCTAAACGTCTGCATATGTGGCAAGTGATTTATATAATACTGAAAACTTACAAAGCTGCTTCCGAAAAAAACGCTTCCCTTCTTTAAAAACTTTCTGTGCTATTCTTACAGCAAAACCTCAACGAAATAGAAGTAGTAGCAGCAGCAGCATCAGTAGCAGTGGCAGTAGCAGTAGTAGCAGTAGTAATCTTCTACTCTCCAACCCACTTGACTTGTAACTCATGCACATACGACAGTTACAAACACTACAACGGTGGTAAGATATAAACATGATGTTGCTACTAGAGATAACAGTTTTATAAATACAGAAGAGCTTTGAATGAACAATGGTTATCTATAAGTGACTTGTTTAAAAAGGGCCAAGTGTTACTATAAGTATAAAATAGAGTTTGAACACTGAGGTTGAAATGATCCACATGATGTTACATATTGTTATATGGAGCGAGAATTATCGCCTGTGATTAATCAGCTTTATTATTACAGTAGTTTAAAGATATCATTTATGTTCCACTTATACGTTATAAAAACTAATGCGTATTTGTTTAAAAGCAAAATTGCATTGGAAAATGATTTTTTAGAAATGCAAATCTTGTTAAAATATATTCAGCTAAAGGGTTATCGGATGTATGTTACTACCTAGTAACCTAATTATTTCGAAAATAAAATCATTAAAACAATCCATCAAACTCATCTACTTACCGGTAATACCATCCAAGCTCAGAATTTGTTTTGAATACAAAACAATACATATATTGTCTTGAAACTTTGTCATAGTCGGATACGCCGGAGTTGTTAAAAGAAACACCCTACTTAGGTTCCTAATCGTCTGGCAATTTGTTCTATGGTTCAAATATTTTATTTGCCTTCTTTGGTCGTTTTAAAAAGCCTATTCGGATTTAAATGTTCAGGCTCGCCTTTCCTGATTTATCGTTTTGACATTTATTTGTAAAGTAGTTGTAAAGAACTTTTAACAAGGCAGACTTGGCTTCAACAGACCCCCTACTAAAAATGTAAATAATGTGCACATTTTACCTTTCAATAGGACACATGCAGATTAATAAAGATTGATTAATGTTCAGTAAACATTTTATTTTAGTGCAGGTGTGTCGAATGGTCTCCTTCAAATCCAGACTACCTGCAAAATCGTTCAATATTCTTTTGTTTGTCCGAACGAAAATTATATTTATATGAAAAACTACAGAAACAAGCCTAGTAGCTGAAAGTTTAAACATAAACCCCGTTTAATGGCACAGCGTAAACGCCAAAAACATTGTCGAACTCCTGCATGATATTTTGACGAACATTTGTGCTATGTTCGTTGTCTATCGGTGAAGAACGGTGTTGACGATTTGAAAAGTACTAGTATATCCGTAGTGAATTGCTAACAACCATACTTTGGTGAATCCTGAGGCTAATTATCAAAGCGTTTTATTCCAGGGTATTCTCATATTACTAGGGGCAAAGAGAACGTATACATCTGATCATGATTCCAATGAATTGTTTCATATTCAAAGCGATTCTTTAATTTAATTCAGAAGAAATTAAATGCGCATGTTTTCTTTTGTAAAAGAAATAAAGTACCATACATGTGAAAAATAACTGTACTGCAGATTTACAGGGGATAAAAGTTTTCAACTTTGGAAAATTATATTATTTAGAAAAAAAAGTTGATTCATAGTGGCCTTGATAACAATATAAGGGAATAATAGTGCAATCATGTCTCTATGTCGCTCACTTGAGTATACTCAATGCATAATGTTTTATGACAGCAGTTTTGATATCGGGGGTAAATATGAGTAAACTTGTTAGAGGACCACGAGGTGATACTACCTACCAATTTCTAAGCTCTCGGTGTTTTGGACATTTTCTTTTTTCGTATAAAAAATAAACAAGAGACCACTGGAGTGTTTCCAGTATTTACCAAAAGTACACAATATCTGCAAACAAAAAACACTAGTCAATGTTACATACCAAATATCTAAGCTTTCGACCTAATGTTTTTGGACAGTTATATATGTGAAGATATTCCTTTTCGTTGTCTTTGCAACCAGAATTATAATTTTTTGAGCAATTTTCAATGGATACCATACATTGACCTTTCATGAAGTTTTGTTGAAATGCACCTTGTGGTTAAGGAGGAGTAGTTTGAACGATGAATGCCACACAGACGTGCTTAACCTGAAACAATCAGAAATACTTTAATCACAGAACTGAAGAATTTTTTTTTTTTATGTATTTGTGATTCTATGACTGTTTCTATTTTATCGAATATGATCATTTGATTTTTATTGTTGTTGGATAGGCAAAATAGCACACTTTCTATCTCTCAATACTGAATACACACTTAAGGTATTAGCCATGTTATACAACTCGGGAAACATCGGGTAACATCGACATATATCGCCACTCGCCGTAACAGATCGCGACGAACATCGGGCGTATTCGGCCTGTACCGGATGTTGCTATTTTAAGAAACAGAAGGTATTTCCCGGCTATTCATAGGTCAATAATGGAATTTCTTCATCGTAGGATTTGGAAACATTGTGATGTTTTTCTCATGAATATACGTTTAAAATAAATAAACACTAAAAGTACACACTGACAGTTGATTACGATACATCTAACAATTTGAGTCATTACAGTAAAACATGGATTATAAGTGAAATATACGTGTAAGAGAAGATTTTCTCTCAAAAAAACCAACTGTCAACAATCGGCATGGAACTGGGATATTCGGATATTCGTATCAAAGGGCTCTGAACGTAAGTATCCTTGAGCAGTCTTGTACGTTGATGTGTTCAAAAACTATTGACATTCATTGGCTTGGTGTAGGTCTCGTTAAAACCCCATACTGTTGTGAATCATTATCAACCATATGCACAACAACTACACATTTGTGCCTACCAACCCTTACTCTTGGCTAAAACAGATATTAGTGCAGAATGTATAATATTTGTGCATTTGTATTTTACGGTGGTAGTTTCTGCTGGTTGATAATCAGAAGTCTAATTTCTTTCAGGCAGGAAAATGACTGAATATTACTTAGTCAACAACACTGGGTTATGAAGAATTCCAGCCTGCATTTAATACTATGTTGGATCCTTGAGAGCCGATTTGACAGCCATGTCCATCCACAAGGCAGTCGCATCTGATCGATATGATGTGAGTATTTCATATATAACATATTTGACTTGGTTTTTGTTTTTATAAACACACTGTATTCAATAATCAAGTGGTGGTGGTGATGGTGGTCAAGTGGTGGTGGTGGTGGTGGTGGTGATGATGATGATGATGATGATGATGATGATTATGATGATGATGATGATGAATTTTATTGATAAATTTAATAATTTTCTTTATATATATATACATGTATGAATCAGCTTGTTGTTGTTTTTTCAAAATAATGTCGAGAAATATTAAACTGTTTATATTTTATTTTGTATATGTATGGCAGTATAATTATCTATACTTATTAGTTAAAAAGGCTTTAAAGTACAACTTGTTTCCTTTACAGCACTAAACATTCTTGATGGGTAAAGTACCTGAAGGTGCATGAAAACCAAATCAGCATTGACTCAGCATTGAGTAGTTATCATCTGTGCACACACTACAAGTACAAAGCATGGGAACAGACCAAACTTCAAATGTTGAAGAGTGAATAATTATTGTGAAAAAAACACTAAATGTTAGAATACCAATGACAAAATAAAACAGATAGACATCAAATTACCCACAGAGATTGTTTACATGTTATAATATTAAAAAAAAACATTAGTTGAGAACTTTCACACTGATATTTTGGAAGGGCGATCCCACTTAGTGTTCTTGTTTCTTCACATATTTTAGTTTAAAAGTACACTCATTTGTTTTAAACTCTGTATTCTGAGTTAGTATCATAAGTAAAATTCATTTATTTGAAAGAGTACATTTTATGAATAAGTCCAATTAAGCTTTATAAATTTTTACAAGAAAAAGGTTGATTTTTAAGCATTTTATTAGCTATAAAAATGTATGGTAACATGACATTATGTATATTTTCTTCGAAACTGGACGGTAAATTATCATAAATTGTCTTTTAAATTGTTCAATAGACATCATAGATAATATCTAAAATGATTTCAGCAGCTTGCCTTATAGTTAACTATTTTTTATGAATTTTATAAAACTGCTATATATTTTCAAACATCGAAAAACTGCTCTTTTCCGAAGAATCATAAGATCAATTAAAATGATTTTTTTCCATGTGTATCAATAATGTGTTCGTTTGAACTTTAGTTTTCTGTTAACTGAAGTTTATTTTACCAGAAACTGTTGTGTTTATTTCATAATCTCTGATAATGCGAAAAAAAATCAAATATAGACAAAATATTTACTCGTCGCTCTTTGTAGCCCTTGGAGTCTGGGGGTGGGTGTAATGAAACATAAATAACTTTTTTAATTCACGGTAAAAGATCTTCAAAATTTGGATAAAAGTCCCATAGTGTAACGTGATTATAACTATGTTGTCGGTTAAAGCTTTCAAAAAAGTGTGTATTACGCGGCTAATACCTTAATATGAACATATCAGTTTCGGTTTTGTTTCCTTATGCCATTAAACAATGAATATGCTGCTACTAGACGTCGGATCAGGATACTGGGAAAATTCTTTAAAAAAAAATGTATTTCTGTGAGACACTAAATCGTTTTGTTTATTGACGAACTTGAATGTGGTATAACCTGAATTTAACATTTAAAACAGGATAGTTAATCTTTGTTCTTGTACATTTGATATTTAAACAAACATCACCGCCAGAAAAGTGATAAGGTCACTCCGGTTAATGCATATGTAGGTGAATGCCGATAAAGACATCAAAAGTAACACATTAAGAAGTTAGGTTAATTTGAGATTCCGGAGAGGACAGCATGTCCGTATCTAATTTCAATTTGTTCTTTGATGTAAGCCATGTGTGATACATCTATATCAACAATAAATTATAGATAGTCAGTCAGGCAAATACCACTATCGCTTAAGTTGCTCTTTTGGCCATGTGTCCTTGTTGTTATATACATGCATTTCTGTCTCAAACAAGACAAGCATTAATGCATTTAAGGCAGTTGTTCAATAGTTTATCGGTCAATATCATTTCATTAATGAATATGATGTAACAACCAGACATAATGAAACAATAACGTTGTAGCAAAATATGTATTAGTAATACGTACTGGTAAAAACATAAACAATGTATATATGCAAATGGCGAAAGCAATGGCATCTATTACATGCTGATGTAACTAATATAATTCAGCGAATGTACGTTCAAACCGCTCGGTATTGTATGTATCCGTTCATTCAGCAATAATGATTTACAGCTGTGCAGTTAGCAATAAGATAGCATTATACTTTAGTTTGAACTGAACGCCAAACTGCACAGTATATGCAATATCATATCTTTATCTATTACATTCAAACAACCCACATAGACACATAAGCTAACCAATTAGTGACGTGATTTCCGAAACAATAAATAAACAACGTGTTTCCGGAATCAATGTCTAAAAAAAGGAATACAGCAGCATTTTATTTCCGACTTCCTCCATTTCTGGTTTTGAGCTGTGCATTAAAAAATGTAATCGTTATTCTTTTTTCAAAAAATAAGTACACTATCACAAGCAACATATGAAATGTAATTGCGGTGCCCAAATTCAAGGAATATAAGTATCATCCATGACCGAGAGTCTAAGATAAAATAATCCAAACCCGAGCGTAGGGTATTTTTACGGAAACGAGGTTTACCGAGTTTCAGCAAAGCACCATGCAAGAGGGTTGAGATGAACCTATCTTACTCTCTCGGCCATGTAAGATGCTTTTCATCCCACCATAGTTAAATAAATAAAGTAAAAATGTACTTTTTCGCTGGAAATCTTGTACATAGTCAAAATGATGTGCGTATAGATGTTTGATAATACGTTGTTGTCTTGATTATGCGCGCAGTGATTCAGATTATAGTTAAATCTTTCCTTAAAATAGTTCTGCGAAGAGTGCAGCATTCTTTCTTGAATGGAGCGTGAACGCTTTTTATGGTGCCATTTGAAGCGAGAAATGATGAATTTAGATTTTAAATATTGCCGAAGGATAAGGTTTCCATGATGCTACTTTTTTTCGTAAAGAACACCCAAAATATATAATTTTATAAGTAAAACGCACTTAATTAATCCTGATAATCATCCTTATGTTGCATGAGTTCAAAAAACGCAAATTAAAAAATAACAAGCCGTTATTAATGTATTATTGTTTCAACCAACAAGCTGTATGATACACTCTGAAAGATAATTAGAAGAAATAACAAGTTGCTTGACGCAGGTATGTTTAATGAGATACTAACTTCATTAAACGTGACTGTCTTTACACAAAATAAAATTTTGTGGCAGAAGAGTACGTAATTAAGGTCAAGGTCATTTAGTACAATACAAAACGTTTGTCTAGATAAGGAATCTTTCGGTAATTGTAGGACGCTTTAAATTGTATACATTTAAGTGTAACGAAAATCCGCTTATATTAATTGCCTTGCTTGTTGATGATATAGCAAATTTTGAATATGCTGTGTCTAATGGTAATTTGTTGACAACGTTTTATTTTTTGTCCAATGAGTAGGCAGTATTCCTTAAATTTTCTAATTCACTTATGTTTGTAAATCAACACTTAGTCATTATTGATTTAAACCAGGTAAAGAGATAGATGTAAACAGTGTTAGAGGATAGTTTACACAAAACCATTGTTTATGTCCATTGTAACTTTTCCGATTATCACAATCGATGTCGAATCGATGCTGTGTCCATTCTCAAACACACCTTTCATGAGTGTAACAAATATTTCGCGTCGCTATTTATAAGATTCTATTATGTTCCGTTTCAGAGCGAATGAATCACTCCCTCTTTACAATGTACCCTTATTAAAAAATAATCTCCATTTCATGGTAACCAATCTTTATTATTATAGTTTATTTATTTATTATGATATCGACCTCCTTTACTGTTTACCCAGAACATATTTAACATGATTTTGATCTTCCTTGTTTATTTGTTTGTGTCAAAACAATAACTTTATTTATAATATATAAAAAAGCAACTGGTTGCTTGATAAGCCTAGTGTTCAGCGAACTCGCTTAACATCAAGGCGACCCGGCCCGAGTGCATGTAAGTTGTAAGTGTATTTTCCTGGTTCCGCGGTTCCCTCCACATCAAGAGCTAATCGCCGTGCCAACATGAGTGACTTTGAATAATTTAATATAACTTTCTTAATAAACGTTGTAAAATAAAACAAAAAAACACGTGTATTCCAAATGGGACTGAAAAATAGGGATACTATGAACACATGCTTTTCTGACGTCTTGTATCACATCGAGTTCGGTGTATAAACACGCAGGGGTCGAGGTGGATGCAAGTTCATATATCTAACTAGATGTGATACAGGTCTATCGTAATATTCAATTAAGAAATTGTCTTCGTTGATTAATTGTTCGTAATTATACCGAACGAAACTGCTATTAGTTTTTACACGACATTTCAACTACTTCCTGTTCCAGAAATGATGTCATAAATAAATCGTATGAATGATGAAGTGCAGCTTCTGGAGAAAGAAAAATTGTTTATTACGTAAGGCCTTAGCATTGTGGTTCTTTTCGTTTAAGAAATATTATCTCTGTAGGCCACCTACCAATGTTAAAAGTAGGCGTCCACACTGCCCTAATTGATCGTATTGAGGCCATATTTCCACTTCAGACTTGAATATTAATTGAAAGTTCTAGATGTACTGTATTAATTAGGAGTATATATCAGTGTCAAAACATCGTTTTCTGTTTCCAATGTATTCAGTTTCTACAATTAACTGGTATTATAAATACTGAAGGATTTAGCCTTATTACTGCAATATCGTTTAAAAATAGTAATGCTATAGACACATGATACTGTTATCCATAGACAAATTCTACTATTGTAAATAGCAAACATACAAAATTGAAAAACCGGTTTCACAAAAAACACTACCAGAAAGGGAGTAGCTCGATACAGACAATATAGACTGCAGGCTATACTATATCGGAGCAAGACATGACAAAATGAAAAAGGGAAAAAATCGAAACATCAACTTAAATGCAAACATATACGGCTTAAACATTTTAACATACAGAGCATTTCGAAACATGGGCCTAAAAGGTCTCCTTTTGAAAATGGCTACACATCATGTTCGACCAAGATCCGTCCAAAGTTTGGATATTTTAGTATTGCGGTTCATCGATGTATTTTGACGAAACCCATGCCTAAGTTATATAAAATAAACTATTTACTCTAAATCAATTTTATTCAAATTAATATGTTCGCTCTTCAATTTGTGATTTTTGAACACATTTTATTTGTTGAATACTTTATTAAATGCAGTACTTTAACTTAAGGGTATTATTTGTTTCAAAATGTGATAGAAGTTAATATGTTAAGACTTTTAAATGTCAATAAGGGTTTTAATGAATAAAATATTCTATTCATTTTACAGAAGTATTAAACCAAAGAATTGTTTAATTGCCACCAATATATGCACTAATATCATGTCCAACATGATGGTACGGCTTACTCTTTGGTTAAATAAAAAATAATCGTTATATTCTCCGGAAGTTAATTTAAGATATCACAGCATTTGTAGTGAGATATATACTTTGGACATTCAATTCTAACCGTCAGCATCATCCCACTATTCGAGAATTATTACAGCAAAAACATTGAAATTATTTTCCATGAGATTTGGCATTACCAAAGGAATTTTTTTGGTACCTTACAACTGTGAGAAACGTTAAATTACAAAGGAAAAATAAATAATGGGCACATGTACTGGATTCGAATCTCGTATGAAGTGTCCCAGCTGCATTAAATGCAAGAAACACTTGGCTTTTTTCTTTACAGATTCGATTAACGGAAAGATAAGTAGTTTATAATCAATAACCTCGTAACTTTGTTTGTTTACCTGTTATAATTCTTTATTTGTCTACTGGGATTTTCGTTGAAGTTCCCATTGTATTTTAAAGAGATTGGCTCATTTCAAGTTCAGTAGAATCCATTGATACTTTTTGTAAACAAATATTATATTTGGAACTTTTCAGGTTCTGTAACTAATTCATAGACCATAACAGAGTTCACTAATTAACGCAAACGGACGAAGACATCACGCAATCTGCAAACCACTGACTGGAATCAAGCAACAAAAATCCTGCAATTGCCCAATCGAAGCTTTCTCAAAACAAATAAGTGCGCCAAATGATGATCAAATTTATACAATTATTATACCATTTTCTTTGTTTTCATTAAATATAAATGACACTTGTCTTAACGTGATTTGTCTCCGATATAATTTTATTTAGAAAGCAAGCTAGGGATATTGTTTATTATATTTCAAACATATAATCTTCGTTCCATTGTTCTTTTCAATTTAGACAAAAGATGAGATCGCAGCATTTCATATATCCGTCCCTTAATTGATTTTTTATGCATTTTTCTTTAACCGTTAGTAACGGTTTAAGCCATAAAACATTAAATTTGGAATGAAAATATGAAGACCTGCAATCTGATCTTTTGTCAGCAGTCTTTCATGACTGGTTTGCAGATATTTACGCAAAAATTTGCTAATTCCAAGACAAAAGATAAAACAGTTGGAAAAACGGCAAATCTGTGAGAGTGCAGCTTTAGGTGTCTAGGAGAAGTGTTTGGATCTCGGGGAATTTTTGCTCGAAAGCAACCAAATGCATGCGCAGTTTCTTTATACTTCATGAAATTATATCCAAATTAGTTGATATTATTTTTCGATTGTTTGGTAATAGTTTAAATCAATATTTCTTTTGAATCTAAAATATTTTTACACTTTCAACACTCGTTGTGATTGAATTATTTTTTAATTAATCATAACCGCCGACATAACATCGACTTTCGTTTATCATTGATCACGTTACTACCAGAATGGCGTTATTCGCAATTATCTGCAATTTAATTAATTGTATCTATTAACCTTAGAATTTGTGTGATAATTTAGTTTATGAAGCAAACTACTAACGCATACTATAGTTTGCCATGTGCAATCCAACGTTAGCGTTACAATGGGCTGTGTGTCGAAACGATTCAGTATCTAAAATCACGTTGTCATGGAACACTGGAAATTAAAAAAAAATGTAATATATATTTATAGCCCTGGTGATATTTTAAAAAAGTTTAAGAGTTAAATTTATGCACATTACACCTTTAACATACCTTCTTTAGAACATGGTCAATTCAATTATATACATGATTCGTGAGGTTATTCGTCAGGTTATAAATAAGAAAATGATTTGTCCTTATGAAAGTTTGAAAAGTTTAGTGGAGACTTTTTTTATATATTGTCCTCGTCAATGAAACAAATATGGTCAGTTTTGTTTGCATTAGTTAATTTAACGATTCTATTTGTGTTTGTAATGTGTTGAAGATGTAAACTTGCATTTGGTTGATTTGATATAATGAATAGATAATTATTTTTGTGGTTTGAGATTTTTGAGAATTGATTATAAAAATAACATACTTCGCTTTTTATGATTTTTATGTTGCATTTATGGTTTGGGTTTTCAGTCATAACCAGAGTTAGAATATTCACTGTGGAAGTTGCAAGTCAGAGGCCTTAAGGACTCCACGTGTACTTTGACCAGTCCAATTGCGTTCATATCCCCGATAATGACATCAACCCCGCAATTCATTACTTATATTTACACTAATAGTTCATTATTTCATTCTATAATTGTTAAAAAATACCTCATTTCATTTAAGAAAACCTTTCAGTAACCCTTTCTTACCCATTCTGTAAATAGAACGACCGGACTGTAACCGGAAGCATGTTTGTCAAATGACGGCACAATAACGCGGGAAAAGATCAACAACTTGAAATCACTTTGAAACGTAAAATTTAAACACTTATGGCAACAATACATTTAAAATTAAAAAAATAACACTTTCTACAATGTTGATTTATATTTTACGGGACCTGCTGACACACTACAAACAATAACAAGATCAATATTTTTCATGTATATTGTTATGCGATGAATTGCGATCCTATCATATCCAAATATGTTGCGTTCATCGATTGATAAACGCAATTGCCAAAAGGCAGATCATTTAAGGAATGGAAGTTGCGGTGTAAATATATTTTGTTACATTCTACCTATATTTTAAAACAGTAGTGCTAGTTTAAATATGATCACCTAATTATGTGTTAAACATTATGTAGTGATTCACAAAGTAAAGGAATGCAACACAAATCTGCATTCGTTGGCATTGTTAATGCCGTCATTTGGCCCGATATCTAAAAGTATGGTACTCATTCTACATGTTTAGAAGTGGTCAATCATGTATAGTATTAAAGTTAGACTATACCATTAATTAATGAAAAGTTTTATGCAAATTATTTTGTTGATGTACAGGGTGGATAATGTTAAATGTAATATAAACAATTTTATATGCAACACGTGTTAAAATACATATTATAGAAGGACACATTCAAAAAGGACTGCCATTTAGTGTAATTTGTTGAATAACATGCTATCACTCAATATAATAGAAAGACATATGAACATGTAATTTAAGCGCATGATTGTGAAACATTATGTTTTAAAATAATGTATAATAGTTATATGTTTAGTTTATTTCCTTTCTTTTTACAATGGGTGTCTTAGTTTCTTTCATTTTAATCAAGATTATTGCATAATCATTGATTAAACCGTTCTAAGACAGACGTGGCGTTTAAGAATCATAATGTCATTTACCGTATAAGGGATTATATTCGCCTGTGTGATGTCATATCATTGACGGAAGCGTCAGTTTTGGTCAGTATTTAATATATTTAAGGTTACCGTACACTCAGTATGTGATTATGAATAATGATTATTTTGAAAAAATATTTTTAAACTTTAACATTTAAACATGTATACGTTATTGCAATGAAGTACAATCAGCGTGCGAGTAAAGCTTTATCCGAAAAGTGGCTACCAGCTTCATCGATTATCGTTGATGTATTGTAAAATTATCACAACAAGTTAGATTCGATATTTTTCAGCCGTTATATTTCCAATAAATCTTCTAGAAAATTGATTTAATTATACGGCGCATCCATAACAATAGTTCGAGATGAATAATAATACAGCTCTCTTATTTTTTTACCTTTCATATAATCTTAGCTGTCACCGAAAGCCTACAAATGAAGTGAACTAGGAACATTTTGCTTCCCATTATGATGAATGTTTGGAACAGTTTGGCATTTTGTTTTGTTCTCGTTTTCCAATGACAAACAATGAGCTCAAAGAAAATTGTAAATGTCAGCAAATTACCAATGTACGAGAGCAGCAATGCAATGGCCAGTCGTAAAATTAACATTTATACCATGGTCATTACAACGATTCTCAATCAATCCAATTACATTAAAGGAAAAGTCGAGACTGGTTTAGAAGGTTCGGCACAGAGGAATGACATACCGACAACCAGACCGGAAAAATTGGCATCGTATTTTGTGAACTTAATGGGAAAAGGCATTGTTACACGCGATTGCAGCGACGCTGCTTACTGCATAAAAAAATGAAGAATAAAATCTAGAAGTTGTTATAGACATCTAGTCTTGAAATGAATGATGGATTGATTCTATGTGGTTTTATAACTAGCACTAAGGAAGGTATTTCCAGACCTTGAAAGAGGTAATTGGCACAATAGTACATTGTAATGCCTTTTTTTATTTGTGCAAGCAGCATTGTAAGATATTCTCGGATAAAACTGTTTTCATCAATACAGCAGAACACACAATTATTCCCACACATAACATCACGCATTTATATATCAATGAAGTAGACTATGATAGCCCATGACCATTTTTCATTATTAAACATTTTTATTAACGGTTTATTTAAGTTTAATGACTAGTTGAGATTCTTTACAGTATAACATCTTAGCATTCATTATTTATGCGTTTCACCGGCATCTGATTTTGTTCGGGATTTCAGTTGAAAATTGAACTGTTTAATAATGAATGTCTTTGAATTTTTAATTTCTTGCTAAACAGATTCTTGGAAGATTTCATTATCTCTGTTCCAAGAAATTGCGGATAATTTTAAGCAATTTATGGTCGTAGTTTAGGAACATTAACAGCCGTGATTATGTACTTTGTATAATTATTTATATGACAAAATACAGAAACAAGTATGTTCGAGCCATGTTTAAATGAAAGCTTAAACACAGGACATTTGTAACCACCATAGAATGGTCACGAGTGGCACGAATCTTTGCATTTATTATGGTTGTGTCACTTTCATTTCAAGAAGGATGTGCGCATTGTTTTTGTTATAGCCCAAATCAAACTGATTTATAGTTTTCAGACATACCGCTTTTTTGAAAAGATTTTATCAAACGATCACAAGAGCGTCTGAAGAATTTTGGCCATCCAGATGTGTATAGTAGTTGGTAACTTACTGGCATTAAATAAGATAATTATTTATTTTACGATTGTGAAATGACTGTGAAGTTATTATATGAAAATGCTATTCACACTAGTTCGATGTTGAGTGATGTTGTGTTACTGACTGGTTCACAGTCCTCATTTCTAAAGAGTTATGTGGCCATCCTGTGTTTGGCTTCTGTAGCAATTCCGGATTATGTTAACATATGTCATTGTGGTATGAAATCCATGATAATATGCTCTGAAAATCGGACATGTACAATAAACTTGTAAACAACAACTATGTTATGTTACCAGGCTCAATATATGTTGATCTGAATTAATAATCTGTAAGTTTGAATTTCAAGGTTAGTTTAATAAATAGAAAGATAGATAGATAGTTTGATATCTTTTAGCTTAAATATTAAAGTAGCTATTTCAATATTATAATCGTATTCATACTTCAAATTTGTTGTTAGTTCATGCCACTTTAAATCATGAATTAGAATGACTAACATATGTTATGTACAAAGTGTTTCTTTTAATACGAGATGTGTTTGATGAGACTTAGATGAAAGAAGTATTCCGTAAATTAATCCATTTTCTGGAATGTCTTTGTTTGTTTTGTGTCTAGCATCGTTAGGACTTTAATTTCATCTTATTACCATGTCAGTTTAATTTCAATTCATCTGTTTACCAGCGTTGAAAAGTGGAGTCTGGAAGCCAAGTTTTATCATCGACGCGCGGTATAAATACCTTGCCTTTTACATGTAGGTTCTATTACACCATCGTCTCGTTCTCCGGTTGGAGAAATCGGGCTTAAAATGAAACGTTGAATTTAAAGTTTATTAATAGAAAATCTTATTTGAAAACAAAATAAGAAATGTACGTGATACGTATTACTAAAAACAGTGTAGACGTATATATCTGCTCTGCTCTAGTAATTAACTGGAGAACGCCGTATCATAGCAATAGTTTTTGATTGCAATGACAACAACTATGAGGCATTTCACACGTGGGAGGGGTCAAGTGGTTAGAAGGCGAAAGTATACTTTTAAACGCTAAATCGAAAAGCTATTATTATTAGTATGTTTTATCTAAGTAAACAGAAACAGATTTGGCATGATATGAACACTTTGTTAGACATTAATGCGAATGTGGCAGGTGGGGGGGAGGTAAAACCTTACATTAGCCCCACACTAACCAATGCATGCACATTTAAATATGTAAATATCAATTTAAACTCGTATTAACCGCCATTGGCGCACTGTACTTTATTATGTGGCGGCTGTAAAAGGTCGCACGTATTCCATTCACAGCGTAATTATTTTAGTCTGGTATTTCAGTATCATTTAATAAGCCTTAATGTGTCTTGAGAAAAGAATACCTCTAAAGATAGTGCCTATTTATAATCTTGCATGTATCATTACTGTCAATGAACAGTTTCAAGCACTCACAGGACTGCTGTCTTGTTATAATTTGAAGCTATTTTGAGCTTCTAAAGAATTTTTCAGAATGTGTTCTACGTTGCTTCAACTTTGAATGCACAAACGATGCATATTATTTTATTATTTTGTTTACCAGATCATAACAATATTTCTCGTGTTTCATTAATTGAGCTAGACTGACGTTCTACTGGCTGAATAATCATTTTAATAATATAATAAAGACATCCCTTTATGAGAGTACCAAAGTGTTTTGACTCGTAGTGTCGTAAACGGAATTTAATTCCACAAAATGAGTGATCTTTATCGCTAGCATACTGCGGTCTAAATACGATGTCTTTATTCGCCATTAGCAAGCTTATAACTTCCCCTGTAGTGACGGTGATTGAGTTGAACATAACCGAACATGATTTTCACTGTAATAAGTATTTTAATTAATCTAGAATGACATGTCATTTTTTATCGCCTCTCTTATGAATATATTTTAATTATTATGTAAAGGCCATTTCTTAAAAACAAGCCTTTGTGGTCGGATTGTTTTCATTTTTGAGAAAAACAGTTCATTTCAAATCAAAAGTCGTCCAAGCCATCAACTGAACTTCTTCCAGGAAACATAAAGTGCAACACATATTTGGGCTTATTATTTGCAACATATATCTATTGTACATAGTATTAAATAATGAATGTACGGTCAATGCAGTTCAAACGACGCATCGTCCGAAATACAACATTACGCTTTATGTCAATCAAACTTCACACCGCCTTCAAAGACTAGGCCAGAGTAAAAACAAGAGATAACACTTAGGCCCAATTGTGTAATGTTAAAAACTCTGGGAAACTGTAACCACCATCTAAGCAACGAGTATCGAGTAACGAGTCCTAATAAATAAGGGCTTAACTGGACATAATGATTAAATAAATAATGTTATCGCTGCCAAAAACATCCTCGAATGGCGAACCACGCCCTTTAAAATCCTAAAATTATACCACAGTTAGATAACCTCAAACCTTACCGCCAAACGTTTCACCATTGAAGCAGATGACAAATCGTCAATTTTGAAACGTAAATAATTATATATACAAATGTATGTGACATATGCATGTCTGGGTAACGAACATTTCAGTCTCATTTTTTTTTCTCAAAACAATTATTTAACATATCTTTAGGTAAAGAACATCGAGTTCATGGTAGTACGTAGGCTGCATATATCACTCAGTGCACTGAATTATATATTTTGTCCACAAACTTCATTCTTATTATCATACAGCATATCATATATTTAAGGCATCGTACATTTCATTGATTACTGTCTCAAATCCTTTGAATTTATACTTACGCAAAAATGTTTGAAACTAGATGTTATCAATATTTGCTAGATAGTTGTTTGTTATATCGTAGTTAAACTTGTCTTTATTACTGATTTAATTACGTAACCACCTGCGACCCATAAGAAGTATTTGTATTGCACATTTCCAACAAAATTTGAAAGCAGCATTCTCATTCATCAGAGGTTTTATTATGACAAATCAATGCATAGCATCATATTCTGTTGTACGATAATGGAAAACAGTTGACGATTCTTAAAACAATTATCGAAATAAAATAATGTAAAAAGATAGCAAAACTTCGAAAATAATCCAAAGACACACCAGGCAACCATGAACAGATGTTAACACTCTTTTTACAAGAATGCTTTAATGACTTCTCAATACAGTGTTTGTGTCGAAGTTTACTTCTCTCTGCTGATATTTTCTTCTCCTTTGATCATTCCGCGACAAGTACAAGATAAGCGTAGGAAATATAATACAATATAAGAAATCAATACCCAGGCTATTCAATATGTACCTGATTTTGCATCTAGATGAGACTATTTTTCAAATAAAGAGCAGCTTCGAATGACCCGTTTATTTATTTATAATATGTTGAGAAGTTCGCGAGTCTGACAGAATAATAATATAGGGTTGGGTTTAAAAAGGTTGAAATTATCCGCAGTGCAATCGTTGCATATAGCTTTTTTCAAGGAGCATTCTCGCCTGTGATTGATCAGCTTTATTACTGTAAACATGATTACTGTATATCAAATAGCCATCATGTAGCCAAAGTACAAGTTAGCATAAAAGATAACGCATCATGTTCGACTTGCACGTTGTACAAATTCTACGTATTTGATTAAAGGCAATACTACTTTGTAAAATGCTTTTACAGAAATGCGACTATTTTGTTAAAACAAGTTTAGCTAAAGGGTTATCGGATGTGGGTTACTACCTTAATCATTTAGAAATTAAATCAATCAAACAATCCATTAAACACATCTACTAAGTGGAAATAGTATCCAGGTTCAGAATTTATTGTGAATGAAACACAATACATATTGTCAGAAAATTTTGTTCTGTGGTACAACTTTTATTTGCTTTTGTTGATGTACATTTAAAATGCCAATTTGCATGTATATGAACCGGCGCGCGTTTCCAGATTTATCATTAGGACATTCATTTGCATAGTATTTGTAAAGGCCGTCAAACAAGACAAAGTAGGCTACAATAGACTCCCTACAAACAATGTAATTATTACTGTGGACTTTTAAATAGGACACATGCGGATTATTAAAGATTGTTGAACGTGTTTTGTCGTTTATTCAAATGTACATCAATGGACATGGACGGAAGACGAATTGCCTCGATCGAATCAAGATTTCCTGCGAAATTAAATGACATGCTTTTGCTAGGTTCGGACAAAAAATGATAAACTTTGCCGACCACCAGGACGATATTTTGACTAGCATCTGTCTTGTGGTATATTCGTTGTTTATCCACTCAGAACGATGTTGACGACTGAAAATGTTCCAAATTGTCTATTGAATAGCTAAAAACCGTACCTTGGCGAACTCTGGGTCTAATTATCGAAATGTTTCCTTCAAGGACAGCCGACATGAGAAGGCATATATCTTGATTATTCCAAGGAAGCATGATTTAAAATAGGTTAGGTAATGAACAAAGTGGGTATCGTGTTTCGACCAAAAATGTTATGGCGGAAAATTTGGCGTTAAATTAGCTTAACCTTGATTTGACATTATACTAAAATAATCAGCAATTGTATAATTAATCTTTCATTAAATATCATCATAATATGCATAGAATATTTTTTAATAATGCTATTTGCTACGATGCATTTGAAAATTTTAAGATACAATCAAAGAACATTGAGAAAGATGTTTCGATTGGAAGATGGTAAAAAGCACAAGAACTCCGCGTAATTGGATCTATCGCTCCTTAACAGCGCCTATCTGATAGTAGAGTGGGCAGCTGAAGCGAAATATCACACAATCAAATTTGACCGAGAGCTTACAAACACTGTCACCAAGTGTCAATATAATCAGGTAGAAAAGTCTGAAGTTATTGTCTGCAAACGATATTAATTTTCTAATTTGAATATAAAATGGGCTGAACTGTAGAGGTAACTGAGTCGATTCAACCCATGATCGAACTTAATTGGGGCCAAAACGCTAGCAAATTTGAAATCTTATCATGATGAATTTTGTAGACAGTTTTCTTAATTTAAAGGCTGCACAAGACATAAACTAACTATCTTTTATTCTAAAGGCGCATTACCCTAAAGTAATTGATGCACTGTAGTCAACAAGGAATATGTTCGAAAATATAAACCCACAAACACTTAAACTAATTTTCCTTATGATTGGATAATATATACTGAAATTATTTCCTGTGCAATGTATTCCTGACGAACCCGGTACCGCCGACAACTCCATCGACGACAAAAGTAGTACCTATATGTTGAACGATTTAAAAAATTTTTGAATATGTTTGTAAAAGAAATGAAGTACCATCATTATAATGTTACAAAAAAACTGTAGATCCACAGACGTTATGGAGCTAAATCATGGAGCATAATTATAGTATTTATAACATACAATTTTTCAAAGTGGCCTGAAAGCTTCAAAACTGCGTAACTACAGATCGCATGGGGTGGAGTATTAAGAACAGTGTTCAAGTTGAAAAATATCGCGCAGTGATATTGAAATTTAATGTCCAATTTGAATGATGTATATCTTCTCACACATCTGTCCAAAACACTAGAGACTTAATGTCGATCTTCCTCCCGCGATTGACAATCGTTCAGGAACTTCACAACATTCACATAATTTAATTCACTAGTGATACTCTAACGGCCATAACTCAACGAAAAAATGGTCAACCTTTACATGCCGACGTTATTTACAACTACATGTTGTATCAATAACATACAATTCTGTGAAATTGAGTTGTGGATGGACGCAAGGGAGATTACTCAAAATTATTTGATGGTACAATTTATGTTAATGTTAAAAAATCATTTAAGAAAACAAAATGGCTGCCACAAGTATGCCATCTTTAGTTCTAGCGGATTATCCAATATGGCCGCCAGTCAGCCATCTTGAAGGCAATAGAACATGTTTTTATGTAACGCACATCCAGTCACGATATTAGACCATTGTGCCAAGTTAAAAAAATACATCATGGTCTAGAGAACAACGTGCAGTCAAGACTATCTTTTTGAACCCATTCAAGGGCTACAACTCTGTTAACAATTACCCTTGCACAAAATGCCAATGCTAATGCCCAACTAGGCTACGTGGTTGTGGCCTACCCTTGTACCTGTTCCAATATTTGTGATGATAAATTTTATTATGACCGACATTCAGACATCTTGAATTTAGATCTGGAACGACCATCAATCAAACGTATCATTGGATGATCGTAACGGAATAAATTGCGAACAAACAATGATGCAACGATGCAGGTAGGTAGATTTATGCACTGCTTCTGGGTATTTTAATTTGAATGCGATTGAAAAACCTTTCACGAAGCTGGAAAGACATTCATGCGTTCATTTCATGGAGATTACATGCAGACAAGATTGTCCTTCTTCACTGTTTGTAAAAAGTCAAGCGGACATAACTGTGTAAAAATACCCGGGCATAACAAGTTTTAGTTTTTATCTTCGCTTTGAAACATCTGAATCACACAAGCAGTATTGCAAACTTGTGAATAATCAATTAGATGTGTCATAAACCTCCTCATATTTACAAAATGTTCTTAACTGAATAGCAGATTTTCATTTGCTGAAATAAGCAGCTATTTGATAACCAAATATCAGGTAAATTTTATTAAACATAATTATTGGGATTTTTTTTATCTCAAAATACGATATCAAACTACACATAAATAAACTTCTTTATATAGAAACAGTATTTTTGCCTTTATTTAAAAAAATGGTAGCAACCAATGAACCAAACATGACAGCAAGCCATACAAATAGGTTATAATAATCCGCTCCTCTCTGGTACATGCCACATATGAACACTACCAATTATAGAATTGCTACAGGACCTCAATTGGGCAAAATCAAATGTTATGTCAATCCGTAAAAACTATATTTTACGTTTATTGTTAGATGATTTTGGTGTTTATTAATGTTTTAACACTTAATGCCTAGCACTTCATCTTTAAATGACTGAAATCCGACCAATGTGCGTTTAAAGGTTTGTGTCTCTACTTCAGGTTTGTTTTGATTCTTGCTTTGGGCCTCTAAACAGAGTTTTTAATGTTCGACTAATGGGCTTGTCATTGCTATTTTCATGAGATTTTACACGTGAGTGTAATACTATTAAATTTGCGCAATATTTGAATTGTTGTATTGTGTTTAGATACATTTGTGTATCTGGTGGGTTCTTTGATATATGCCGATATCTTGTAAATAGACAATCCTTAATAAAATCAAATGTTATTGTTTCAAGGTGTTTAGTCATTGAATATTATTTACGGGCAAATTAGTATATGATTTATTTTTCTTTTGATAAACATATTAACATATACATACAGGTCATCTTGTTCTGGATGAAGTTACTATTTAATTATGTCGTGGTACGGAGACATTGCAAATGATTATCACAGCCATGTTTTTGTATCAGTATTACGATACTGATTCATGCCATAGTGTGTGCAATGTTTTAGTTTATGTTTATTAAAAAGCTCAAGAAAAAAAGATTAGTATTTTAAGTGTTGCGGCGGGAACATGGATTAACGGAAAATCGAGTTACCACTAGACCACGGATCCGCCACGGTTACAGCCTCTTTTATAGTGGCGCTCACCTAGCGGAGGTGACAACAAATACAGGAACAATAATGATACTTATTATTTGTGAATTTACCGTTATCGGAATTAAACCGTTGATTTAGCGGTTGTAAGAAATACATGTCATAAACCGTATCGTCTGTGTTATGTCCTGTTATTTCACGTTTATTCTCATTGTTTGTAGGTATTTCATGTAGAATTTTGTTTGTGGCAACACTTTTCTGCAACTTCACAAAAGCGTTTAGTCGTTAATATTAGAAGACTCAATACTAATAATTATAACAAGCTTTATTGCTGGTACTGTCTCATTGCTTAATGGTGGTGTTATAAACAATTTTCGTTAGTGAACAATTGTTTTGTTCACGATAACCAACGTGAGTAATATATACCATTGACGTTTAAGAAGAGGTAATCGTTAGACATACAGGTGTTAAGATAATATCATAAGGGAATAAGAGTGCAATGATAGCCATTTACCGCTCATTTGAGTATGGTCGATACATAGCAGTATATTCTAGTATTAGTGATTTTGATTATGTATTCCTCTCAGAAAATAAGACAAACACAAAATGCATTGTTGATACATGCCTGAAAAAAGCTTATAAAGCTAATGTTTCTTGTTAATACTATATACACGACTTAAAACGAGTCTTGTATCTTGTGTATCGCACGGTATTGTATGCTTCTGCTCATCTAGTATTATTCCTATTGCATACTTTGGCATATATCGACAAATTTAATGTAGACACAATAAACTGATAACGTAATATTGAAAGCCATGGGTCTCGACTTATTACAGAGCGTGTGACAGTAACTAAATTTTCATCACATGAAACATAATACGGTCCGACAGAAGACAAATTGGATTGATCAGTGTGATTGGCAAGCTGAATACATCGAGTAAAACGATGGGTCAAAGATATTACATAAGTGTTACTTATGGCCAAGTATGGTCAAATGTCTACGTTATTTATGTCACAAACGAAGCATGGTTGGTTGCAGTCTCATCGTATTCCAATGCAAAGCTTGTGTGTCGTTCATGGTCGTCACGTTGTGTTTTTTATAATACAGACACATATATACATTAATAAAACTAAGTAGGAAAAGTTATTCCCTAAAACATAACTTTAAAATAAACGTTTTGGTTTTTTACATAAACTTCATGCAGTTGTAACCGTCAGTAAAATTACATTATGCTGACCGTGGCAAGGCTGTACCAAACAATTCCTGAGTGAGTTCACAGTTTTTCTACATCATATATGTTGTGTGTTGTTTGTGGATGTATCTGTGTTGTTGTATTGTGTTTCTGACAATGGCCCTGTGCTGTTGAACGGGGTTTATATTTAAGCTTTCAACTACTCGACTTGTGTCTGTTGATTTTCATATACATATTGATGAACCAGCCTAGTTTGTTGTCTTACATATGTTGTGTGCTGTTTGTTGATGTATGCATTGTTGCTCTGTGTTTCTGACTTTGGCCTATGTCATTGAACAATGTTTATGTTTAAGCTTTCAACTACTGGTCTAGTTTCTGTCGATTTTATATAAATATTAATTGAGACTGCTTACTCATATAAGTGTTAACGCCCTCTTCCACCTTAATAAGTCTACTTTGTGAAATACTTCGTCAATGATCAAGAAAACATAAAGCTAATAGTAAATGTCGTCTGCAAGTCCGAAGGCTTCTTTGCTACTTGGCTATCACAAAACCCGATTAGTTCACTATATCTCTATAACAGCACTGATATGATTACATACGTCATTCTGATATTTCCATCTCTCTTTTGTAAACAACATGTTTCAATATTTCTTTTCCCACTTGTCATTGTACAAGAAAACGGGAAAATACGTATTTGACGAAAACGATACAGAAATTATATAAATTGATATAGAAAATAGCATTAATATAATCTTTAGTATGGACAAATGTGTACCGTCATTAAGTGGATCATTTCCAAAAAATGTGTAACCTGATCATTTGATAAAATGCAATAGTTTAGGATCCGAAAATAGTTCTTTAAAACTTAGGAATTCATAACTTTCTCATTTCAGGATAACTAGAATTCGTTTTCTAGGTTTGTCTAATGAGTTTTTTATTCAAACATTTATATTAAGTGTCGATGAACTACAAATGAGCATTAAAGTGAAAGATATTGGATAAATAAATAAATCATATTAAAATCAAAGGTCAAGCTAACTAACAACTGTTTCAATAAACAAGTCTAATAGACCAGAAATAAAGCCAATTAAACAAGCTATGATTGATGTTTTATAATGTCAACAAGCGTTATGATATGGTCTGAAAGATTAATGAGAGGACTTATTGGTTGCTTGACGTAGATATTTATAATAAGGTACTTACGTTACGAAACCGTACTATCTTTACACTTGGATGACGAAAAAAGCAGTATTTTAGCACTTGAGTACGTCACTTAGGCGTTAGGCATATAGTACAATACAATACAATGACTTTTGTCTTGATATGGAAAAAAAATAGCTTGGAGATTCATTTTCAAACAAGTAAGTGAATTATATTATGTCATACGATATACTTTCGCCCATTCACAAGTTTGCGAGAAGACTATTTATCTCGGCATTTTTGTTTAATTAAATTGGAACAACTAAACACATCGTAGTGTCCCTGTTAACACTTTTGTAGGTGTAAAAAAAAGAAATTAAAAACATGTCGTCATAAAATACGATTATCAAGGGCGTAGTTACTTCAGAAAAAAGGAAAAAAAACTAACATTAAATTGTCAACTTAAGTATATTTATATACAACATACACATTTCGAAATATCGGCCAAAAAGCAACCCCCCCCCTTGGAATTGGTCTACACATCATGTGTTTCCAAGCTACGCACCTGATCAGTATAATATTACAACTTGCGAAATGACAAAGGATTAAAATTTTGTTTTATAAGTCATGAACTAAAAAGTACAAAAATAATGCAATATTTATGTGAAAACTAGGTTAAAAGTTTTAACATTATTGATTACACTGAACGTGCAGCACTTTATGCTAGCTGTTATTTTAAGGAACAAACATTTCGATAGACATATTCAATGGAAGCATGCACTACAATGTCAACTGTAAGTACTACTATTCAAGGTATATAAATTGACCTAAAATGCAAATCAAGTCAACTCAGTTTGTATTTATTGTCGGGTACTATAATACCAGTTTAATATATGCTATGAATAGCTTTCGACATACATACCGACAGCAACTCTAAATTGCAACATATCTTGAAAAATAAAAAGATGTGAAAGTCATGTTACAAAACATGACATTTTATTAGCGTTTTATGTACATGTTCGTAACCGTTTTGAAATATTATTTTACACTCCTTCTGAGTTTCTTTAGATGAATACATAGCCTTAAGATTGCATTCAGTTTCCGATTAAGGCATCTTTTCTGAATACTTCTGATAAAACATAAAAACGACACATGGTCATAATTGGTCAATAATATATAAGAAAAATCGATAAAACAGCTGCCGCTTTGCAAATAGTTTTTATTTATACTAACATTATACATATTCACGTTCAATATTTTAGTATTGTGGTTCATTTGGTGTATGAAAGCATTTGATTAGTGCACAGATAGTCGAAACCCGATGAAGCGCATTACTAAAAGATTATTGTTAAAACACTTGGGACTTCCACATGCAGTAGTAAAGTTGTGGAAAGAAACATCGCGTTGTCTATCAATATAAACACCGGTACTTTACCCTAAAACAGATTCGATCGTAGTTCATTAAGCTACATAAATCGGCTGTCGCCATAATCGAGCTGTGAATAACTATAATAATAATAATAATTAAAGTTTGAATTAAATCTGAATGTTCACATTCATAAGCATATTAATGAAGTATTTTGGAACGTTTAACTGATTGACTGCATAAATATATCGCCTTTTCAATGCGCACAATATAGGTTAATGCATTTTGTTTAATTTTAATGCATTATCCTGTTTAACTCATTTAACTTTCATGATCAAAACCTAACAAAGCATTTGATTTACACAAAGCGCATAGAGTAATTGTTAATATTATTATTATTATAATTGCAATTTAGTTTTCATGCGATATTTCCAGATATGTCTGTCCTTTTAACCCCTGACTCGCAATATAACACTTGATTATTTCGAAAAGACAAATCGGAAAATAGCAAATGAAAATAACTTAACTTTATCCTAAGTGCGGATGTCACATTTGAAAGGAAAATCTACAACAGGAGAAATTCAAGACAATCCTTCCCATGGTGAGTTTCCGGCTTTAGTCGCTTTAGACAATCATTCCATGGTGAAAACGCATTTAGAATAATTGCATACATATTTTCATCAGTAAAATATGCATTCAACATGAGAAACAACCTGATATTGACAACGATTGGCGTGCCTTTTATCAGTTTTTTTTATTTAATAGTTACTCTGTGCCTAGTTAACCTAGCATACTAAGATCGAACTTAACATAAAGAAACATGAAAACAGAATGGACATCCCCATCATCAAGGTCATCAGAAGGCCATAAAGATGACTCACACAAGACAAAGCAAACATTTACGGAATCCTGCTGAGGACTCTCGTCCGCCTTTCCTGAAAATTACCAGAAAAAGAAACATTACATTCTGTTCCATTATCGCATTTTTTTTCATTCAAATAACACATTTAATCAAGTTTTTTTCATGGAAATCAATTCTGAAATATGCGTGATTTTACTTTGACTATCGAGATTTTTTTTATAAAAAATGGAGTTTTTAATTGCAACTTTTTACAGATTTTACTGAAAGACCGATAAATAACAGTAATCATCCTTTAATTCATTAACGTTTGGTTGCTATTGTTTTTTTTTCTTTAATGCCTGTATGACTTCAGCAACCAAATAAATGATATGCGTGAACTTACACTCGTACATATGATGATACTCGACTGACATAAAGGTAGTGTTGATGAGGGTTATCTATGAATAGGAATCTTGACAGTGTTATAAAAATGAACACAAATGGTCTGAATTATTGTTAACACTATTCCAAAGCTGTCTTTGAACATTGGTTATAAAATTATGGAATGTAAATCATGCACGATAAAAACAAACTAAGTTAAACATGGTCTGTTATCTCCATTATTATTCTAAGAAACCATACTGAGTTGATCATGCAGATTTAATAGGATATTCTTACATATTTTTTTAATTAATCAATGTTCTGGGGTAGCTGCATGAAATACCCTGTTGGCTCTACGTATATTCAGAAAGAATGTTTGCATAATTTTAGATAAGATTCCATTTTTTAACGTAATTAACCGAATATTCAAAACATCAAAAAACGTTGATAAAATAGTGCAGGGTTATCCATGCGACGTGCCATTACATGCAAAAATTGCGTAATCAAATTGAATGCTTACGTTTTGTATGATATCAAAGGGAGTAAAATGTCATTTGTATCTAATACTTCAAAAATGTAATACAATATTAATGCGGAAAGCTACAGAAATAAGCTCAGTAGCAAAAAGTTTAAAATAAACCCGGTTTAAAGGCACTGGGTAAACGCCAAAATCATAGAACATAAAATCACAAACAAGAAACATGAAAGAACAGCACACAACTCCACAAGCAGCACAGTGCATACATACTTTATATAAAAAAATAGGTATGTTCATCAAGGAGTGTTAAGTACCGCCAGGGAAAGACCGTGTACACGACCACTGCTACACACTTATTGTTAACCTTATGGAGAACACGTGGTAAGACAGTAAGGAGTGGTGTCAAGTTTTCCACTAGGCAACGTGTTTACTAAAATAGGTACATAGTATCAAAATGTTTTTTTAAGAATGTCAGCGATCTTTTCTAGATACTCTTTTGTCCCGAAAGTATACGGCGCTGAATTGTAGACACAATCATTAGCATTAGCGCGGACAGATCCTCGGACCTAGGCGTAGACGACGATAGCCAATGTACAGAATATAAGGTAATAACAAAATGTAACTAATGAACGTGTATGCGAACACTGCTACACACCTGTCTTTTCTTTCTTGGAATGAAATCTTAATTTTACTGAATATATGTACAAATACTATGAACACCGTAGAACCGTACCTCTTATAATACCCTAATCAATAGGTATTTAGGGTACTGCCTTGGAGAGACCATAGAAAATAATATAGGCCTTAGCTATCACTTTTTATCAACTTTAGTATGTTCCAATGTCAACAAAACATACGAAGTTATTATCAATGGAATTTTCCTTCTTATGAAATTAACAAAAGACTTCATCTTTTAATCCATATCTCTTATAAAAAAAGGTCAGTAAACTGTGTCCTTTTGTAAAAAAGGACTGAGCATGTTACGTAGACGCATATCAACGGTAGGTTTGAGGATGTTCCGAGTTTGTTTAAGATAACATTCGAGGTCTGTATCAGTGTGTTTTCCCATCTCAAAAAGGCCAGAACAGTCAAAGTATCGACCAACCTATCCTGCAACACATTAAAATTGACAGCATGTCATAGATTGAGGTTTGATCGGCAAAGTATAATGCTTTCCTTCCCGGCGCTGTACTGGAGCGTCTGACATTTACTAAATTAACAAAAATACGATAAAACACACCGACCGAAAGACAAAATTGATCATTATGATTGACAAGGTTGATTAATTTGGTTAAAATGATTTCCTGGAAGACAGTTTTTGTTATTTTATTTCGGAATACTGTATAGTGTATCATTGACATCAAACAGTCCATGATTATTGGCTATTAAGAATAATCTTGCAAATTACTAAAACAAAACTAAATATGTTAATATATAATAGATGATTTAATTATATAATTTAAATGAGAAATGCTTATGTTATGGTTGCATTTTTCTGAAATGTCGTGTTAAAATTTCGGCGCATAAAGGCGAAAACGGCGAAAATTTCAAAATGCGGAAACCAATCAAGGGAAGCGGGGTAATAACAACGAAACTAGTTCATAAGCAAGCTTAACCAAGGGCGAAAAAAATTTTTTTAAAAGTATTTCGGCAGCTTGTCATCCTAGTTTGTTCGTACTTCGACGCGTTAAGGGGAAACTACTACAAATTGCTGCTTTCGTAAAACGGCCTAAACCAACATAGAATCATATGAAATAATATCATAGCGTAACGGTTAAGAAGTGTGAATGTGTATACACTGAACAAGGCGTGCTAAAGGGCGTCAGAAAAAAACTTCTTTCGCTATATTTCTTTGTTTATATGTCTTCTTGGATTATCTCCATTTTTAAGCGCACCGCTTTTATTTCAAACTATCGAATCTTCACAAAGGTTTTGCACGAGATTTTTCGGATTTCCATAATTTAGTGCATTTCCTAGAATATAAGCACGAATCAGCAATTGAATACATTTGAAGTCATTTTTTTATAGGACATAAAGTACGTTCCTGAAATATAAAAGTTTAAAAAGTAAGTTTATATTGTAAAACAAACTTGAGTAAATATCATTCTGCAACATATAGCACTGAACACATGCTAGTTGGTTGAATACGGCGTGCTTTATTGTCATTGTTGGATATTGAAAAGAAGATTGATAGGTATTAAAAGATCGATATAACTGTCTCCGCGAGAATATGTACTATGACCTAACACGTTGCGGGGTAGATCAAGCTTGCCAATCATAACGATCCAATTTGTCCTTTTGTGCTTGATATCAATTTAGTTAATGTCAGAGAGTATAAAACACTTCAACACGAAACATTCCTAAAGTGGAATCGCTCTTCGTACCTTGCTGTCATTGAAACAGTGCAACAATATTGCTTAACAGAAAACTGAAAATTTTAGTTTCAACAACTTCTCCTCGATTGATTGGTTTTTGGACCCAGCAAAAATGTAAATGATTAAAATCAGGAATTACTCACTGATAAAACACGAATTTGGTTTCTTTTTCTAGAACATAACGTGATTATCGTACATATGGATGTGCATGTATGCAAACAACCGGATATTGCAAACATTGTGCTTGTTAGGCATTATACTCAAACGTCATTAGTAAGCTTACCTGTATATTACTTGTTGAACAGCAGCTGCAAAGTTGAAATGATACATGCCATTGACACGGAGAACCGTCCAATGAATTGTAATGTTTTGGTTGCAGCTCATGGTCTACTCTAATTGGGTATTTGACACTTTACAACTCTACTATGACGAAAGCAAAAACATTATGCTGAATGGACTACTTTCGAAACTGTTCTTGGGTACAATACTGTTTTTTTTCTTGGGCCACGAACTTTTTCCCTTTCACAACACAACTTCTGCACCACCTCGTTTTTAAGTTTTTCGGTTCCTCGGGGTATGAAAGCATTTGTTCAGTACACAATTTGTTTTTTGGTTATCATGCATAGATCAAATTTTGTCATATACCGATGAGTTTCCATACAATAATGATCATATGTTCATATTTATGATCATATGCAAATTTATTTTACGCCAAATAAAGGTAGCATAAATTTGGCTGTTTAAACAATTTTAGTCACAATGACGTCTATTGGTTCATCGATCGCAATAAAACGTCATTTGACCAATCACAAGCGCCCTTGTGTTGTATCACAGGTATTCCGAAGATGCCCGGTTTAGTTGATCACCAATACAACGTGTGCATATAGGACGCACTGTAGTAGTTAAAATACTGATACAAATATAATTATGTAAATTGCAATAACACGTCATATTGTGTAGCATAATTTTGGTACCTTTTGAAAATTCACTATATATCCTCTGTATTTTAGTTGCTGTATACAATTTTCTGGTTTGTGATATTAATCTTTACCTTGGATAAATACACAAAGTTGATTTTAGGCGTAGTAATTGCTTCCGAAAAATCTGTCTGTCGAAATATATTTACATTTCCTTTATAACAGCTTGCGTTAAGAGCTGCACGTTTACAGTTCCCTATTATCAATAATGTTCAAAACCCAAGTGGTTGTCTCCTTGAACTTGTGCTTTTCACCGGGCACGTTAATCAATCACCGCGTCTTCTTGAAATAGAAGCTATGAAACACACGCTTGTAAATGACCACATTCGAAATTAGAACATTGTATTAACGATCGGAATGCTTAAGGTCTGTACTATTTTAAATGTCACCAGGTGTATCTTATTTTGTATTTCTTTACCTAACATGTACCACAGATCTTAATTTGCTTAGTCTAATAATGTGTATGACAAAGTCATTTTTATATGTGGTATTATTTTTACACAAGAGGAATTGTAAGTCGAGTATTGTAGATGTTCTGCAATGGCAAATGTAAACAATATAATAAATCATTTTAATAACACCAGTAGGTGGTAGTAACTGAATACGTTGAAAACGAACAACATTTGTTAACCTAGATATATACTCAAGATAAATACAATGCATTTGAGATTCTCAATAAATATTCAAGTCTCAAATGATTATTTAGTCTTATTGCGACCAATGCGTACATAACAAACGTCTTCTACAATCTAATGAATATCAACTTCAGCTGATATCAAAAACGCGAAACAAATTAATTAATTGCATTAGGTGACATTCGAAGCAACATTTCCTAGAGGACCACAGAATACTCGTAGATGCATAAGATATATTCTACCAGGTAGGTGGCCTACAGAATTAATTGCTCTTTACAATGACCATTTACTTCACGTTTGAAAATTCGTTTATGCTGTAAAATATTTCTAAGTCCGTTAGCTTGAAATATACAGATGTGCAAGACTATGGCACAGTAACAACAACTTTATTAGAGACACATAACGCACAACTGACATACCACACATATATAAACACATATGTTTCATTAATAAGCTATTTCGGGAAAGTGATTGAACGTCGAGTTTCTAAATATGTGTACAATCGCACTCATTCCAATCACCTAATTTACAAGTTACAGTAAAAAATATTTTCGCCTGAACACTTCACAGGTCAGCAGTTGATTGACATAATAATACAATCAAATGAGACGTTTCATGGGAAAACATCAACATTAATAGCTTTTTGTGATATTAACAAACCTTTTGCAAGGTACTGAAGACATTGTTGGATAGGCATTATCCGATGTTCGCAATTACCATGCAGGTATATTTACATTCACACTTCGTTCCTTAACGATGGTTGTTGTTTATCAATTGCACTTTATTTCTGTATAAAGTGCAATGGCATTTCCCATCGATATCACGTGCGTTTGTTCGATACTTCTGTCCTGTCATTGGGCACAATAATACCAAGGGGCGGGGCATATTTACTACGGAACTATTTTTTTTAATAAAATCGTAGTACAATTATTGGCAACATGCAAAATTGAAATCTGCAGTAAAGCAGTTAAAACAAAATAAGCAACGATTATTTGATTGATTTTAATGTAGATAATTTCATGATGGATGGAACAGTTGAAGAAACGTTTGTGTTTAAAAATGCTGTTAAATGTCACGAAAATGCAAAAACAGTTAGTTCAAAATAATCTCTTTAACGGGTGCTTGTATAACGTCATGGGTGATGTCATTGAAAAAGTTTTACATTAAGCTCGATTCGGGCCGCAACATAACTCGGCAGCTGCATTTTGTTTCGACGCCATTTTTTGCAGTGTTCATTCGTTTTGAAAGTGTTGTTTTTCGAAAATTGACTGGATTACTGGGATTATTTACACACAATACCTATTGGGTAATCAATCAATTACCTATTCAGTCCTACTTTAACCATTATTTGTTTTGATAACTAATTCAAGCCTGAAAATTTTGTAAACATGTTCTTGATAAAATGTACAGCATCTTCAGCATCAGAGAAAAAAATATTTGAAATTTCTTTGTTTATTGCATACGACATAGTGGAATCATGTCCATATAAGTCGTATGTTCTGAATAAAATCGACAGAAATAACTAAAAGTTCGGAGGAGTTAGTCGTTTTAGACATAATTTAGTGCTTTTAATAGTCAAAACAACTGCAGAAAAAAACTATTTGGTAAACACATCAGCTTGCCATGAAAAGACAACTCAGCAGAAAATATGTAAGTTATATGACTTTTGTGGTTTATTTCCTGTTTTGGTATTTGTATGCAGCTACATTATATATTCTAAAATATGTTTTTGTGCAAAAGTTTGCATCTGAAATATTCTTAAATGCGATGGCTATTATATTATTCCAGCTAAGAATGTAAGTGTCAAGCCCGAATACTTGTTAAACAGGAAACATTGCTATACGTTTCAGTGCTGTATTGTATTCTACGAAATTTGATATTTATACTTTACATTAAGTCTTTCATTGGGTTATTGCGTGGCCTGACTCCATGTCCATGTAGTTTACATTGCATATTCAACTGTGCGTGATATGTAGGACGTACAAAGTTAGTACTTGTAAGTATAACAACCAAACAATTTAGCAGTTTAAACTTAAATATCAATAGTTTACTTTTATTTCACTTCCAACAAAATACAAACTATGAAAGATAGTATACATGTTTCTGACCTATTTATGAATTGCTTGATAACACATTTTTATCTCAGAAGTCAACTGTTTTAATATTTGTATTACATCGTTTTTATCCGTTTACTGTGAACAAATAGTTAGCTGTTGCAAACCACTATATTTACACCCAAAACACAAACACACATACAACCATCCGATTTGTAATGTATCTATATTGATAATAGAAATGAGCCATTGAGTCTCATTTGTTAATTTTAAGGAGGTATTACCGTAATACATACTTCAGGGACACCTCCTTTAGGCAAAACTCTAACGAGGTCTGAAATGGGCAAATTAAAACAGAAAGACAAGGAACAACACACAAAATTAAACATTAACATAAATTAAAATCAAAACATAGTCGGATCTGTCACCGAAATTCAAGAGCATTCACTGAGGTGTTGAACTCTTTTTGTGTCGATTTATAATTGTTTTTTAGATTTCTTGCACCTTTACACATCAAAAACGCAATAATACGGAAAAAGTAAATCTGCGAACATATTAATTAGGTCACCTTACATTAAAGACAAAAAAGTCATATTTTGTTCACTTAATTTGTTCCTTGCTTTACAAGTGCACGCACGAACGATTTATTCACACTAAAGCAACGATGCGATGGAATTTGCGATTAATAATTAATAATTTGCAAGGCAAACATTCTCTAGTTCTCATCGCACTGATATAAAGGTTATTCACCCATATGGACAAAGTATCGACAACGGGCATTTACCTGTGTTTCTGTAATATCGTAAAACGGCAGGACGACAAATGATGTGTGTTTCGTAATGTCACACAGAACGGCAATATAAGGAAACTAAAATATATCGATACCTTCCAGAACGACAATAAAAAAAATTGAGCCCCATGCTACTATTTGCAAATGATCTTAGCATTCAAACTCTTTGATGAATCGAATGCGCATGGCCTTAAACTAGCCAAAATCTGACAAGTGAATTTTAAATCAAGTGCAACATTTATAGCCTGTTGATCGACTTCCCACTTCAACCCGACTGCGTTCATCAGCTATTCGGCATATACATTGCAGTTACACCTCATTCGCCACGAAAGCTCTTCAACATATATATATGTTATATATATATATATATATATATATATATATATATATATATATATATATATATATATATATATATATATATATATATATATATATATATGTTCACTTTTATTAGTTTTCTATTAACCGATCACTAAAACCGTCGATTTAAATTACGCAAAATTACTCTAAGATATGCTATCATTTGTCATTTTGTTAGAGTTTTTAGTACTAATTCTGCTTTCTTTGATATAATGATTAACATCCATTTTGCATTTGAATACACTTGCAGCCCATGAAAGAAACAAAGTTTCCAAGTTTGTGTAACACAATTTGCATATTTATCGTAAAGTAAGTCGGATATGGTGAAATAAGCTATTACTGACGCCCTTGAATAATTCGAATACCATAGCCTTCTTTCAAAATCTGTTCGATCTATTCATTTCCGATGATGAAGGTTGATCAGTAATTGAGTTTTTTCTACAAACATTGATTCGGAGATTGTGCAAATATACTTTCTTTAAACTCACTGTACTAATATTTCGATTTGAAATAATCGATGCAGTGGTCTTCTAACAAAGGACTCTTGGATGAGTTTGTAGCTTGTTTCATCATTTGTCAAATCAAACCTTATTATTGACGTTCAGCTTACGTCGGTTTTTGTAAAGGAGTAGATTGATATTAATAATATATATATATTATATGTCACGAAACCGATCTGCGATTGAACATCGGACGTATAACATGCCATAGAAAATGTCGTTTCAAAACCTTACTTTCATTATCGAAGTGATTCCGTCCAAAACATACTCACATTGCCAAGCGAATAGAGCATATCATGATTACAAATGTGTTGATTCCTAGCTGTAAGTACAGCGAAACTCACCAGGATTCATCTTAGTGACTATCGTTTTTTCTCTTTCAAGGAATAATAATGAAAAGAGTTTGCGACAAACAAGCTTTACCTCGATTTGACAAGTAAGATAAAGTACACTGGCCTTTTCAGAATGTGTTCGTATGCATACACCCTCCGGGGACATTGTGTTTGTTATGTAACTGATGCTCATTTAAGATAATTATAAGAAGTGGTTCAGATTTTGTTTTTTATTGTACACACAACCTAATAAGTTATAGAAAATCCAGTACTTTCCTGATTTTGTCAAACCCTATCCATATCTATCAAAATGCCACGGAAACACCTTCGTATCGTAAATCTTTACGGACAGAAAACATATTCATTTAAATGTTCAACCTATCTATCATACTAATTGTCTGACATGTTATTGTCTACATACAGTAATTACGTTATGGCAAGATTTGTCTGATTATTTAGGAAATTTTGTTGGAAGTAATAATGATAACTTATCCACTTTGAAAGGTATAATTGAATCATTTCTCAACTGTGTTTTTTAACAATATATTCGTTTTCAACAATAAAATTGTCATGCTAAGAAGATATGTTTCCACAATCGCATGACATTAATTTCCAGTCATCGACCTTTTTGTTTTTGTTTACAAACATGGGAAATAAAACACCGATTTCGAAGGCCATAATAAACATCAAAATATATTTTACCTTACAGACTTTAAAAAGGAAGGAATACAAACCTCTGTTAATTTAAACAAAAAAAATCCGATAAAGAAGTCAATAGTGATTTTTACCAAAGTAAACGTTTAGCGAGAAACCTATATTTTTCAAAACAGTTGTTACAACATTGAGGAGTAAGAAGCAGTAAATCGCAACATAATATCCTTGTTTACAACGATTTCGTTGATTCAAAGTTCCGTATATTACCTATATTATGTCAGTAAATTACGTTACGGTTTTACTTAAAGTAGCTAGAATTGATTACGCATATAACTAGTTTCCCATTGTCATCATCTGAAATAGAAATATCTAGCAAGCACAAGAGACACTTAATTTACGATGACATTATTTGTACACTCTTGTTTTCAGTCCTGCATACAAATGATTTTCAAGAAAACAGATGATATAATAAACCAATAATTAACATATATGTACCTATGTTAATCATCTTTTAAAAAAGTGCAAAAAAGAAGGGGGTTATTTGTACCTTAGTTGTACATCATATCTAGCGTTCTACACAAAATAAATGCTTAAGCAATAAATCAAGACGCATGTCTTTTTCGCAGCTAACATGTTCACCCGGATCAAGACCATCCACACGGCCGCATGATTCAGACTATACACAAGGCCTCAGGATTAAGACCATAAACACGGCCCTAGGATCAAGACCAAACACACATCAACAGGATCGAGACCATACACACCTCACCAGTATCAAGACCATTCACACAGCCCCAGGATCAATACCATACACACGGCCCCACGATAAAGACCATACACACGGTCTCAGGATAAAGACCATGCACACGGCCCCAGGATTAAGACCATACACACGGTCGAAGGATAAAGCCCATACACACGGCCCAAGGATCATGACCATATACACGGCCTCAGGATTAAGCCCATAAACACGGCCCCAGGATCAAGACCATATACAAAGTCTCAGGATTAAGCCCATAAATTCGGCCCCAGAATCAAGACCATACACAAGGCCCCAGGATTAACATCATCCACACAGCCCCAGGATTAAGACCATACACTCGGTTTCAGGATTAAGCCCATACACAAGGCCCATGGATCAAGACCATATATACGGCCTCAGGATTAAGCCCATAAACACGGCCCCAGGATGAAGGCCATTCACACGGCCCAAGGATTAAGACCATACACACGGCCTCAGAATTAAGCCCTTAAACACGGCCTCATGATTAAGCCCATACACACGGCTCCAGGATCAAGACCATACACACAGCCCCAGGATCAAGACCATACACACGGCCTCAGGATCAAGACCATACACACGGCCTCAGAATTAAGACCATACACACAGACCCAGGATGAAGACCATACACACGGCCTCAGGATTAAGCCCATACACACGGCCCTAGGATCAAGACCATACACACGGCCTCAGGATCAAGACAAAACACACGGCCTCAGGATTAATCCCATAAACACAGCCCCAGGATCAAGACCATACACACGGCCTCAGGATTAAGCCCATAAACACGGCCCCAGGATCAAGACCATACACACGGCTCCCGGATAAAGACCATACACACGGTCTCAGGATCAAGACAATACACACGTCACCAGGATCAAGACCATATACACGACAAGAGGATCAAGACCGTATATACGGCACAAGGACCAAGACCATACACGCGTCACCAGGACCAAGACCCGACTGAAGGCACCAGGATGAAGACAATACACACAGCCCCAGGACCAAGACCATACACACGGCCTCAGTATTGTGTCCATACACACGGCACCAGTATCAAGACCATACACACGGCCCCAGGATTAAGACCATACACACGGTCTCAGGATCAAAACCATACACACGTCACCAGGATCATGACCATATACATGGCGAGAGGATCAAGACCGTTTATACGGCACCAGGACCAAGACCATACACACGTCACCAGGAGCAAGACCAAGCACAAGGCACCACGATTAAGACCAAACGCACGACAACAGAAGTAAGACCATACACACGTCACCAGAATCAGGACCAAACACAAGGCACCAGGACCAAGACCATACACACGGCAATAGAAGTAAGACCATATACACGCACTCGGATCAAGACCATACACATGGCGCCATGATCAAGACCAAACGCATGGCACCAGAGGCACACAGAGACAGAATATCGTTATAAGTAAATGTTGCAATAACAGCATTAGAATTGGCATTGAAAATAAAATGGGAACTGCAATAGTAATCATACAGAACTAAGCGGAACCAGCAATGAAGTATAAAATAATCGTGATCAAAATAAATCTATATTTACACATAATTCACGTGAGCTTAAATATCGTAAAATACTCTAGATCTGGAACTTCTCAAAGAATGACATATGTCATCTATATGTTCTATATTGGGTTCATTTATATTCTGCAATACGTAAACCTTATGAAAATAATTATATTTTTCTTTTTTGGCGATCTCTCTCTTGCAAAAGAGACAGTTATTTAAAAGTTCAAAGAACGATGAACACTATATGGAATGATACCAATGCCCAATGGTATCAAAACTGTTTCTTTGTCAGGTGTTATGGTTTGCCTTCAGCAATAACTTAAGTCTAGGTAATTAATAAAAATACACATGAGACAATATGTACTTTTCCGCATAATATAAATACAATAATGCAACAATGGAAATTCAATGTGGGTTGAAACCTGTTTACGAAAGTAGCAATTTGTCTTTTTTTCCCGTTACCTTGGCGAAGTGTAAAAACACTAGGACCACAAGCTGCCGCATTTTTTGCACTTGATTAAGAGTTCGTTTCCGCATTTTTGAGTTTTCGTTTTCTCGTCACCCTTGATGTGTTTGTTTTTTGCATTTTCTAATGTTCGTGATTTCGCCATTTTGGCCGAAAATGAAGAACACAATAAAAAAAAATCAGAAAATTGCCATCTTAACTTATATGAATTTGGCAACATTTTCATATTGTGTCCTCTATTTCAACATTTTCATTTTTTTGTTAATTTGTAAGAATACCCATTAAAGCCAACAATCCTCGACTGTTCGATGCAATGATGAACTCTGTACAATGTTACGTTATTAAGTCATAAAACTGTCTCCCGGAAAAGTCCGATTTATGACCTATCGTTTAACTCGATTAATCAAACTTGCCAATAACAATGATCCAATTTGTCTTTCAGTCGTTGTGTTTTATCGCTTTTTTGATGTTAATATAGTAACTGCCAGACGCTCCAGTACAGCGGCGAGAAGGAAAGCATTATACCACGCCGATCAAGCGTCAATCCATTCATTTGTTACAGGATAGGGTGATCAAAACTTTGTCTGGACTGGCCCTTTGTTTTAGATAGAAACATCGATACAGACCTCGAAGGGAAATGTAATCTAACACAAACTCAACAAAGTTTGAAACCCATAGTTGACATGCCTCCATATACCATGATCACAACTTTTTTTACCACAGGATACACTTTTTTTAACCACTTTATAAAAGATAAGGACGGCTTTGATGTTTCTGTAGCTTTTCGCATAAATATTGAGGTACAATGCGTTAACTCCATTATGATTTAGATAAGATGTGCTTATATACATGCTATAGGTTTTTGTTTGTTTCTCGTGGCGCCGAGTGTCTGTCTGGCTTTGATCATTTCCGCTCATTTCAATTCAAGGCGGTAGATCCAATATGTATTTAATACGATATGTCACATAGATGCTATATGTGTATTTTGTTACTCGTGGCGGTGCGTGTCTTTCCGGCCCTGAACCTCTCCGTTCATTTCATCTTTCAAAATCATTTTGTAAAGGATATACACAGTTTTAACTGTGATTAGATATCTCTTACATGAAGATGAACATGCCTGAGATAAGTTTTACTTTGTTTATAGTACTTGTTTATCTGTTCTGTATAATTCAGAATTTTTTTAACGGAATGATGAAAAAAATTGGGGGCAGTTTTCGTATTCATGGTAATTGTTGCATTTAAATCAACTTCTTTTTCAGGCAACGCCATAATTTGATACAAAGTAACATTCAGCGCCCTTTAATATCATACCAAACTTTATACATTCGTTTTCATTACAAATAGCTTTAATGGCATGTTACATGGCTAACGTTGCACTCTTTTATTGACATGTTTTGTCGTTTTGAATATTCGGTTAAGAACGTAAAAAATGAATTTCATTAAACATATGAAAATATTCTTCCTGAATTCACCTACAGCTAACAGGACTTCGAGAGCTTGTTTAAAGCACCATGTAATAGTTTCGTGCCGTGACCCTAGAACATTAATGAATTAAAACATACGTAGGAATATGGTGTTATATCTGAATGATCAGGTCCGTATAGCTTCTCAGAATTAAATTGACAACAGACCATGTTTAACTTATTGTGTGTTTATCTAAAAAGCTAACAAAAGGGGATGCGTGGAAGTGATATTAAAATCTTGCAATTCTTTTAATTGATTTGCATGAGAAAACTGAAAGGTTAAATGTATAAATTGATGAAAAAATCCGCTGACGCAACGAAAAGATCTAACGGTTTCTTTCTTTTGCAATTTTCTGTAAAGATGCACGAGACCTCCAAATCCCTATCAGGATTACGTAAATATGTTTCTAATCTTGTGTGTCTCATGTTTATGGCCGTCTGATGACCTTTTTATCAAAATAATGGGATTGGCCATTCTTTGCATAATTCGATCTAATTCTGCTAGAATTATTATGTATTTTGAAAATTACGTAGATTTACTTATTAATGAAAACATTTTAGGATTTGTTTTACGACATAAATAGCACCCCAATCTTTGACATGATCGCGTTATTTCTCGTGAAGAATGAGTATTTTACTGATGAAAATATGTATGCAATTATTCTTAATGCATTTTCGTCATGGTAAGATTGTTGAAAGCGGATCATGCAGGAAACTCACCATGGAAAGGATTGTCTTGAATTTCTCCGGTTGTAGATTTCCCTTTCAATTGTGACTTCCGCACTTACAGTGTATTGCTCTTTCCGCGAGATTTCTCTAATAATATTAGGAGAAAATAGTCTGAAAAGTTCAACATAAGGTTAAGTAATTTAAATATGTTACTTTTCTTTCTCGCATATAAGAATGCATGAAAAACTTCAAATAGCAATAACCTAATGCGCATAACCTTAATTATATTACATTTGTATGTTTTTGATCAGTGAAATCAAATGAGTTAGACATGATAAACATAAACATTAACAAATGTTGGTTTTCATCAATCTATTTTGTGTGCCTCGTAACAGCGATGTTTTATTTCAGTCAATCAGTAAAATATTTCAAAATACTTCATAAATATGATTATGTAAGCGTTAAGATTAATTTGAAATAACTGAACTACTTATATTTTTCATACTATTTTCATTAGTCTCATCTTTTTTACTTCATCTGTAAACATAAATATTACAATGCGACCCTGAATTATTCTTCTAGCTTATACCATGATTGATTCAACGAATGAAATTACATCAGTGTTGTTTGGACACTTGAAGTAGTCATAAGGTCCCATTGTACTTTATACATTCAGTGCAATACTGTACTAAACCTGACATAGCTTATAAGATTTCAACAATAAACCCCTAATTTTCTTTTTATTGTGAGGATAACAAGTGTGAAATTTATATATTACTTCCAGTAATATATGTTGCACAATATTACGATTCATGCTGGTTATTTGTTTATTTTTTTACAATTTGAACACAGTAGTTTTGCACACTATTTAGTCTTGTTTCATTTCTTATCTGAATCCGTAATAAAACCTACATTACCATAATTTCGTTACTTGTACAGATCTTTTGAATGTTACTAATTTGTAAAAAGGGTAAGATATAACAAAAATGCGAAGACGTTAATTTCAAAACACAATTATCAAATTTGTATCTAATATTGTAATATGTCATAGACAAAATATATTGAAGTCAAATTTGATAAAGCGTAAACATTTGAGTGCAGTTTACAAACCCATACATAGATTGGAAAACTATTTTTTTGTCAGAAAATAAAATAGATTGTAAAAATGTGCTCATGGAACGGGTCAGTCAGCTATGGAGTTCATTAACAATCGAATTGTGAACACAACTGTCCTTTCGCTCTATTCAATGGTCCTTAGCAACTGCTGACTGAATGCCTATCAAAACCAACAAGGCAAAATTGATGCATATGCTCAAAGCAACCATTGATCGAGCAAAAACTCACCTATGTGAGGATGTTGCAAACATATTTGACGGCATTGCAAAACTTAAACGCCAACCGTAAGTGCCTGATTTACTCGAAGAGGTGGCTGAATCTGTCTTCAATTAACTTCCAAAACAGAGTCTTGTTTACTACATAAGACGAACTGGCTGAGTCTGTTTTTAATTAGCTTTCTAAACATTGTATTGTTTACTTTGTAACCAATACCTTCAACCCGATTAAATCAAGTCATTTAAATGCGACGGAAGCAGGTCTTTGCAAACATTATTGATAACTCGTCCAAACACAAGACTGGATGTACTGGTTAACAACACAACTAAACTGCTACGTCTACTTTTTTCGACCAGTTGAAAACTGACAAATATGTAGAAATGCTGTATCTACTATGTTCTAGGCGAAATTTGTGACAGTCTCACAAGTCTTGACGGTGTCACTGATGAAAAAAGAAAAAGAATTAAGGTCAAGGTAACACTCTAGACTCGTATAATAGTATCAACATGAGTTTACTGTCATCATGTAGTGCATCAATGCATTTTCGTCTGTTCAACTATCAAGTTAACGTCTGGCTTCACTACAATGAATATTACCCACGACTTTCAGATATAGAATGTAGTGGTTGGGAAAAAGGGCTAAGTGGTTTAGAATACGAGTGGACAAGTGGTAACATTGTTCCACAAGGCATTGTTGAAATATTGTGTACCAGTGAAGATGTCAATTCCAAAGACTCTGAATAAGACGTTGTCGAAGTGGAGCTTGTTAATTTGATTGACATCGTGTTTGAAGACGAATCTGACAAAGACTTGAGCAGGATCTTGCTTTTTTGGCGAGGATATCGGTTTTGAGTTACTAGAACTGAATGTGTTTATTTTATGAAAAATCCTATACATGTTTTCACGTAAATTATGCACAAAAGGTAGGATGTACCAGTTATGCATTTATTTACGTTTATCACACATAATGTAAAGAAATGTGGATTTGTGTTATTGTTGTGTAAGAGAACAACATGTGAAGGAAGTTGTTTTTAATGGTGATCTGTGTCTACAGTTCATTTCCAGTCTGCGTTTGTTCACAATATTTGTACAATGATAATATAAAAGTAATGTTGTATGGTTAATAATAGTCTTGTTAAACATAGTATATACATAAGTAGAATTTAACTGATATTTCTAGTCCATCGAGATAAATCATTTAGAAGTGATGTGTTTTCTATTCAGAATGGCAAGTCATGTTTTTTGTTTGTTTTTAGCAGCGTATTTTATATGCGTATTTGTATTTTATCATGTAATTTAAAATTGTAGATTCGCTCAATTTTTTTTCTATAATTAAAACATGCATATAAGAATATAGCTGTAATGAGAAAAGTGTTAAGTCAATAAATCAAGTCCTAAAGTCCTCGTCTTCATAAACGAGGATCATTATATAAATACGTTTGCAAAAAACGACAAATTATCACTGTAAACATTTTCTGGTTGCAAAAAACGACAAATTATCACTGTAAACATCTTCTATATCAATAAACAGGTATTCTCTTTTTTTGATGGACGTAATAAGCATGTGAAAATTTTACAGTGAAACCACAATTGACATTATGTTATATTCATCATTAAAGTATGTAGTTATATGTCTGATTAACAGTGTCTTCACAAATCGATGCAGATTATTTTATGCTTGATGTTCATACAAAATTGTTTTGAAGTAACGTTAATCACGGTGTTGTAAGACATGAAACATCTTCTCTTTTAGCTGAATATTTACTGACGTGTACCATTCAATCTTATATTATACAATCAAAACGATTTTCTGTACTTTGCCTTTTATTTAATGTTTGTATTTTACAAGTGATATTATGTTTAAAAAGTGTAAATTATTCGGTAACAAATTTTAAAAAGCTGTAGTTTCCATGCACTCCCCCCCTTTAACCCCTCCCCCAATGGCAAAGGCGTAAACATGTTTTACTATGTGTATGAGAAGATTCATTTTCTTACAATTATGGTCAACAAAATCTCTCTGTAGGGAGAGGGGCAAAACCATATCTCCCTCACATGAATTCATTCAAGAGCTGGACCGGAAATTTTATTGGAACAGCAGTTCCACACTAGATAAATATGTGGCTACTGGGCGTGGGATCAGGTTAGGAAAATTCTTCAAATATTATACTTGTTTCCGCGAATCACTATGTTATTTTATTCATTAAAAACGTTGTTGATTACTGGTATAACTAAATTTTACCTTAAAAAAAACATTTTTGCCAAAATGTGTTTTCTTTTACAATTGATATGTGGATGGGAACGCGATTTTGATCATTGTGGCGCTAACGTGAATAACGAGAAAAGGCGAGAATCAAATCGCGCACTCTTTTCCCCTTGATTTTTCATGGTATTTTCGAGCTTAAAACTTAGTTATTTGTTGTCAACATAAAAAACACGCCAATTTCAGCAATAAACCCTCTGCAACACTATTTATTGACGTTTAGTTGATCATAACCTTTTAACGTGTGTTTAATTTACCGAAAGAGTTGGTCAGCTGTTCGGCTTTTGGACTTTGGTAACTACGTTTGTATGACGGTAAGGTGCAAACATTTCTGGTCGATGATGTGAGGCGTTTTTGAAATAAAAACAGTATTATTTTATTTTTTTGAAACGAAAGAACATTGATCAGAATATGCTTGATCATGAAATGGTTGTTTATAACCGATATTTGTTAACATTCTGACAAACAACGTAGTAACCGAGACACCGTTTCCCAGTTTATCACGAGGAACATCCGGTGTTAAACTTCAACGTTTCTTGGTTTAAATTGTGGAATTGCAAGTGGTAAGTACAAATAAAATGTTATTTAATCATTAATGATTATTTTTAATCAGTATAACACAATCTACAAGCTTGATAAGTAATTTGACAGTACTTTCACATGGCAATCAAAGTAATTGTCAAAACCCGGAAGTGAATTCTGCGAATTGTTTTGTTGTTAGCAACCGATAATGACCGCCAAGGTTAAATGTTAAACGTTGTCACAGGCCTCGACGGTACCTTATGAAAAAGAATATATTCAAAATGATGATCCAGATTTTGCAAATGAACAACTTTAACTTGACAATCTTTATTATAAATGAATTTGTGCAGTCTTCTCAAAGTCAAAATATAAAAGATTCAGATGAAAGGTCAATTTTATGTTTGATAAATAATGATGATTTTGATTGTGAAATGAACAAGAGTCTGATAGTGGACATGATGTTTCTGAGACTAATTTCAACGATGATTTATTACTTTGTAAAATAATTATAATGGTACTCTGAGAACTGAAGATGTCAAGGAGATTCAAAATGTAAACAAACTGCAGTGTGCATACTACTATCATTTGAATGTTACTGAATAACGGTTCGGATCACCTGTTTTCATAAAGTAAAATACTATTTGATTTTTTATTTGCTATCAGTATTGTCTTTGAAGGTGCTGAACCATGTAGCCAAGATGTGCACTACCACTACTCATGGGATTTTGCCCAGCAAGTCCACTATCCACATCATGCCAACAAGTTGGGCCGATATATTTCGCCACCCCACAGAAATGTCATGTGTTTCGCATGTGTGCCTTAGGTTCAGCTATGTTTTTATGGTAAGATGTCACTCTGAATTAAACATGGAGTAACAGAATAAGACAGATCTTATACAATAATGATGTACCTGTAAAAATTGTCTTTCCAAGTCAGAATTAATTTTTTAGGTTAGATTTTTTATGTTGTCAGCTTTGTATTCCTGTTCAAAAACTTTTACCTTGGCCATACTTAGAAATCCTTTTAAAAGATTCAACGTAAACAAGTTAAACACTCTTGATCTTAGCTTGGATTTTAAAAAAGAATTTTAATTAGAAATAAAGATCTGTAAAAGTAATACAGCTATCTGTTAGTGTCATTTTGGGTTGTCTACATTATCTTCTTGCTGACTATTTCAGTACAATTTTATTATTATTTGTGAAATCAATTAAAGGGGCTATACACCATATGATGAAATAGCGGGAAAAAAAGAAGAAAATTGTCGAAAACTGACATAAACTTGGTATCAATGAGTACAATGCATTGAAACTAACTACATGTAACTGAAGTACCACATAGTTTACAATTATATATTTGCAGTTTTTTCGTATTGAACCATTAAAAAAGATTACTAGGTATGTATACCTAGTAGAATTCATTTGTATGCGTGATTGGCTTGTCGATGTTATCACCTGATATAACCAAGTTAGGTATATAGCTTAGATATTCCAAAGGTTTAGAGTAAGCCTTCGTAGCACAGTAGATACAACATTGGACTGCAATTTTGGTGAATCCGGATCGAACATTTACATTTTGGTATTTTTTTTACAATTATGATATCAAAGTGTAAAACATTTTATTAAATAATTGTCCTGAGATTTGTTACAGAAAAAAACTGTTTTTGGTGCCAATCTGGTGTATAGTCCCTTTAACAATAGTTAACATTTATTTGTACAGGAAAGTAGACATTTTATCTGGTGGACGAGGCCGAATTGCCGGGGAAAGGAAGTGACAGTGTCGTGAGCCTGGCCCACCACTACTTTCAGCACTATGGTGTCGGTGAAAAACATGCTGAGGTATTTAATGCTTCACCCATTTAAATTATCTATAGAATTTTAATGGATTAAAGGTTCTAACAGCTTATGCAAACTTTATCCTTATTGCTGAGAAGAGATTATGAGAATCAATAGTGAATATAAAAGATGATGAAACTTAACATATTTTACACCATGAAACACATTCTTACTCAGATTTTTTTTCCATTTCACATTCGATGATTGATAACGATTGGATATTTGGATTCAACCATGGCTTATGAAATGTGTCCATCAATATAACATTGCTTTCTTCATGTACTGCATATAGCTTAAAAAAGAAAAAAAATGTATTAAATTTTCCAGGTTTATTTCGATAATGCTGTCGGCCAAAACAAGAACAATGCTGTGCTTTGGTATGCCATGTGACCTGTAATGACAGGTAAGTTTTCTTATCTGTTAATAATTGTTTGTCTGATTTTTTAGGACAAATGCACTGTCTTTTGAAATCAATCACATCATTGATATCTGCGATTGGTGCTTTAATTTTAAAGGATGCAGAACTGGATGAAGTTAAAGTGTAGTTGGCAGTAATTTGATATGAGGAATATGTTAACTAAATAAACATATGTTAACACTCCATTATTGTAAGATTTATATGTCTTGAAAACTTTATTATACCCTAGTTAAAATCATTTGCTTAGTTATATTTTTTGTGAATATAGATAAGTTTTATTTACACTAAACAGATCTTCCAACAATTTTCAGGATTGCATGAGAGTGTAACACTAAACACTATGTTGGCTGGGCACACCAAATTTGCTCCTGACTGTCACTTCGGCAACTGGAAGGTCCAGTGGCGATGTTGTAATGCCGAGAATCTTCAAGAAATTGCCCACACTGTTTTCACCTCTTCAAAGTCCGGCCACAACATCCCACACTTGGTTTATGACCCTCAACAGCCAATCACAGTTCACAGTTGGAAATCATTCCTAGATACATATTTCAAAACTCTAAAGAATATTACCAAATACCACCATTTCTATGTATCAAAACATAAACCAGGAGTTTAGTATGCAGAGAGTAATAATTAATAAGAGTTTGTAGATTCCTCAGAAATTGAAGTTATTCTTTTGAGGATGAGTCCAGAATGTGGTGTTTTGCCTGAAATAAAGCACGCAACGTGCCTAGATGCTGAACGTCAATTGTACCTTCAATATTCTTTTGGTCCATTCTTTAGATCTGAGTCATCAAGATCTGCAGTATGCCCTAAACCAACTCTGTGTAAAGTCGAAGTTTACTCATTTGTTGGTGAAATGTCGATTGTAGATCAAATGTTTGTGGCAAATATGAAAGAAATGAGTAAAAAATGGCATTATCACATGTAACCATAGCAACAGGCTGTTGTTTTATGTAGTTCTTTTATGTCATTTTGTACATATAATGAGCAATGTGTACTCTTTGTGTCTATGAATTAGTTTATGTGTTAGCTATAACAGACAGTTAAGTTAGTATTTCGGCATGGACACTGCATTTAAAATAAGAACATTTTTAGTGGACATTGTTTTCAAACTGGCTTACCAATGTGTAACAGAATGATCCATATCTTTTGATTTCTTTGTACAAAAATGACTAGAAACTTTAGTTTTTATACCTAAGATACTTGGTATCATTTACATGCCAATAACTTAAAACGCATTGTATATTGAGAACACATTATTTGTGGCAGACTTTGAAAATGATTGGAAATAGCATTTTCATTAGTAACCATAGCAACCGATTTTTGCTTTGACCTTTGTGGCCAATTTCTATGTCATTATAGACATTAGTAATGTGTACTTGCTATTTTAATGTTGAAGTTTATGTAACACTAGTAAAGATAAGTGATATATTTAAACAGGTATCTTGACATATATATAATATTTAAAATAAGAACAGTTTTGTTCACATTGTTTTTTATCCCTGTGTTTCATAATGTTTCATATGTTTTATAACTTTTGTGAAATTTAACGTGAAACTTTAGAGTTAATTTCTGTAAATACTTAGTATCATAAAGATGTCAATAACTTATAAATAAAAAAAGATTATGCGGACTTTCAAAAATGATTGGTAATAGCATTTTCATAAGTAACCATAGCAACTGAATTTTGCTTTGACCTTTGTTGTAAGTTTCTTTATCATTATGGACATTAGCAATGTATACTTGTTATTTTCCTTTTGTAGTGAATGTGATACTAGTAAAGATAGTTTTATATTTTAATATTTTGACTTGTGTACTTCATTAAAAATAAGAACAGATTTAGCGAACATTTCGTTCAAATTGTGTTAAAGCTCTCTGTTACGAAATGTTCCATATCCATTGTTGTTTTTTTAATATTTGACTGACTAGTTCAGATTTTATTTCTGCAATTGCTTGGTATCATAAAAATGTCAATAACTTAAAACACAACTTTATGAAAAACATTATTTTTTGAGAAACATTTAGAAAATGAGTGAAAATGGCATTATCAATAGTTACCATAGCAACCAAATGCACTTATGAACTTTTCGTTAACTTTTGTAATCAAACTATGAGTGCTTATTGTTTCTATGCTAAAACTTATATGTTACATGTAAATAGTCCTTGACATGATACTTATCTGACATGGATATTTCATTCTAAATAAACACATTAGACCATACATTTTGTTCATTTCGATTTCTACACCCGTGTTACGAAAAGTACTATATTTTTTTAGTTTTTGTGAATTTTGACTTGAAACTTTGGATTTTTGTTCTTGAAATACTTGGCATCATAAAGGTTACAATATCTCAAAATGTCATTTTTGGGCCAGAATGATCATATTCCCATTCCCATCCACATATTCAAACAAACATCACCGCAAAAAAAGGCAATCAAGCCACTTTGATTTACACAAATGTATGTTTATTTTGCATTTTCAAATGTTAATGAATAAAAAAACGAATGAAAAAGTTTCGAGTATAATTGATTGCAGAGAGGCGTGCAAGTTCATATTGTTCTTTGAATTAAGCCATGAAACACAAGTATAACGCACTAAGTTATAGATAACCTATCAGGCATATACTTATCGCACTGAAATGGCTTATTGGGTCATGTGTTTTTGTGAGTTTGTGTTAGTATTGAAATCGAAAACGCCATTTAGACGAAGCATTTAAGAGCGCCGTCAGCATAGTTTTTTGTCCAGAATTAGTGAAATGGAATATTAAGTTGAACTAAAAATAGTTGAAACAATCATTTTGAAGCTATGTAAACGAATTATTTCCAGTTGCATTATTTAAATTTTTTATGCTTTAGTAGCATATAAAGGTAAACAGAGATAATCTATGCATATGCCATGGATGCATGCAGTTGCATCTATTACATACTTCTACGAAAAATATAATTTTCATACAACACAGCACGATATAGTGTGTGTCTGGTGATTCAACATTATATCGAATTTGACATAGCACAGCAAATGTACATGTTAAAATGATACATACACAACAAATGTATTGCAATGTGCTTCAACGTAACAACCTGACAGCAAGTTATGTTTTACATGTAGTCATAAAAATTACGTTTGAACAAAATTCAAGATAAATGCACAATGTTTTCGTTATCATATTAATTTCTAATAAATATAAACAACATACATCGAAAAGTGACAAATCTTGAACTTTAAGTAACGTGCATTTCTTAAAATAAATAAACGACAATTTCATTATCTAGAAACTAAATACAACGATGTCCACCATTCATTTTTGTTGCTGTGACCGAACATAAATAAATCAATTAGAAGTTGTTAAAATGCTTTTGTTTTATCTCCGAACAAATACGTTAAACAATCACGACCATCGCATAAACTGAACGTGTGGTGCCAGATATAGCAAATCACATTTAAAGATAATAACGATTCGACCGAGCGTTCATGAAGGGAAACAAAAAATACATGAATGACATAAGATTATTCATCTTAATGCTTGAATGGTGAAACTTAATTAAGCAGGTTCGGTAGAATTCAGCTTGCAATACACGGGAGTGTATGATTAATATTAACATCAAACAAAAACATGTACTGACAAATGACAAACTGAATCATTATGATTGCCAAGTTTAATCAATCGAGTAAAATGATAGGTCATAGATTCAGTTTTCCTAGGAGACAATTCTATAATTGTACGTCATTTATAATAGGCACTTTTGACGTTCGGTTTTGAAAGACACTTTGCTAGAAATTTCGGGCAATAAAAATAAAATAAACGAAACAATATCGAAATCTTAACTTCATTGTAAAAAACCCTTTAAGAATACATGCGTTTTTATTTATTAACATCAGTACTAAGTGTCACTGAACGACAAATGCGCATTTAAGAGAATAACTAATTAGAATAATTGATTTGTATTAAACCAAGCTAAAGGTAAGGTTAATTGCCATCCATTTCATAAAATGTTCTAAAACAGAAACAAAATAGTCACAAATATCATGACCCAAATCACGGATAAGTCTCATTATATTGCATGAACTAAAAATAAAGTCAATGAAAAAAGTTGAGATTGACATATTCTGTCAACAAGAAATAGGATATACTCTGGAATATAATTGGGGGAAATAATTGGGAGCTTTACGCAGATAATTTAAACTAGATCAATAAGGCGGTGGACATACATCTCAACTCGAACACATTTTTACGATCAGTTGAAGAAAATAGGAAACTATAGGACATGAGTACGGAATGGCATTTGCAAAAGTCATGAAATATATAAGAAAGATTTTTGTTTTAACATAGAGACTACGTTTGAAGTATGACTTTTCATTAGAGTGTATACTTGTCTACTAAAGAAGAAACATCAACCGGAACAAGATCGCCAAAATTTGAAAGCAAGCAATAAAATGATGTGAGGGCGGACTATAATAAGTATAAAAAGGTGATGATAATCTTTATTACCTACTATTTAATACTTTAACCCGATTTATAAGTTGGCGAGATGACTCTTTTTTTCAGCAGTATAATTCAATTTGAACGTAACGACAGCAGGCACAAAAAAGTGTTTTTGTCAACTACATTTACAATGTAAGCTACGCGGACAATGTTGAATTTGAATTGGGCGTACCACTCATGATTTGTATATATTAGAGTCTTCCTTAGTAAGGAAAAACAGACGTTAACGCTATGATGAAATACTAGACATGAATCTTTTCTATCAAACCAAAGAAATGTACTTGTCAAATTGAATCCATTCGTAAATAATCCTAACATTTTCAATTGTAACCAATATTTCGACAAATATAAAAACCTCTTATGAGACATTTCGGTGTGAATAAATACTAAATGGCCTTGTAAAGTAATGAACAATTTTCATTAAATTATTGTATCGTTTTAAAATTACATTTGCATAATTAGCACCTTTTATTATCTATTCGCTGTCAAAAAGGAGGATTAAGGTCGAAAGTATTTGAATTGATCAGCAACCCTTAATAACAGAAAGACATGACGCTAGATGCAAATAAATGTGTTTAGTAGTAAACCAATGTCCATATAAGTGATTCGTTGAAAAGCTGTGCTCGGTCATTTACAACCGTGTTTACACATACTTAACTGATCTTATTTTTGTTTGATGTTTAATGTTTTTTTGATGTCTTAGTGTTTTGCTTGCTTGCTTGGACATTGTGCCATAAAGTAGTATCACAGTTAGATGTGATCTTTCCTGGGGCTGTATTTATCCATACGAATGAACTTATTGAAAGTTTCGTTTCTATTCACACCATTAATAGTATCCTCTTGTTTCCTAAAGAGTAGAGATATATTTGTTTCTGATTCGCAGAAAACCCTTATAAATCTGTGCAAATGCTTTAGAATACACTGCACTAATTATAGCCTTACTACAGAAGAATGGCATTTGTTTTGAAATTCTTTAAAATAAAGCATTTTGGAACAACAATGCTAATACGCGTTTTCAATCCACATACGCGATGGATATTAAAGTCAATACTTTACCTACATTGCCCTCATTGATCAAAAGGTAAACATCCCATAGAACCAATATATCGACCAAAAACGTATACTTACTTATTTTCCTCCTTATAATGAGTCAAAGAAAATAACAGTGAAAATTATTAACATGTTTCATTGCTAGTTTGTTTTAAAACTTCCATATACGTCTTAAATATTAAATTAAAGGAAGACATAATTAAAAACCTTGATCAGCCAACTATGTCTGATATTTGTCTCTGATTGACTTTATTGAACCCCTTAGGAGGGGCACTGTTGCGCCAGTCTGATTCCTTTGATTACAGGTGAAAGTGGTATCCGGTCGTTGGTACTTATCAGTTTATATGTGTGTTTTTGCGTTGTTCTCCCTTGTTTTCCGAGTTGATGTGTGCTCTGATGAGGCTTGTATATTTTAATTAAATAATTATTGATAAATGATGGGACGAGTGTGAGGACATGGCAAGTAGACTCGAGTTCCAGTGAACTCTTGTTTTACTGACCATCCCAAGGCGGTACTCCCATCATTTAACGTAAATAAATGTTAATAAGGATATGGTTCGTTTGTGGTATTTGTATTTATGAATGTGAATTAAATTCATTTGCGGAGTTTGAATTTGTGTATGTGATCTTAAAATGTTTGGGCATATTGTTCAATGTGGTCTTGGTAATTGTCTTATGACCCTAAACAGGGTTTATTTATGGTCACCGTTGAATTGTTGCTCGAAGTCACCTAATGCAAAGTACTAATGTGTTTCGCATTTGTGTCATCAGCTGATGACGATATCAATTTTATTATAAAAGAAGTCTATCCTGTACGCATATCTGCGTCAAAACATCATTGTTTGTCTCCATTTACTATCACCTACTGATGTTCTTGAAAATATGTATCATGCTGTTTAAGTTGGCAAATGCAGAACATGTGCAATATTACATCTATCAACACCTGATAATGATATAATTCTTTAGCGCTTCATCGTTTGTTGTGTAAAAACAAAACAACATTTAAACTGGCATAAACATGTTCTGTCTCAGCACATTACTATAAGTGGTACATTTCGAATAAGGAAATAGATAAAATGAACCGAATGACATTTGAAATAGTACATCCCATTTGTATTCCGATCCCTAGTACAGTGGTCTTATTTCGAATGTGGTGCTTTACCTTAGGTTGAAGAGTACAAGGGTATGTATCATAACTCTTATTTAGAGTGGATTTCTTGATTCTTTAATGTGCCCGGTGTAGAGCAGTGATACACGGGAGACATCACCCTAGTTTTGTACAGTATTGATTACTATGAACGTGAAGCACTTTACGCCAGCTGTTATGAAGAAATGTAAATATGTTTCGATAGAATGAGTTTTAGGAAGCACGAAATATGCCAAAAATCAACTTTGTAAATTCACGGTATACATATGAATCAATGATTTAATGTTGGACCTGTGCGAATCCCTACAATGCAAGGAGTATGGCCGTAAATTTGTATTTTACTTCCATTTTCTTCAAAGTAAAAAAAGTGAAAATTATTCGTTTATAGAGTAAGATGCTATTTTTTACATTACGAACGAAAGATGATGTGCAAATTTCACATTTAACCACAGCTGAAGAACGCTTAGACCCAGGGACCTTTAACGTTCCAAGTAGATGGTCATCAATAATATGAGCTCTATTAATTTGAGGTAAGTGGGTTAAACGTCAAGGTCTTGGTGCCCTTCAGTTAAAAGTTTACAATCAATATCTGAAGAAGGCTTTGGTTCATGGTTTGATCCACCGAGTAACGGGTTAGGTCATATTCGATATTTTCTGGGATACAGACATCTGGTTTTATTATATGTCTATCAATTTCCTTGTTCATATCCAACAATGAAAATGCAGCTCGCCGTGATGAAACATCCGTCGTTTTCCAAACCCCTATCATCATAGTAGCATTATGATTGAGTGCTACCTTTAACAGACTGACTTTTATTCAAACTTACAAAATAAACTTTAGGTTTAGTACTATATTTCCTAAATAAATGATTTTGAATGTTGTCAATGTGCTGATTGTGATTCGGAAAAATAGTATTTTTATGATAGGTCCATCTCGACCGCTACATTTTAGTCAACGTACCGTATCATAAGAATACCTTTTTACGAATCACCATGTTTGTCTTTGTTAATCATCACGAAAGGCTCGCAAACGTATATACGATATCTACGACCAGTCATAAAGAAAGTACATGAACAAGAGATCAATAGCGCTTTGATGATTTTTTGTTCAAGGATAAAAGTCAAACTTCTCAGTGTCTTTACTGACCGGGCTAAGGTTGTAAACATACTAATAAGTGTGCGTATATCTATAAGAAATATATTTTTTCTGACTTAACCCTCATCAACATAGAATTTGATACGAATAATCCTTTCCTGTAAGTATTCAATTATGTTTTTGCTGCTTCGCTACCACGATGCCGGGATGATTCTCTTTTCATCAGACGTTATCCGTCTAGAACAGCAATTACATAAATGATTCAGATAGCTCCATCCCTTATATTGCACTTCTAATAGAACAAGCAAACGCGAAAGTACACATTTGACGAAACCCATGCCTTAGTTATATAAAGTAAACCATTTGCAAGAAGTCAAATTAATTAACTAAAACAATACCGCACTTCAATTAACGAATTCTTTTGAAACATTATGTTTGTTGAATGCTATATCAAATGCGATATTTTAGCTTAAGGAAATGATTTCTCAAAATGTGATCAAAATTAAGTTTTAAATTTATTAAGAGTCAATAAGCATTTCAATGAAATGATTTATTTTACAGAAAAGTTAAGGTCGAGCTTTTAATTTGAAATCAACATAATAGTCATATCATGACCAAATATCGCGTGAAACGGTCACTATTGTTCTAAAATTAGAAATCAGCATGGCATATTTGTAAGTCAACACGAGACATGACGTAGACATTGGTAATGAGATATTTACGTAGGAAATACTATTTCACCCGTAAGCATCTTTACAATATCACTCAGATAGACAACTTATACGATGATAATACTGAAACTATTGTACATGAGTATGGCATAGCATTTATTCACATATGTCAAAGGCACTAAAAGACAATGAACTTTGAACTAATAAACTATCGAAAACACAGTTAGAGTTACTAAAAGCAATCCCGATTTGGTTTCATTAATATGTATTCAAAGTACAAACAAATTCAAATGACTAAATTTAATTTTACTTTTATGTCGGAGTCATAATATTGATTTAATCGAACTATTATTTCCGATATATCTGCTTATTTCAGATCATGATAAGAATACTTCTGCTGTGAAGCTATATTATGTGCATTGATGTTTATTGTTTCTTTGTCGGGATTACTTTTGAGAACCAACCTGCCTCCAAATGAATTACAAGCGCCATAATAGAATTGAAGGTGGTGTATGAATGCCTATTTGTTTAATCTAGTAACCTCCTCACCCATGACGCTTTGATCGATTAATTAAACATTTGAATATTTGGATTTTCGATGCCTCCATTTTTAAAATCGTTCATGATTATTTTCATTTTTTATCATGTTTTGTTTATTACTCCGAATGAATTAAAAAATGACGTGTTGATGTAATCAAGGATATATTTAAGTGGAGAAGGCCATGTGATTGATAAGTTTTGGAAGTGCAAAAGTTTTAACTACTGTAACTTGTACAAACAGCGTCAGTTTTCTGTGTGGCCAACTCTTCTTGAAACTGTGTAGCTTTAAACGATTATTATTTTAAACCATTTTGGCTTTTTAAGTTAATACATTCATCTATCAGTCGTTTTATTGCACCATTATGATTTTGTTTTGAATGTTTACGAGAAATAATTAACAGTTTCATTCGATCTTAGATTGATCAAAGGTAACAGGTAACTTCTTCGAACAATGTGATATTTAAGACAGATCATGGTTGATGACGGCGGCCGAAGTTACGGGATTTTCGACGATAGGCGAATATTTAAGTTGTCTTAATGTCATTGACAATGTCATTAATGAAGATGAAAAATAGTAAATGATCCTTTAGGAACACCAGCGGTGTTAGTGAGGATTCTTGAAGCAGAGTTAGAAAAGAATAACAGTTGTTTGAGATCAGAAAGATAAGAGGAGAACCAGTGAAGAAGGGAACATCTTATACAACTGGTTGACAGCTTATGAATGATACCTTGATGCCAAACTCGGTCGAACGCTTTTGATACATCGCAAAAGACAACACGTTTTTTCCCTACATCTAAGGCTTTGATGGCGTCATTGTAAAAAGAGCTAGCTGATTGACGCTTGAATCGCCTTGGATAAAACCAGATTAGAAGGATGTAAGTATTCTATTGAGATGACTTATTTTAAGAGGTATTAGTGGTTGCAGCGCTGCAAAAAGTTGTTAAGATAATTTAGAAGTGATATTGGTCTGAAGTTGCAGGGTCTGAAAGCGTCAAATTATTTAAAAAAAAAAAGGAACAGACATTCGCCAACTTCTAGGACGAAGGTAAAGTAATTCGAGAGTTAGAGCAAGTTCTGTCTTGCCTTCTTAGATAAGTTAATGACTAATTTAAACAGGACCACTGGATTAACTGGGATTGATACAGAATTTTGCATCGCAGACGTCCTGACTCGTCATATATATTTCTGAACGAAAAGGGGATAGAACAATCGTTAGCAGAGGATGTTATTGGGTTTCCATGGTTGATTGTTTGCTTGAGCACGCATTTACAAGGTCCACCTTTTCTTTATTTGACTCTGCATTTGTTGTTACATCAATATAAAGTTGGTAGTAGTGAAGATGGTTGTTTTTGAATTAGTTATTTAGCTAGTCTGAACAATAATTTAGTTGCTATATTGTCAGACATACGTTTGTTTATTTTTCTTTGTTCATATTCCTTTTTAATTTTTTAACCCTATCCATCATTCAAACTATTTTCTGGTACACAACAGAAGGCTTTAATGGCGTCATTGTAAAAGAAAGCTAGCTGATTGACGCTTGAATCGCCTTGGATAAAACCAGATTAGAAGGATGTAAGTATTCTATTTGAGATCTTGTGAAGTTGCAGGGTCTGAAAGCGTCAAATTATTTTTAAAAAAAGGAACAGACATTCGCCAACTTCTAGGACGAAGGTAAAGTAATTCGAGAGTTAGAGCAAGTTCTTTCTTGCCTTCTTAGATAAGTTAATGACTAATTTAAACAGGACCATAGGATTAACTAGGATTGATACAGGATTTTGCATCGCAGACGTCCTGACTCGTCATATATATTTCTGAACGAAAAGGGGGTAGAACAATCGTTAGCAGAGGATGTTATTGGGTGTCCATGGTTGATTGTTTGCTTGAGCACGCATTTACAAGGTCTACCTTTTCTTTATTTGACTCTGCATTTGTTGTTACATCAATATAAAGTTGGTAGTAGTGAAGATGGTTGTTTTTGAATTAGTTATTTAGCTAGTTTGAACAATAATTTAATTGCTATGTTGTCAGACATACGTTTGTTTATTTTTCTATGTCCTTATTCCTTTTTAATTGTTTAACCCTATCCATCATTCAAACTATTTTCTGGTACACAACACATTTCAAACTACTGACTGATATGAATTAAGAGCGCACAGAACACATCGAAAGCTTATCTATGTACCCCGTTAAGTGAAGTAAACTTCACCAAATGTTGATAAAAAAAATACATTTTCCGTAGCGTGTTCCAAGTAATCATAAAACATTAACGCCACATTTGACTTAACATGCACGATTTTTTTCCGAAATACATTTATTTAGAAAGGAAGCTAAGGATATTGTAAATTCAATTTAAAACATACAACCTTCGCCCAATACTTTCTTGTCATGCGAGATTAAGTGCCAGTTCGTTTGTTAGCTACCGGGACATGGAGGAAACGTTTCAAATCTTGAATAAATCACATCTGCGACATAACATTGTTGATCGTATATCATTTATCACATTTCTTCAAGAAAGACTCTACTTGATATATACCAGCCATTTAAGATATTGTATCAAATTGCGTATATTGTTTGTAGCAATAGAGATCATGGAGAGAGCTACTGACAACAAATATTACAGTTTACCATGTAGCGTTTCAATGCTTAGGATGTCAAAACAATTTTGTATTTAAAATTATCGTTCTCATGGAACACTGGAATCTGTTTTAGCACATAACAGTGTGCGGTAGAATTTGATTGTACTGTTGGGAAAGTCAAGATAACAAAAAACAAAATAAACTCATAACTTCACTCTTGGTGACATTTTACATCCGTCACTCTACACTTAAATCCAGTTGTACATAACGAAATATATCAATATATGTATATGTTTTGGTAAAGAGTTATTTCGGACACACATGCTCCACATATCAACAAAAGAGACATACGTAATATAAGCAGAACAGTCATGTCAACCCATTGTATGCCATATGCATAATAATCATATTAATTGCTTACGTCACATGTGATACAAAGATATTGCACCAGCAGGCTAAAGTGAAATCTTAAGCTAACAAAGACTATCATATGATTTGTTTTCGCTTTGTTTATTTGTATACATTTGAAAAGATCAATAAATGCGACTAAATCCAATACAACATTAACTGGAAGAGTTAGGAATTGCTTTATAACGTTATTGCATGACTTCCATTAGGTCATGGATTTTATCTTTATCGGGAAAACATTAGTATGGCAACTAAAATGGAAAACAGTGCTGGGGTTTACACAGGAACAAACACGAGCGTCATTCAATTAGCTATTTGTTCTCGTCACAATTGACCAAATATAAATTAGTGTTTATAAAGTAGGCTATTTATGGGTAACAAACCATTGTAATCCATCGAACTTCATACACCAAAGCTATAGAGACGGAAAGGCTTAGTCAGTATCTTTATGAAAGGGCATTAGTTCCAATGATCAAGTCAATAATAGAAGCTAAACATGCTGAATTCTAATAACGTTAATCTCTGGGTATATGTAGTTTAGTACAATATTAGACTTGTGGTCATTCAGCAAAGACATTTTTTTTCGTAAAATTATCACACTGTTGCACTTACAGTTAGTAGTATCTTACAAACGTAAGTAATGTAACACAAATCTGCATTTTGTTGGTAATGTTAATGCCTTTAATTGAGACGGTATCTAAAGAAATATTAGTTTACATGTATAGAAGTGGTCAACCATGCATACTACTGAGTTCACAATATAACATGTATTGATGATCACTATTTTGATAAACATCATAATGTATCTGTGAACATGACATGGAAAGTGACTGTTTTATATAAAACGCCTTTATGCAAAACCTTTTTTCGATGCAAATTTAATAATAAACATTTTAATTAAACAAATATATTTTTAAGAAGAAAGAATATTAAAATTTCTTCGGTTGAGTATGAAGTGGTAATGTATTTAAAGGTTCACTCTTACTCCCGCATAAGATTTTCTACAATTAATAATATTGTTTTAATAATCCAAAAAGACTAATAAATGTCAAAAACAATGGTTCTTATGAAGGATACCGAGTTTAATTTGAAAGAAATGAGCATAAATCACGGTATTTCTACCTTTCTAGACTATAATAAACCACAGCATTCTTTTAGCATTCACCAATCATTTAATATGTTTGCGCTTTCTGCTATTAAATACACGGCTACAATCTGATAATCAGTAATTAATATTTTCCATAAATGCATTACTTAGTAAGTAGTTAAAGGTTTATCAGTCAAAATTTATGTTTGTTATACATATGTATGTATTGATTTTGAATAAAAGTGTCACTTTAAATCATGTAATTAATCACAGGATTGTGAGAATGCGTGTGTTATGTTTATGTTCGACAACTATGTGAGCTCCCTCTTTCAATTAGTAACCAAAAGGAAAAGTTATTTCTGTTATATCAAAGTAATTGCATAACCCTTGATTAAAGACGTGGCATTTAAGTAGCATTATGTTATTTACCATAACAGGGAGATATTCACCTGTGTGATGTAAAACTTTTGACGGAAGTGTATCAGTTTTGGTAATCATTTATTCCACCATAAATATATTTACCAGGCAACCTCGGAGCCTGGTTGATTTATAATTTAAAAGTTTCATTTTATTATTAAACATACTATACGTTCGTGTAAAGTATTACAGTGGACGTGTGAGTAAACCTGTATCCGAAAGTGCCACCATGTCTGCTTCTTCGATTATCTTTGATGTATTGCAATATTATCACAAGAAGAATTGATTTTATCAGACTTAATATTTCTAATAAATCGATTTGCTTGTATGGCGCATCCACAGCAATAGTGAGTAATGAATGGAAAATCAGCTCTTTTACTTTTCGTCTTCAAGAAAAATAATCTTCAAAGAAAGCTTACTAATGAAGTATATTATGGAAAGTTTTGTCAGTATGTTCCCATTAAGGTGAAGTCGATTATGGCATAAGTGTAGTCCTCAAAGTATCAACGCAAGCATAATTACAAAGCGGCTTACAAACTTTGTTATCAAACTCACAGATTGAAATAATAAAACATCACACAAAGGTCTTGAACAGATTGATTTCCAGTGATAAACATTGAGTTTAAAGGAAATTCCTGCGAATTACCAGTTTACGGGAGCAGTAATAAAAGGGCTTGTCGTAAACATAAGCACTTATTCCACGGCTATAACCACACTGTTCGCAATGAATCCATTATCGTGAAAATTTAGGTTGAAGTTTCCGATATTGGCGCGACATGACCAAGAATTGTTAAGCAGATCACTAGAAAAGTTCGACTCTGAAGCATTGAGTGACTTACCGTCAACCAGAGCGGACAGATAGGCTTCGTGTTTGGTAAATGAATGGAAAATGTATAGTTATACGCGACTGCATCGACGCTACTTAAAAGAAAATTACTGCATAAATAATTTAAGAATAAAGTCTGGAAAATGTTATGGTCATCTGGACCTGTAAAGAAATGTCGGATTATTTCTATAATGTTTTATTTCTCGGGACATGCAGTGCGCTTACTCAAGAACTAAGGATGGGTTTTCCAGACTGTTTTAGCCAATGTTTGAACAATAAAAGTGCCGTTTCGTTTTTGCAAGCACCATTTTAGGAAATCATCTCTGATAAAATGAAGTTTTCATCGGAATAAATATCGTAGTTTCTTTCATCTGGATTTAATCAACAGACGCCATTAAAAGAAACTACTTGTCTTCAGAACTCGGAACATTAATTGTCAATGATATTCAGAGACAATAATAGAACTTAATTATTCAGTCAAATATAATCTTTATGTAATAAGAGATATGGTTTCGGACGGAAAATATTCAACAGAATTGGAAAGAGTAGACGTTTTAAAATAGTGAGAAAAGTTATTAAATGACATAGTATTCGCGAAACACACTGTATTTGGCTTTACTTGTCTAGTGTATTAACTTCTTTATTTAAACACGGTTTGTAAATCAATGGAAAACCATTTTTCTACACTAACTTTTATAATAGAAAGATACATTCAATGCGGAATATTAATTTGCTAGGAAGAATCGGACATGACGGATATATTATTGTCTCGGAACATATCAGTATTTGCCAACAGTACTAACACTCCTCTACCACGGATCTTAGATGATATCTACGGATTAAATGAATCAAACGAGCAACGGCATTTTGGTGAAAATCAGGTGTTGCCAGGAAGTATCGTTACAGGTGTTGTATTATTCTTTATAGCTGCCCTAACAATCACCGGAAATATAATGGTATTCGCCGCTGTGATATTCAATAAGAAACTACGGTCAGTTTCAAACTTATTTATTATGTCTCTAAGTATGGCCGATTTATTGCTAGGAACTGTGGTTATGATTCCTGCAACACTTAATGAAATATTTGGACGCTGGATACTGGCAAGTGGATTTTGTGTTGTCTGGGCGGGCTTTGATGTCATGCTCTGTAGTGCGTCTGTGTTGAACGTGTGCCTGATAAGCCTTGATAGATACATTGCTGTGATGTCACCTCTACGTTACAAGGTCATCGTAACCCACCGACGGGCATTTGCTATGATAGCTGTTGCTTGGGCAATAGCGATTTGTGCGTCTTTCATTCCCCTGGGGACAGGTATCCACAATCCTGATTTACCAACACTTACTAACCTAACCTTCCTAACGGAAACACCTCAATGTCTTTTCATTCCAAGTTTAACATTTGTGCTGATAGCGTCAACTGTGACTATATTGCTGCCGATAATTGTTGCATTCGGACTATATTACCGGGTATCTAAGGAAGCAAAACGACAAGCATGTTTCATAGGAGTCCTTATTGCACCGAGCAACATGCTCCTAGGAGCAAAAGTAGCAAACAAACACATCAGAGAACCATTCACCAGAAAAGCTACAATAACACTCGGAATAATTGTGGGTGCATATGTTGTGACATGGGCTCCATTTTTGATAACAAATATATTAGAAGCCTTATGTACTTGCGTTCATGCCAAACTGTTTAGTGCTTTTGTGTGGCTAGGATACTGTAACAGCCTCATAAACCCCATCATTTACCCTTTCTTTATACGTGACTTTCGGAACGTTTATTTAACAGCGTTATTTAATGTATGCCCGTGTTTGACATTTCTTCAAAAATACAAACGTGACAGAGTTTTTTTCCAGAACTCGATGGAGTTCGTAAAGCGTTCGTCGGGACCCACGGAGAATGAAATATAAAATGACCAGCGGATCAAATACTTCGTGCCATTAAAGCCATACATATTTTCTGTGATACACCTGTACGGTAGAATATTGAGTATGTGTCATGTGTTAGTAAATATATTTCGTATTCATCCTTGTGATCGTTATTTCAGGCGGAAATTAAACTTGTAAACGGCGTGGAACAAGTCAGAACAAACCGTACACTCATTGTAACAGAACGTCGCATATATTGGTTGCTTCAACGTTGATAATATATTGATAATGTAATAGAAACCGCATTCACCATAGAGCTCAGTTTATATCTCATGTAATCAATCATGGTATATATTTGATATAGGTGTTTCGGGTTAAGTAGTAAGTGTCACTTGGGCAGTGAAATAATGTTCAATATTATTGTGTTACTGTACTCATTCCGTCACAGGTGTATGGTATCGTTTTGTTAAGATTTTATTATTGTAATGTGTTCGTATATTATAAACACTTGTCTTTCAAATGTATAAATTATTACATGCATAGTTTAATATTCTTTTGTTACATGTGATATCGGTCAGAGTTACACATTATTTTAATAAAGATTTAACGACAAACGGAAACCAATTGCATTTTTAATATCTGAATTTATATTTGTTAATACGTACTAATATATAAACTTGGTTTGTAAATATTAATATACTTAACGCAATTTAAAAAATGATGTTAAAACGATATACCAAACATACGCATCAATGCATCCAACACACGTAAAACGTTAGTATGATAGTAGTATTTGTGTAACATTTAGGTATACACTTTTAAGAAGTATTATAACTCTTTTTGTAAGAAATAGATTTTGGATATATAAATTGTTATAATCTTAGAATTGTTACAAAGCTATTTTATTCAATATTCATGCGTTGCACTGACATCTGATTGTATCCGGGATTTCATTTCAAAATTGAACTGTTTTAAATTGAATGTCTTTTAATTGTAAATGTCCTGCTTACCGATTTTTGGAAAAATTGATTATTTCTGTTTCTAGAAATTAATTACCACTTAAATCGCAGTTTATGAACATTCAAAGCATGTCTGACAGTCTGTATGTGCACATCCTTGGAGAAAGTGCTACATTTTAACATGAATATCCGTGATTATGTACTGATGTAGCACACCCTCTTTAAATAACTGCATAGACACAGTGCATTTTTTATCAGCCATAGGACGCTTAAACCAAGTTTATGAAGATTGGCACGAAATCATGGTGCTTGTTCCAGTTTTATCATTCTGTTTCACTATCAAGACAGATATATGTACTCCTTTGTTAGAATCAAAATTTAAATTACAGTCACTGCTTCATCGATACGTCTCTTTATCGAAAAAACATGTTATCAAACGATGACAATTCATTGATGATAGTGTAGTCTGAATCATCTTAACAAAAGACTGTTATGTCTCTGGTCTTCCGAGTCCATTTTGTGTACTCATTTTTTAAAGACAAGATACAATAACCTTTATTTAGATTCGAGTATATGATAACAAAAAACATTAGCACAATGAGCTACTATCCGACACGAATAACTAATATACATAAAATAAGAGTACATATCAATAAATTGTTTACCTGAAAATAAAAGCATATAGTTTTAAATAGTTAACACATGTGAAAAAGTATGTACATTCATGTAGACAATAACGACAATTACCAAAAGTAAGATTGAACAGAGCACTGTTTACAGTTATCATCAGCTAGTATCCCCGACTGTACGGCCAGGCCACACGTGAACGTTTCCGCTAGTTGACATACCACTGTAAATAGGAATATTATATAAGTTCAAATTTTAAACTGCAAAGTTGTAAGTAGCCTTATGTAAATGGGAATTATAACATGGTTGTTGTATATGTTCAATAGATGTACATGATATAGAAATTTGAAACAAACAGAAAACATTAGCCTTTGAAATTGAAAAATAATATGCCCGCTAAATTATTTTCTGTTGTTTTTTAATACAACATCTTGTCCAGTGGGTGTAATCCATCTCACAAAAGAAATTATTTGACATTTACCAAAAGGATAAAGGATATTCAGTGGGAACTTATGCACTCCCACTTATTTTCTTATTTGCACATTGAGCATTTACTAGGAGGACCTGTCCAGGTGCGGTTCAGCCTTTTAAAGTATAGGTTGTGAGGAAGGCAGTTCAAAGTCTGAGTGACTTCAAGGCGCAAAATACTCCCATATTTAGTTATTCTTACTGATGGCACATGTTCTCAGTTTTTATATCTGAGATTAAAGTTACTGGTTTGAGATCTACAAGACTTTAAACATATTCTTGTGTGATACCGTACAATGACTAGCATATACAATGTTTATATATCCTATATTAAAATCACAGTACTACTTAGTATTAAATAGATAGAGGAATATAAATCAAAGTACGTATATAACTATGATAACGTCTCAGATAATGTTCGATATAACTGCGAGGATCACATGATGCTTTATTAAACAGACATTGCTGGGAAATACAACGGGAATCCCTAACTCGACCGCCGACTCAATTGCTAATGAGATAGATAAGTGGATGGAGCATAGCGCTCTTCAAAACATACCTGGCCAGTTGTTGGGCTGGATAAATATCTAGAGAAATACTGAAAACTTTCAAATGAAATTTCACATGAAGAAAATAAAGCACCTGTTTCTTAAATATATCAGATGGAAAATGAAGAGAATGAAAATCATCACTGTTTTTTTGTGTGAAAAGATGACGATTTGATGTGTCAATTCAAACTGTGTAATTACCTCTTCTTTAGTTGAATACAATTTAGCTTTCAATTGAAATATGTTATATTATGTTTCCGGTTTTGTTGAATTTTGTAATTGCGATAAATGCATTTTTAATCATCTTGTAAGGTAAGGTATAGAAGGCAAAAGCGTTTAAATAAGTCAATTGGATATCCATACAAAAATGAGTTTACATTCCTAAAACATACTGAGCCTTTAACACCAGATGTTTTGGCTAAGAAGTCATAATTACAGAAGTGTTTCTGAATTATTTCATTTTCCAAAATGTCTAAACATCGATCAGAATATAATTTCATCAAAGTAACATGGCATTTTAAATTCAATTTACCTGTGTACCTGCGCTGAAAAAAAGAATCAGAAAACCAAGTTTTATCATCGGCACGAAGTATATCAACCTCGTCAGCATCATACTTTTCTAGGTCTCGTCCTCCGGTTCGAGAGACGGGGTTAAAATTAAACGTTTAATTTATAAATAAATTAAGGAATTGATGGACATGAGCATAACCCAATTGAAACAATTTAAAAAATTTGACACTGTACGTGATATGTTATACATAGACAATGTTTACCATGGTTATGACGTTATCTGCATTATTATAACATTGGAAGCTAATCTGAACTTGCCTATTCCGTTTGAGGATACTTTTATCATTAAAAAATATTAGCATACTTCTGTAATCGAATTTTGAGTATATGAACTAATATTATGAATGCTATATGTATTGTTACGCTTATGGTTTTACATAACTTTACAATCCGACGTGTCATACGAATTGTCCAAAATGTTTGCAAATGTTGCAAAAAAATAAATGTATTGTAAAACAAACCATAAAGATATCCGTGCAATAATGTGTCGATAAAAAGTCACGAGCAAAGGCGATATCGTCTTTGAGAATAATATAACAAGGAAATTACAGGAACAAGCCAAGTAGACTACAAGTTACCACGAGTTTGTTTAAAGGCACAATGATCAAAGCCAAACAGACCTAAAAGAGAGATAAACAAGCGAAAACGACAACTTACACAATATTACATAAATATCGAAACATCATCTGAGTCATTAGTGTTCGAAATGATATTTTGTCCAATGAGATCACTGTAATGTACACTGTTTCAACAGTTTGATCTTTTATTTAATAAATCGGCATCAAATTCATATTGTTACACAAACTTGTCAATCGGCGATATGAGAGGACCATTATCTAATCAAAATGCGCATGTGCAACACGATACAACTACAAGAGACTCAGACTGTAAATAATGCCATTTCATACGTTTTACGTATACGACAACTATAGCAATTCAGATAAAAAAAAATATATCATGTTTATCTTAAGAACATTAATTCAATTTGATATTAAGCACCATGAGTTTTTCATTTAATCCATTTGCATCAGGTAGAAAGTTCTACTACAGCAGAAATCATATTAATATCTGAGATTCGCATGCATTACTAAGACTTTTGCAAAAATAAAAACCTAAAGTAGCATTCTTAATCATAAATATAGACAGTGCATCCTGGACTGCAACAAGGCACAAATGCAATTAATTTGCAAATAGAATCCAGACTTTTTACGAGGATTTAAAACGAATGCATTTGAATAATGCAAACTTACATGTTAATCAATGTCGGTGTAAACTGTTTCAACTGTGGATTCATCGATTTTCTTAATCTGAATATAAAAACGGAAATGAGTGTTAAAAAAAATATGGTAAGATCACATACCTTCAACTTCTGTGTTCTTAAAAAATGTGTAATACAAATCAACACATTTTTCACGTTCAATGCCTTCCCAATCGTATTAAACAGCGGTATCTCCTTTATGTCTGTTAAAGTAAGTAGCAAGGGGCAAACCGGAACGCCGCATTTTGGCCATATCTTCTATTTTATTTTCACATTGGCATTTTCTTTTAATAAGACGTGTGCTTACTAGGCTCACTTCACAGAATCTTGAATACCATTTAGTGTAGTGTTTTGAGCATAACTATATGTATATAGAAATGTCTTGGATTCAAATATATACTGACCAAAGCCATGAAGATAAGGTTATGATAGAAACAAATGACACTGCGGAACACAGCATTATATCCATATGTTTTATCTAGACAATGGCGTTTGTTTTTTAAATAAGATGTATATTTAGTTGGCAGTAATTGAGAAATGCCTTTACTACCATCTTAGATATCATGCAGAAATAACCTTTACATCAAAATGATAAAAAAAGGTGAAATTTTCATGGGGATTGTGTTTCTCTAAGATTTCACCCTAGACTTATTTTTTTCATTTAAGTTTACCCATATTCATAACTGTTCAAGATTGTGTAGCTAAATTTTTTTACAAAGTTACATAATTATGATTAGATACAAACTATTGAATATATTTCGGGGGTAATTTTTTCTTCTAAGATTTAACCTAGTGACTTAGTTTTTGACCGTAGGAGTCTAATATTTAATTATTCAAAACAATATGCAGAAACTTATTCTGACCACGTCTGATAAAATTAGATAAAAAAAAATCATGACGTTTTTTTCTAGTTTTGGATCTGAGACTACCGATATTCATAACATGCGAAAATTCTGACCAGTTTTATGATAATTGGAATAAATACATTGAATGTATGACATGGAATAACATATTTAAAGCAGAATTGTTATCGGCATGCGACCGCCCACTCGCCCAACTGCACGGTTTCGCTGTCCTTCAACCCGTAATTTTCATTGAAAAATCCGGTTAAAATTAAAAAGTGCATTGAGGTATTGGTGATGAATTTATTTGTTGACTTATATTGATAGTTTTGTTTGCATTATGTAGGTATATATAATTCACCTTAAATGGTGATGTTCATCATTTAAAAAAGCACCAGACAGCTTTATTGTCAGTTGGAAAGGTTTCCATTATATCTATTTTATGAGGCATATACGACACAAATATGTTGAAAAAGCCTACGTGATCGTCAGTGGTATAACATGGTGGTGATTGCTTCAGGTAGATAGAGACCGTGTTCCCTTAAAGATAATAAAGGTCTGCACTCTGCTTCAGCTGGTCCGTGTTGAAGTCGCCAAAAAGTAATCAATGTATTTTCATTGGAAAAGGTGTGGGAAGATCTGAGAGACCAGTTGCCTTAGCATTTAGTCTTCGATAAACAGTAATTAGTGTAAGGCACCTGCTGGAGACCGTAATGCCAGTTGAGTCACTTGTGGTTATGGTGCAGCTTTTTTCAGTTGAAAATGCAGTTTTGGGTAAAATTACATGCCATCGATTGGTCTTGTCTCGTTTTGTTTAACCCTAGTGACATGAGGTGACATTATTACTGTTTGCAGACGAGTATTCCAATCAAGTTAAAACAATTGGATCAAGGTTATTGAATTGATGTCTCGGTCTTTTTTCTAAAGTTGAAATCGTGACCTAGTCTTTACATGAGGTGAACAATATTCGTACATGTCAAGACAACTTGCAGACAAGTAATTTTCATAACAGTTGGAGTCAAAACTACTGCATTTATGTTGGGGAATGTTTTAAACTCTTCGATTCGACCTAATGAGCTTGGTTTTTTCATCTGAAGTGACCCATTGTTCGCGGCATAGTTCAGACCAATTTTCATAGCTATCGGACACTAATTATCGAATTAATAATATGGAATATAAACCTAACCGTAGATTTGTTTACGACTTAAACAGACGCCTGCACAACCACCAGCCCTTTCAATCTGTAACACGTCTAATGACTATATTTGCATTTTTATAGTAATGATTATATGAAATCGTTGAACCCTAAATGACGATGGTAAAAATTTAAAAAGGCCAAACGGAAAGATCAATAATCACAAAGACACAAATTGCACATATCCGAGGAATATATTGCAAACGTAACTGCTAACGTAGGGGTTAGCCGGAGATCATCAAGACAACATATGAGGCTTTACATAGACAATTCATTGAAGGAAATTAATGAATTTTAACAATAACATATTTCGGAAACCTTTTCGGCATGGCTTTTGAAGACTAAAGACTTATACAAGGAATGGTGGGGGAGGATAGCCTCACATCTGATCCACATCAAAAATGAGAGTAAGGAGGGGGGGGGTATAAATAAACAAACAATTGAAAAAAGAAAGCATCGGGGGAAAATTGAAATAAAAAATTATTTTCCCATTTTTTTCATTTAAATAAAATTCATTTAATTTGTTTTTATGTTCTCTAAATGTGATTTACACTTACTACGGTTATTATGTTTAGTTGAATTGTCCTGTCCAAGAGGCAAGGTCAACAAGGGCTCCAAATTACACCTTTTTCCAAAACGAATTATTTTAATGCTCGAACATAATTTCATAAGAAAGCTAGTTTAATGGATGTTTTAATATTTGATCTTTATAGATACAAAATAAATTGAACTGAAGCGAAAAACACAAAATTCACTGGCGTGTGTCAAGTCCGTTCCGAAATCGATCGTCTCCAGTCTAAATATAGTTTACGACCTCGTCGTCAATATCTTTATTGAGGGGATGGATTGCCTTTCCTTCCGTTTGATTAAGTTCTATCGTGAATATTGGTGATTTCTTTTTTTTCTTCAAACTTCTGATCGAAACTTTAATATATCGTACCGAAGTCGCAATAATGCCTTCGAAGGTCGACTGGTATTCGTTGTCATAAAAAAGTATGATCTTTAAACCGTTTGAAATTCATAATCAGAAAATCATTCCGAATGTAAAATAAACGCTATGTCGTTAAAATAGGTTTAGGTTAAATGCCACTAGTTTTATTTTGTAACGGATAAAGATGGGAACGGCGGCTGAAAAAAAGTTTAATTTTTCATATTTATTCGTGTTTTGCAATATAAAAGTCCGGCGCGCCCGTGAAACGAATAATATAAATATTTAAAACATACTGCCTTACTATGAATTTATTCCACATAGGTTTAAACTTGAATAAATTTTTAGCGATGCATACTATCTTATTTTTATGTAAACCAAATAATAACTGTTTCTCGTTTGAATTTATTGAACTACCCTTTTGGTTTCGTGGCTTCACTATGACAATCGTAAGATTGTAACTAAAAGATGGTTATTGGAGTGTGCAAGTGTACCACTTTCATTTAGTTCCGTTCGTATTTTAGTCGATTATCCTTTACCGAAAATAAGCCGAGACAAATCTCTTACCAGCAATATCAATTTAGAAGTTACTTGTTCGTAATTAAATATGTTATCTTATTTTTCAATATATGAAATGATCAATCAAAACATAAAACTATTCTTCTTTATAGCTACAATCTAACATTACCACAAACTGACAATATAAATGGCGTTCAAATTGCGAAGACAAATCTCTTTCTAGGAATGTAAGTCTAGATGTTTCGTGTTTGTAATTTAGTATTTCATCTTATTTGTGAAATAGTTTTTAAAAGCTAAAGTACAATGATACAATCTATCTTTACCACCATCTGAAAATGTTACTGACGTTAAAAGTACACCCAGTACCTATAAGACGAGTGACAAAAATGAGAAAGAATCCCTCTTTTCCATATGGAACTTCCTTGATATTTCCGGGTCAGGCTAGCCAATTGTTTGTATTTCTAAACATGAATCCAAGCTTCACAGACCAAATTATCAGAGCTGGCTAATGACCTCTGAAGTACAGCTTCTTAAAGTACAAACACTCTAATTCAATGTTATACCGCATATCGCATATGTATTACGAATGGAACATTTAAACGATATGCTTTTTGTCTGTCAGCAGAAGTGTCAAAACTTGAATTACGGTAAACATAACATATGTTTGTTTATTTTGTAATAGTAGAATCTCTTTTACAAGAATCCGATTGATCTGAATATACAAGATGGGGTCGAATTGTACATTACTTATACAAATATGTGCATGACTCTTGAAATTTAGTCGAAAGTTATCACAATTCAAATTTTGGAGAATTATTTACTTGTAAATCTCATAATGTAGCCATATCTTAAATGTTGCTTTTTCAATTTATTAACATACTGATGTCACTATTTTCTCTGCCATTGAAGAAACTGATTTATCAATGACTGTTTTTTAACAATAGCCGCTGTTGAAACTGATATTTTGCAATGTGCCGAATGGTTTAATGTCGACCGAGATATAAGAATTCCATTAGATGATTAAAAGTAACGATAAACATTTCATACGCATTTGAACAAACACTAATCAGATCATTGAAGACGGTTTTAAACAATTAAACGCTTAATGAATTGTTTTCCGCAATTGTCTGGCTAATTCCAGGCCCCTTATATCGGCAAATGACGTGATTTTGTTTTTAGTTGTTATGTTATGATGTTATTGTCTCTCAAATGAGCCATTTTGTATTTAAAGATAGCATTTAGAAAATAATATGCATTACAAATCTCCCGTAGGGAACAACAACTTCATCGGAGTCGACACGACCACTAGTGGTATTATGCAAGCAAACCTTTTAATATTCCGATTACAAAACAAACAAAAAACTTATAAAGATAACATGGTTTAGTTATTGATATAAACCGATTCGCGGAGGATTTAACGAACGTCCACATAACATTTTAAGCCATTATTTGTATCGTTCTCGGAGCATGTCCTTTAACACCTTATGTGAAATCATGGATTTTATCCTGTTTATTCATAGATAAATCGCCATTACACATCGACTTCGTCCTCCCCTTTCAAACTTTACTTTATCCAAATTGTGTGTCGGCAACGTTGACTAAATAGCGTACCTTTTCACTTATTTTGGCTCAATTTATGATGTTAACACGGTGTTTGTAAGTTGCAATGTCGACAATATAGATCAGACTGGATTCAACAGTTCAAACTACAAGCTTATAGTTTAAATGGATGTTTCGTTTTTTTTGGATAATCCTTTATTTTCTATCAAAAACAAACGTATGTACCCTTCAGAATTATTGTCCAGTAAATCTTAACGTCAGAACAAAATGCTTCATTTTTTAGATCTTTAACTTGGTCAAAGATGGAAAATTAACAAATTCTTGACAAGCAGTAAAATCCGAATTGTTGAATAAATGAGCGTTAGATATTTCCGAGTGATGCTTTTTTCCAACTCGTATTGCAGAGTTGGATGTTCAACGTTTGCTTCAATAACATCTTTTCAAGTTATATTTTTCTCTACTTTTCCGTCCTAGTTGAGCGTGGGAGCGCGAATGTTTGCTTTGAATATAGGTTAAGCATAATGATATCTTGAAAAATGTGTGACAGAATATACTTTTATTGTTGTTTCATTTATTGTTTTTTTTATTTACCTTCTTGTGTGTTTAAACTACATTCATTATAAGACTAAATGAAACTATTGTTTAAGACCTTGACTTGGCTAAGGTGAGCTTTTTCAGATGGCTATTTTTGTTGATTGCATCGTAGCATCCTTGAGTTGAATTTTGATGATTTTTTTTGCATGAAGCCAAAAACCTGATACAGACCGGATACAGACGCCACATATAAGTCATTGTTTCCACTATATATGCAAAAAGCAACAGAAACATGCTCAGTAGCAAAACGTTTAAACATAAACCCGGTTTAGTGGTAATGGGCAAACGCCAAAGACATAGAACACAAATTCACAAACAAGAAACATAAAACAGCACAAAACTCTACAAACAGCACAGTGCATAAATACCATATATATTTATATATAAATAATTGGTATGTTTATCAAGAATTATTAGGTACCGCCTTGGAACGGTCAGTAAAATGTAAATTTACTGGGGGTTTAAACCAGTTTATGTGCACAAACCTCACTCTTATCCCAACAATTCTTAATAAAGATAAAACGCAAAAGGTAAATCTTATTAAAGTATGCATTAACTTGAGGAAACTTATCAATAAAACAAATAATAATAAAAAACGAAAAGGTAACCCCAAGTACTTCAATGATTAGAGATCCCAACTCTATCTGCAGACGGAGGGAAACAATTCAGAGCACCTAATGCAAATACTTTTCAAAGATACGATGCAGTCATCGTTAGAAACCAAAAACATCACACACAGTCTGCCTTATAAAATAAAAGGTTTAAAACTGTGCGATCATAGAGTTTCGTAATAAAAAGCATCATTGTACTAAAACTGGTAACAAATAAAGAAAAATATTATTAAAAATAAAACCGACTTGTATACGCCGTTCTCTCCTTACAAATGATTTGAAAACGTAAAATATTTGAAGAATATTAAGTCACAGCCAAAACAATCGGGAGTCAGTCAACACGTGTCCGCCAAAAAAGGTTTTAAAGATAACATGAATTAGCAAATTCTTCATAAAAATCAAAGCACTGAAAGTTTAGTTATGAAAGGATGCTATATTCATAGCATATCTAAGTTGAAACTGGCTCCGGTGAGGCTATTAATTTTAAAATATTGATGAGAATTTGTGAAAGTTGTGTGTGCATAAACTAATTGAAACCTCCAGGGAACTCATATTTTATCGTTCCAAGGCTGTTTGTGGTGTATGTATGTCTGTGTCTTTTGTGCCGTGTCGTTTTCACCACTACCTTATGTCTCTTAAAAGGGTTTATATTGGAACGTTCTCATACTGTGCCTGTCTCTGTAGTTTACATTTTATATTGTATTGAAACTGTTATTTGATGTGTTTAAGTGCAACATCACCACTTTCTACGCCCACTTGCATCGGCGTCGGCTTTATTTTAGTTTTATGAACAATTAAGACATATTCATTAAATTAATACGCATTGCGGCCACACAACAATTAATGGGAGCTGTATGAAAAGGTAACTACATTCTACAAGGTAGATCCTTCACACACACACACACACACAATAAATTGAAAAACAGTGTTAGTGTGATTGTAACTGTTCATTGACGGTAATGACAGCACAACGCAGTCATTGAAATGGTGAATATGGGTATAACGGAATTAAATATATCTATATATTTCGTCTATAACCAGTCATTATTTTATTTGTATCTATGTGTTTACATATTAACAAGATATATAAGAGTATAGAGAAAATGTAAACATAAAGTCTATGTTTCATGGTCTTTCTAAAGGATAGCAAACATTACATTTTAAAATTAATACTGACACTCATACCAACTCAGTGAGTTCATGCTTAGTTTTACTGACCGGGCACAAGCGGTTGCCCCACGAAAAAAACTGACGGTATTTTGATTTTGTTTAATGTTTGTTGTCTTCTTGCAATTACGTTTTATCTTTAAGTTGATAATCTGCTAACCTTGAACAACGATAACAACTTCTTGAATCTTCGTTTTGGTTGGATTGAGATAGTGTTACGATGTTGCTTGTTATGACATAACGTAAACAGAGTAATGTTACTCAAGCTGCAGTCTATGTCAAAACATCTAAAAAGAGCCCTGGATCTAGTAAGCCTGGTTGCTTCTTAACAAGCTCGAGAGAATGTCTTTTGTTTGTGATGGAATGATTTACGTCCCTGTTGACAACAGCTCTATCTGCTCTCTGCTTACAATGACATAAACAGTGTGTAACTTAATACAATGTATATGGCCGTTCTGTAGCTGTCTAAATACATACAATGAAATATATTGATTACGTTTTCTTATTTGTTCATATTATTGCACGTCAACTACTAAAGACGTGTCTCATATGGGAGTACCAATTGACGTATTTTACTATCGTCAACTGCTTTTAATTGCATAAACAGAGTGATCATAAGCATATCATCTAACATGGGATTTGATGAATTGCAAAATTTCAAGGGCGTATATTCAAATCCCGTTGGAAAAGTATTTTGATGTGAAATTTTTCTAAATTTCAAAGAGACAGTTTTATAGTTTATTTATGGTCTCGAATATTTGATAATTGAATTATATGTGCATCTGACATTCATATGCAGAAATGAAATTTTAAGAAGTCATATCATTTAACGATGTTTCAACCGTGCGCCAAATCGCTGTTTATGAAACGAAAGCGGTTGTAATTGAAACTATACGTTGTATTTGATATTGCTTCAGCTGCTAAACGTCTGCAGATGTTGCAAGTGATTTATATAATACTGAAAACTTACAAACAAAGCTGCTTCTGAAAAAAACATATCTTTTAAATACATTCCGCCTCTATAAGTTTTATGTCTGGTACAAGATATATCAGCTTTAACACATGCAGATAAGTTCAGCTAAGCCAGATATTTCTTTGCTATGAATTTAGAAAATAATAATAAATATATTACAATAAGCAACATATTGATTTGTACCTTTATAACAATTACCAATCAACTTTGTCATAACAAAAACTAGTTTTTGTTCATTTTCTGTATCTTATGTATTAGAAGTGTTGGATACCAGTGGTTGAGAATTCTTCAGTGAATTGAAGTCAACGTTCAGTCTTGCAAAGTAAAGTTATCACCTTTTAAACTTAAATGGAAACTACAATCACAAATTGCTAGTGACATGTGTATACTTGATTTCTATTTGTATAAATATTTATTGTTCAATTAATCTAAAAAAAACTCCGAGGGTCGGATTTTCGGAGTTGGGCACGTGAGACATGAATAATTTTATTGATATTAATAATTAATTAAGTGACACGTTTCGAAGCCTACACACAGCTTAAATCAATAAGAATATTTAACATACATGATGCATATTTGTTCTTGCACACCTTAAAGTGTGGGGAAAATACTTTGATTTTAAATTGACTTGAACCTTTGATTTTAGAACTTGCTGACCATGTTGTTAATCAGTGGTCATCAATAGAACTGAATATATAGCAAGACTATGTTGACAAACGTTGCTGCTATATTCGCTGTCTATCTGTAATGAACGGTGTTGCGGCTGGAGATGTCGCCAAGATATCTGTGAAATATGTGTCAAACTTTCTGAGTGTTTCCTTGCAGGACATACTCACATTGCTTAGCAATACTTCCAATCGGGTTGATTCATGATCTAAATGACAAAATTGTCTTAAATTGACCTTTTAAATAAATATGTGCAAAAAAGGTACGAATAGTATTACTAGCCTTTTGAAATTAGCCCAATAATATTCATAAAACATAGTTTTAACAAAGCTATTTCCTAAGATTTTTTTTAAAAATCTAAGAAACTAAGAAAGGAATAAGAGGATTAATATCTTGCATATCTGTGGACGTAGAAAATGCATGGTATTATTATTATTATTTTTATTATTATTATTATTATTATTATTAACTTGGGACACGATTTGTAAGAAGACAGTCGAAATAAATATTGTCAAAAAGAACAACTTCAAAATATATCTTACGACGCACCAACTTTAAGCATAAGACAATACAATGTCAGAAACATTACAACGGTTGTAAGATATACACATGATGTTGCTACTAAAGATAACAGTATTGTTGAATACAGAAGAGATTTAAATGAACAATGGTTATCTAGAAGTGACTTGTTTAAAAAGGTCTAGTGTTACCTTTAGGGCCAAATAGAGTTGGAACACTGAGGTTTAAATGATCCACAGATGTTACATATGGTTGTAAGAAGCGAGAATTATCGCTTGAGATTGATCAGCTATATTATTACAGTCGTTTAAAGGTATCATTTATGTTCCACTCATACATTATATAAAAAAGCGTATTTGTTTTAAAGGCAAAATTTCATTGTAAAATGATTTTTTTTAGAAATGCAAATCTTGCTTAAATATATTCAGCTAAAAGGTTATCGGATGTATGTAACTACCTAGTAACTTAATTATTTCGTAAATAAAATCATTAAAACAATCCATCAAACTCATCTACTTACAGGTAATACTACCCAGGCTCAGAATTTATTTTGAGTACAAAACAATACATATATTGTCTGAAAACATTTGTCATAATCGGAAACGCCGGAATTGTTCAAAGAAACATCCTACTTCGATTCTAAATCATGTGGCATTTTATTATATGGTTCAAATCTTTTATTTGCCTTTTTTATCTATTTTTAAAAGCCAATTTGGATTTAAATGTACTGGCTCGCTTTACCTGATTTATCGTTTTGACATTGATTTGTAAAGAAGTTTGAACAAGGAAAACTGCGCTACAACAGACCTCTTACTGAAAATGTAAATAATGTGCACATTTAACCTTTAAATAGGACACATGCGCATTATTAAAGATTGATTAATGTACAGTAAACATTTGATATTAGTAAAGCTGTTAGATGAATTTCTGAATGAGTTCTGTCTTTAATTCAAATAAACATCAATGGAATTGACCTTGACAAGACTAGTCTCAAATGGAAGCCTTCAAATCGAGACTACCTGCTTACCTTGTACAATATGCTTTGATGTTACCAGGACGAAAATAAATATATGAAAAACTACAGAAACAAGACCAGTAGCCGAAAGTTTAAACATAAACCCTGTTTAATGGCACAGGGTTAACCCCAATGACACTGTCAAACTCCTGCATGGTATTTTGACGAACATTTGTGATATGTTTGTTGTCTATCTGCGAAGAACGGTGTTGACGATTGGAAATGAACTAGTATATCCGTAGTGAATTGCTAACAGCCGTACTTTAATGAATCCTAAGGCTAATAATCAAAGCGTTTCATTCCAGGGCATACTCATATTACTTGGCGACAAGAGAAAATATACATCTTAGCATGATTGTAAATGAGTTGATTTATAATCAAAGTGATTCTTTTATTTCATTAAGAAGAAATTAAAGTGACACTCTCATTCAAAATCAATACCTACATATGTTTAACAAACATCCATTTTTAGTGATATCTTTTTAAGTACCTTCTAAATGGTGCATTTATGGAAAATATTAATTACTGATAACCAGATTCTAACCGTGTATTAAATAGCAGAAAGCGCAAACAATATTAAATGATTGGTGAATGCTAAAAGATTACTTTAGTTTACTATAGTCCTTTAAGGTAGAAAAACCGTGTTTTGTGCTCATTTCTTTCAAATTAAACTCGGTATCCATCATAAAAACATTGTTTTCGAAGTGTATTTTCGATGTGGTAAATCTTGTTTTGGAGTAAGAGTGCATCTTTAAATTTACATGTTTTCTTTTGTAAAAGAAATAAAGTACCATATATATTAAAAACAACTGTATTGCTGACTTACTGGGGAAACAAGTTTTCAGTTTTGGAAAATTATAGTATTTAGAAAACAAATTTCTTTCATAGAGGCCTTTATAACATTATAGGGGTATAAGAGTGCAATTATGCCTCTTTATCGCTCATGAGTATACTCTATGCATAATGTTTTATGACAGCAGTTTTGACATCGGGAGTAAATATGAGCAAACTTGGTAGAGGACCAAGAGGTTATACAGCATACCAATCTCTGAGATCTCGGTGTTTTTGGACAATGTCTTTTGTGTATAATCCTTGCTAAAAACATTCAACAAGAGACCCCTGGAGTGTGTCCAGTATTTACCCAAAGAGCAAAATATCTGCAAACTGGGTAGAAAACCCCGAGTCAATGTTACATACCAACTAGCTAAGATCTCGACCTAAAGGTTTTGGACAGTTATATTTGTAAAGATATTCCTTTTCGTTATCATTGCAACCAGAATTGTATTCAATTTTCAACGGAGACCATAGATGGACCTTTCATGAAGTTTAGTTGAAATCAACCTAATGGTTTAGGAGGAGTACTTTGAACAATGACTGTCACACAGACGTGCTAAACCTGAAACAATCAGAAATGTTTAAATCACAGAACTATAAAGAATAAGAAAACTTATGTATTTGTGATACCATGACTGGTTTTACTAGATGTCGGATCAGGATACTGGGAACATTCTTAAAAACATTTTTGTCTGTCTGACAATAAATCTTGTTGTTTATTGACGAACTTATAACCCGAATTTAACATTTAAAACATGATAGTTAATCTTTGTTCTTGTACATTTGATATTTAAACAAACATCACCGCCAGAAAAGTGATAAGGTCACTCCGGTTAATGCATATGTAGGTGAATGCCAATAAAGACATCAAAAGTAACAAATTAATAAGTTAGGTTGATTTGAGATTCCGGAGAGGACAGGGCCAATACCACTTACGTTGAAATGGCTCTTTTGGCCGTGTGTCATTGTGGTTATATAAATGCATTTTTACCTAGCACACGACAAGCATAGATGCAGTTAAGGTAGTTGTTCAATAGTGTATAGTCTAATATGATTTAATTGATGAATATGATGTAACAATCAAATACAATGAAACAATAATTTTGTAGCAAAATATGTATTAGTAATACATAGTTGTAGAAACATAAACAGTGTCCATATGCAAATGGCGAAAGCAATGGCATATATTACATAATGTTAATGTAAATGATACAATACAGTGAATGCATGTTCATGCCGCACGGTATTGTATGCATCCGTTCATTCAGCAATGATGCTTTACAGCTGGCTGTGCAATTAGCAATAAGATAGCATTATACTTTCGTTTGAACAGAATGTCAAAATACACGCTATATGCAATATCTTATCGTTTTGTATTACATTCAAACGACCCACATAGACACATAAGCCTATCAATAAGTGATGTGATTTTCGAAACAATAAACAATCGACGTGTTTCCGGAGTCAATTTCCAAAAAAAAACAAAGAATATAGCAGCATTTTATTTCCAACTTCCTCCATTTCTGGTTTCGAGCTGTGACCCAACATTTTGGGTCGTTTATTCAAAAGATACGTAAACTATCACAAGCAACGTATGAAATGTAATTGCGGTGCCCAAATTCAAAGATTATAAGTATCATTCATATGTCAGTGTAAGATGGTATAATCTTAACCCGAGCGTAGGGTATTCTGCGAAAACGGGGTTTACCGAGTATCAGCAAAACACCCTAACTGACACTATCGGCCATGGAAGATACTTTTTCTCCCTCCTAAGTTAAACAAAATAAAGTAAAAATGTACTTATTTCGCTGGAAATATTGTGCGTAGTAAACATGATGTGCGTATAGATATGTGATCATTCGTGGATGTCATGGATATGCATGCAGTGATTCAGATTATAGTTAAATCGTTAAATCGTTCCTTAAATAGTTCTGAGAAGAGTGCAGCATTCTTTCTTGAATGAAGAGTGAATACTTTTTTATGGTGCCATTTGAAGCGAGAAATAATTAATTTTGATTTTAAATATAAGATAGGGTTTCCTTGATGCTACTTGTTTCGTTCAAAAACCCTATCTATATAATTTCATCAAGTAAAACGCACTTACTTATATCTGGTAATCATCATAATGTTGCAGGAGCTAGACAAAAACGCAAACTAAAAAATAACAAACCGTTATTGAAGTATTACTGTGTCAACCATCAAGCTTTATAATGTAATCTGAAAGAAATAAATTAAAAGTTGCTTGACGCAGATATGTTTAATAAGATAATTACTTTAAAAAAACGTGACTGTCTGTACACAAATATTCATTTGTAGCATAAGAGTACGTTATTAAGGTCAAGGCCATTTAGTACAATACAATTTTTTGTCTTGATGAGGATTATTTCGTACATTATAGGACTCCTTTACATTGTGTATTTGTGATGTAAAGAATTTACACCTAGCACTTAACCTGTGCATCAAAGATTGGAGGTAAACATTTAAATGTTATAAGAACCAATTACACTAACTATACGAAAAAGACATAAGTTTCCTTTTAGTTTTTTATTTCATTTACCCTCGATTGAAAAGCATTACTCGTCATGTACCGTAATAACGGGAGATTCGTATTTTGTCATATTGTTCGATAGAAATTAACGGTGTTAGAGGATAGTTTACACAAAACCATTGGTTTTGTCCATTCAGACTCTTCTGATTGTCACAATCGATGTCGAATCGATGCTGTGTCCATTCAGACTCTTCTGATTGTCACAATCGATGTCGAATCGATACTGTGTCCATTCAGACTCTTCTGATTGTCGAATCGATGCTGTGTCCATTCTCAAACACACCTTTCATGAGTGTTACCAATTTTTCGCGTCGCTAATTATTAGAACCTTTTATGTTCCGTTTCAGAGCGAATGAATCGCTCCCTCTTTACAATGTGCCCTTATTAAATAATAATCAACCATTTCATGGTTACCAATCTATATTATTATAATTTATTTCTTTTATTATGATATCGACCTCCTTTAGTGGGTATTGCACACTTTGTTGTTAAATGTACATGTTTTGAGAGAATATTCATTTAAAATAGTTACCAGAAAATATTTAACACAGTCATTTTAATTTCCCTTATGTTTCGTTGTATGTGTCAAAACAATTACTTTATAAAGAATAGATAAAACGGCAACTGGTTGTTCGGTAAGCCCAGTGTTCAGCGCATTCGCTTAACATCAAGGCGACCCCCGATTGCAAGTTGTAAGTGTTTTTCCGGGTTCTGCGGTTCCCCCCATATCAAGAGCGCATCGCCGTGCGTTCAAACGTGAGTAACTTTGTATAAGTTAATATAAGATTCTTAAACATCGTTGTAAAATAAAGAAAGTTAAACCGAATGGAACTGAAAAATAGGGATACTATGAAAACATGCATTTCTGACATCCTGCATCACGTCGAGTTCGGTGTATAAACACGTCTAAGTCCAGGTGGATGCGAGTTTATACATCGAACTAGATGTGATACAAGTCTATCGTAATATTCAATTAAGTATATGCCTTTGAGTAATTGTTCGAAGTTATACCTAACGAAACTGCTATTAGCTTTTACACCACATTTCCCTTTCCGAAAATGATGTCATAAATAAATCGTATAAATGATGAAGTGCAGATTCTGGAGAAAGAAAACTTGTTTGCTTATGTAAGGCCTTAGCATTGTGGTTCTTTTCGTTCAAGAACAATTATCTCTGTAGGCCACCTACCAATGTTAAAGGTCGGATGATTATAAATTATGGTCCTCTTCGAAAAACTGCTCGGAAATGATCTAATGCAAATAATTTCTTTGTCCGCATTTATTTATTATGACTCAACCTGACTATAATTAGATTTATATCATACACAATTTAATACTCGCCGACTAAAGAAAACATGGATTACTATGTTTGACAATGTTGATCTATCGAGTAAACAAGTATCATCCAATAGTTTGAGCGATGAATAAACTGACGATACAATATTCAAACATGTTCAAAGATATTATATAATTGCAAATCACGGTGAGTATGGTCAAACGGCTATCTACAGCCATACTTAAAAGGAATGTACATGAGCGGGGACCGACAGCGCCTTTATGTTATTTCTTTTAGATGTTTGACGGATAAAATGTCAAACTACTCAGTGCTTTTACTGACCGAGCTAAGACTGCTAACATACTAATCAATTTGCGGATATCTATACGAACTATGTTTTTTTCTGACTTTGCCGAGATAACAAAGACTTTGGATACGAAAGGTCTCCCTTTCAAACACTATTCAAGTACGTTTGTTGTCGCCAGACTATCACATCTGTTCGGAACAGCACTTACACTATTACGTTCGATAGTTCTACGCCTTTTATTGTACTTAAAATATTACAAGCAGACTGTAAGGTAAATAATTGACGAAACACGTGCCTAAATTATATAGAATAAACCCTTAATTCTAAGTCAATTTTATTGAGGTCAATAAGTTCGCACTTCATTTTGTGATTTTTTTAATACATTATATTTGTTGAATGCTATAATAAATGCAGCATTTTTGCTTAAGGGTATGATTTGTTTCAAATGTGAAAGGAGTTAATGTTTTAAGACTATTAAAGGTCGAGTTGTTTAATTGCCACCAATATATTCACTAATATCATGCAGGTAACTTTTCGGTTAAATCAGAAATAAGCATGATATTCTCCGGAAGTTAATTTCAGATATCACGGAGGCATTTGTATTGTGATATATACTTTGAACATTCAATTCTAACCGTCAGCATATCCACACTATTCAAAAATGATTACTACAGGCAAATTGAAAATATAGTATATGAGTATGACATAATTTAGTCTTTATCGATTAATGTTGTGGCAAAGGTGAGAACGTGGCCATGAAAAACTAGCATAAACCCCCAGTAGACTTATTTTCTTGTGAACTCGTGTTTGGTTTATTTGCTGTGTTCTTTATTTTTGTGTGATGTTAAAATGTTTGTGTCGAAAGTTCATTGTTGTTTTGACCCTTGTCTTGTGTCCCAAAACAGGGTTTACTTTTGATATTCCGACTCCTGGGATTGTCCCTGTAGTTTTCATTGTATTATAGCGTTTGTCCACAAAGGTAAATTGCATGTTATACAATAAAAATACTTGTAATGATATGAAAATAGTTTAAGATAATATTTTTTAGACTTATGTTCTACCGGATACACAAAAAAATTGTAACCGTGAAAAAAACCCGTTTCGTTCTAATTAATATCTATTTTAAAAGAACAAAATCAATTCACTGATATTCAAAGTTTAAGCATGTTCAAATGAGTGTACGTGAACATAAGGCAAGAGATATATGCTCAAACAAAATAATCGCGACAGAACTGAGAAGGACGCTTTGAAGTTGATACTCTGTCTCGCTTTTCGATTTTATTAATAATACAGGGGTAAGCCAATTCGAAGGAGATATTACTTAAATATATACAATGATTATAAAGCAACAAATGAAGATCAAAATATTTTGAAGATGGACGAGTTTTGCCTAGAGTAGCTATCTTTCAAATACGTTGCACACGAACATATATTGGGCGTTCCCTATCCCTTTATTGTCTATGAGTCTTTGGTCCACAAGCCAAGCAAATAGTTCAATTAATGTCTACTGGGCTTTGAATAACGCCGTAAACTGTTTCCTGTTGATCGAGCCATGCCACCTTGCAGGCTCCCCCACCGCCTGATTGCGATGAGACGTGACATTACCAAAGGTTATTTTTTCGGTAGCTGACAACTGTGAGAAACGTTAATTTACAAAGGAAGAATAATTAATTGGCACATGTATTGGATTCGAATCTCGTATAAAGTGTCCCAGCTGCATTAAATACAAGGAACATATCTTAAAGAACAATCAACTATAGATGTTTACAAAGCGACTCATCGGACACGATCATTCAATTTATTTAGATTTTCAAGAGGAAAAGATCTTTGTCTGCAAGTTTATAATACAGTAATAGGACGGTATTCTTTGCCCTGCTGTACAAGCTAGATGTTTTCCTACAGATACAGATGTGATGTGATTCGACAACAACGACCAAACACATCATCATGTCCTTGTTAACAACTATTACATTGATTGTTCAAATAACTAATTTTGAATATATAATATTCAAATATACGATCTTACCAATGTTTGAATGATACCTCATTCGATGTTGAACTAGTTTATTGGCAATGGAATTATCTAGCGAAATTAACAGACTCCGAGAAAAAAATGCTTAAATAAACATTTAACATACTCATGTTATAAAAGCAAGACATGCTTATATTTTAAGAGGTTTGTTACCTTGTCCCCCGTTATTTACAGTATAAAAGTAATTAAATGTCTATACACGATACATTCAGAAAGCAGGTCTTTTCGCCGGTTGTACATGATGTTAGAGAGTAGATCAAAGAAAAAGGAACTTGATCAAAAGAACGACAAAAGTGGTTAGTAGCTTTTTTTTTTAGCTTTTTTGGCTGTTCCGAATATGATGAAAATGACGAAATTTAAATACATTTATTCGGTTTAAATTCCCAAAATATTGTTGACACATCATATGGCATCAGGATGGTGTCACTGGTTGATTTGCTAAGTTGGCTTTGCTTCTTTGGAGATTCGATTTACGGAAGACGTAACTTATAATCGATAACCCCGAAACTCTGATTGATTTGTCTACTTGGCTTTTCGTTGTAGTTCCCATTGTGTTTTAAAGAGATTGGCTCATTGTTTCTATATAAAATGAACAATTGTTTTTTTAAACAAATATTATATGCCGCAACTATGCAAGGAAAACAAGTATTATACAATATCGTTTTCCCTGTTTCATAAGTAGTTCCATGACTAATTCATACACATTAACAAAGTTAAGTAATTAACGGAAACTGACGAAGACAGCACGAGATCCGACCACAGCAGACTGGAATCAAGCAACTAGGCTTTTAACTTACATAACTTTCGTAAAGCGCAGAGCACGATTTTGTATTCTGAAAATATATTTTGTCTACATTTTGCACACCTGAGATTGCGCAGTTAGCTTCACAAAAACGTATTTCGCGAAATAAATCCCAAACCGGTTGACATCATTGTGAATTCTGTTTTTAATCTCTTTAGTATTCGAATTTCTAGTCTCTCTGCATTTGATCATTGTGTATCTAGTATGGCTTGGTTTCTGGCATGTCCCTGTAGTTTATGTTACGTAATCATATCAAACTCATCCGAAAACGAATTTATTTTAAACATTATTTAGTCCATGACAATTCATTGAAACATGACATAGTTTACATATACCATCTTTCCCATAACCCCATTAAAGGGTTTTCCGGGTTTTGTTTCTATTATTGGAAAAACACGAATAATGCATACACTGCACATTTTGAGATGTTTTTCGAAATGGTTTGAACAAGTATTCACATTCAATATCTTATCTTTAATATATTATCATATAAGAAAAACGTCGCAGAGCTAAAAACTGAATTACTGGGTTTGTCTTTGAGTTAAACAGGTAGTATGGAATCATTTAAATCAGAGCTCCATATGCAACAAGATACAGGCCAACAGGCGTATGCTTACTCATAACTCATAGCCTGGCTTGGATTGAAGAGCAATAAGGGAACATATTGAATACAAATAGCATACAGAGTATAGTATAGTATTGATTTTGTGTGGATTTTGTAAATAGTAAAACTATTTCTATGTATCGTAGACACTAGTTATCATTTAACTACATATTATTTGCATTTGTCACCATTGTGCACTTTATGCCTCATGGGTCTACGACCTTCTGGTTAACTATAAATAAAACTTGAATAAAATTTTTGCTACTGAGCATGTTTCTGTAGCTTTTTGCATATATATTGAAACTTGAAACTTGAAACTACAGATCGAGATGACCTTCGAGTGCACAAAACTACGGATTGATATGAATTGAACTAACTCGGTGTCCTCTGTGATTTATGATAAGAAGTGCGTTAAATGGAGATCAAATTTATACAATTATTGTACCATTTTCCGTGTTTCCATAAATATTAATGACATACCTGCCTTAACGTGATTTGTCTCTGATATAATTTTATTTAGAAAGCAAGCTAGGGATTTTGTTAATTAAATTTCAAACATAAAAAGTCGTTCCATTCTTCTTGTCAAGTGAGACTAATTGCAATGACGTTTATTAGCTATAGAGGCATTGGGGAGATAGTAAATGTCTGAAGTGTTCGGTTCTCGGGGAGGTTTTGTTCGAAAGCAACCTTATGCACTGTATTTACACTTCATGATATTATATTGCAAGTTATTGATATTATTTTTCGATTGTTTGCTATTAGCTGAAGTTAATATTACTTCTGAATACAAAATATGTGTACACTGTCAACACAGTGATTGAATTAATCTTGAATTAATCATATCGCCGACATAAAATCGACTTCCGTTTATCATTTATCACCTTACTACAAGTATGGTGTTATTCGATAAATATATGCAATTTAAGTCATGTATTTATTAACCTTAGAACTTCTGTTATAATTTAGTTTATGAAGCAAGCTACTAACGTATACTATAGTTTAACATGTGCAATCCCACGTTAGCATTTCAATCGTGTTGGTGTCAAAACGATTCAGTACTTAAAATCACGTTGTCATGGAACACTTGAAATCTATAAAATGAATGAAATACATCTTTGAAGCCCTGGTGATATTTAAAAAAAAGTTTAAGGCAGAAATTCATGCAGATTGCACCTTTAAAATACTTCTTTTAGAACATGGTCAGTTCAATTATATACATAATTCGTGATGTTATTGGTCAGGTAATCAGTGAGCAAATGATTTGCCTTTCATGAAAGTTTGAAAAAATTAGTGGAAGCTTTTCTTATAGTATCAAATATGGTCAGTATTGTTTGCATTTGATGTTTAACTAACATCTTGTGTTTGCAATATGTTGAAGATGTAAACTTGCATTTGGTTGATTTGCTGGATTAATATTTTCGTGGTTTTATATTTTTGAGGAGTGTTAACAATAATAAAACACTTTGCTATTTGTTTAACTTTTATGTTACATTCATGGTTTGGGATTAACAGTCATAACCATAGCTAACAGTATTCACAGTGGAAGTAGGGAGTCAGAGAGCGAGAAATTCCGTCCGGTAGATTTGGAAGGTAAACTGTATTTATTTGTTTGTTTATTATATATGTGTGTTGTTATGTCGTTGTATGTCATGATTTTATAGCAACTAGACAATGACTTTATGTGTAATATCAAATGTAACAGACATACTATAAGATTACTTTAATACTACAAGAATAGTCAAAATTCTTGATTTAAACATTGTTTTATCGTTGCTGTTTTTTCTATTTTCAAAACGAATCATCTTTATATTTGGATTGATATAATGTTTATTAAATGCGTCTAGTTAAATTTGTATTTTTTCAGTAAAAGAGTTTTCCAACCTCAAGTTAAACAGAAAGCCAGACCTCAATTTCCCCAAAAGTATTCAACTTTAACAGACGAATGTAATAAATTCAAAACAGTCATGGCAACCCATTGAATGCCATTTGCATAATTCCTACACCACTTACGATATAACAACTTTAAAGCAAAATAATTATGTGAAACCTAAAGGTTACGTACATTATGCAACGACATTAGATATTGATATTGCATTAAACAGTTAAATTTGGAAATATCCATGAATTCAACTAGATCCCATGCAACACTAACGGGAAGGATTAAGTCATGTATTAACAATGTATTAACAATGTTGTACGCTTGTCACCCAAGAAGTCATGGAATCGGTCTTTAACAGTGAAACATTATCATGCCATTTAAATTCACAACAGTACTGATGTTTAACCAGGAACAAACTCGAGAGTGATTTAATAAGCTATTTGCTATCAACAAAATCAAGCTAAAACAATTTTAAGAAGAAGTTTAAAAATTGGATATCAAACCACTGTAAAACGTCCAACACCATACATTCAAGCTGAGAAAACAAAGAGGCTCGGTAAGTATATATATTGATTGATCTATTTTTCAATGATCAAGTGTTCAATATGTACCCAAATATGCTTAGTTTTAGATGAAAATGTCCTTAGCCATATCCCGGAGATACGTATTTAGTACAGTTTTAGCGTTGTTGTCATTCAACAACAATCTTTGTTAACTTACTTAATATTTCCATTCTTTTGGATCCTTCCAAAATTTTAAAACGGAAGTGGTAGTTTAAATGTTAACACTTCATTATGTATTAAACATTTCGTAGTGATTCACAAAGTAAAGAAATGCAACACAAATCTGCATTTATTGGCATTGTTGATGTCGTTTATTGGTCCGACGTCCAAAGATATGTTAATTATTCTACATGTATAAAAATCGTCAATCTTGTAAAGTATTAAGGTTAGAGTATACAATGAATTCATGTATTTTTGTGCAAATACTTTGCTTGATGTACAGGGATGACCATGTTGAATGTGATATAAACAATTCTATATGCAACATATAGTGAAACATACATTTTAGAAGAAAATCTTCTAAAACTACTTCCATTGAGTGTGATTTGTTGTATCCAATGCTAATGAAAGCACATGATTGTGAAACAGTATGTTTTAAAAATCATGTTAGACATCTCTATTAGCTCTTTTCTTTTAACAATTGGTGAGTTTCTTAGTTTCGTTCATTTAAGTCAATGTTATTGCATTATCCTTGATTAAACCCTTCAAAGAAAGGCCTGGCATTTAAGAATCATAATGTCATTCACCGTATTAAGGAGATGTTTGCCTGAGTGATGTCATGTCAATGACGGAAGTGCCAGCTTTGGTCAGAATTTAATCCATCATTGACTTGTTATTTAGGATACAGTACACTTAGTATGTGATTATGAATAATGATTGTTTTGCAAACATCGTTTTAAAATATAACATTCAAACAGTAATACGTTATTGCAATAAATGTAGCACAATCAGCGTGTGAGTAAAGCTTTATCCATAAAGTGCCTACCAGCTTCATCGATTATCGTTGATGTATTGTAAAATTATCACAACAAGTTAGATTAGATTTTTTTCAGCCGTTATATTTCCAATAAATCTTCTTCAAAATTGATTTAATTATACGGAGCATCTATGACGACAGTTCGAGATGAGTAGTAATGCAGCTCTCTTATTTTTGTCATTAAGAATATAATCTTAGCTTTCAAAGAAAGCCTACTGCTACTAATAAAGTGAATTATGAACATTTTTCTTCCCATTATGATGAATGCTATTTTAACTCAACGGTAAAAGAGAATAGCTCAAAATGACAACTTAAGCAGAGTTATAATACTGATTACAAACATTGTTATAAAATAACGTACTTCACCCAAAGAGCATCCAAAGGTCTGGAACAGTTTTGCATTTTTTGTTCTCGTTTTCCAATGAGAAAAATGAGCTCAAAGTAAATTGTAAATTCCTGAAAATTACCAAGAGAGCAATCCAAGGGCCAGTCGTAAAATTAACATTTATATCACGGCATTTACAACTATTCTCAATCAATCCTTTACCGTTAAAGGAAAAGTCGAGACTGGTTTAGAAGGTTCGGCGCGGAGGAGTGGCATACAGACAACCAGAATGAAAAGATTGGCATCGTATTTGGTGAACTCAATGAGAAAAGGTATTGTTACACGCGATTGCAGCGATGCTACTTACTGCATAAATACTTGAAGAATAAAGTCTGGATGTTGTTATAGACGTTTAGTCTTGAAATAAAATGATGGATTGTTGCTATGTGGTTTTATAACTAGAACTTAGAAAGGTATTTCCAGAACGTATAATCAATAATTTGCAAAATGGTACATTGTAGTGTTTGTTTCTTTTATTTGTACAAGCACCATTGTAAGATATTTTTCCCACACATAACATCACACATATACACATCAATAAAGTGGACTATGGTAGCCCATGACCATTTTTACTATTAGATATTTTTATTGGCGGTTTATATAAGTTTAATGACTAGTTGAGATTCTTGACAGTTCTTTTTGCCTTAGCTGTAATAGTCTTACAGTTGTAACCAAACTCTTTATTCCATTTATTATTTATGCTTTTCAACTGTTTCCAATGAATGTCTTTGAATTTTAAATGTCTTGCTAAACAGATTCTTGGAAGATTTGATTATCTCAGTTCCTGGAAATTACGGATAATTTTAAGCAATTTATAAACAATAACAGCAGTGATTCTGTACTTTGTATCATTATATGGAAAACTACAGAAACAAGTGTTTTCGAGCCGTGTTGAGATAAACACAGGACATGTGTAACCAACATACAAAGGTTAAGAGTGGCACGAATCTTTGGTGGGTTTGTATTTATCATGGTTGTGTCACTTTCATTTCAAGAGAGATATGTGCATTGCTTTTGTCATAGCCAAAAATCAAATTCATTCATAGTTTCATAAATACCGCTTTTTTGAAAAAATGTTATCAAGCGATCACAAGAGCGTCTGAAGAATTTTGGCGGAACTCCGATATGCATTCCGTCTTTTCAATCCAGGTTTGCATAAAGTTGGTAACTTACTGGCATTAAATATGGTAAAACTATTAATTTTACAAAGATTGTGAAATGACTGTGAAGTCATTAAATGATAATGCTATTCACACTAGTTAGATGTTGAGTGATGTTGCGTTATACTATTTGACTGGTTCACAGTCCTCATTTTATTTTGTGGCCATCTTGTGTTTGGCTTCTGTAGCAATTCAGTATTATGTTAACATATGTCATATGTGGTATGAAATCCGTGATAATATGCTCTGAAAATCAGACAAGTACCATAAACTTGTTATAAAAACAATGTTATGTTACCAGGCTCAATGTATGCTGACTTGAATCAATAATACACAAGTTTGAATTTCAGGATTAGTTTGATAGATAGATAGTTAGATTGATAGTTTGCTATCTTTAAACGTAAACATTAAAATAGCAATTTCAATACTTTAATCGTATTCATACTGCAAATTTGTTATAAATTCATGTCACTTTATATTTCTGTAATTAGAAAGATTAGTAAATTCTATGTACAAAGAGTTTCTTGTAATACGAGATGTGTTTGCTAAGACTAAAATGTAATAAGTGTTTCGTAAATTAATCCATTTTCTGGAATGGCTTTGTTTGTTCTCGGCCTAACATCGATAATGCTTTAATTTCATCTTATTACCGTGTCAGTTTATTTTATCTGTTTACCAGCGTTGAAAAGTGGAGTCTGGAAGTCAAGTTTTATCATCGGCGCGATATAAATACCATGCCTTTTACTTGTTTCTGTAGCTTTTTTCATAAATATTGGTTCTATAACACAATCGTCTCGTTCTGCGGTAGGAGATATCGGGCTTAAAATGAAATTTTTAATTTAAAATCAAATAAATGTATTAATAGAAAATCGAATTTGAAAACAAAATAAGAACTGTACATGATACATATTACTTAAAACAATGTACACCTATATATCTACTCTGCTCTAGCAATTAACTGCGGAACGCCGTATCATAGCAATATTTTTCGATTGCAATGGCAACAACATATGAGGCATTTCACACGTGGGAGGAGTCAAGTGGTTAGAAGACTAAAGTATATTTTTAAACGCCGAGTCGAAAGGCTATTATTATTGGTATGTTTTATCTAAGTAAATCGTTACGCGACTATGCCGCGTAAATCCATTGAGTTTATGAAATATACCATTAATCGTTGACTTTCATGTGTTTGGGAAACCGCTTTGTCATGGAATGAACACCTATAAGAGATAACTGCGAAAGTGGGAAGGGGGAGTTAAACCTCTTATCTGCCCCACATTAATCAATGCATAATTGAATATGTACTTATTAATTTAAACGCGTATTAACCGCCATTGGCGCATTGTACTTTATTTTGTGGTGGCTAAAAAAGGTCGCACGTATTCCATCCACAGCGAAATTATTTTAGTCTGGTATTTCATTATCATTCAATAAGCTTTAATGTTTCTTGAGAAAAGAATACCTCTAAAGATAGTGCCTATTTACAATCTTGCATGTATCATTACTGTCAATGAAAAATTTCAAGCACTCGCCGGACTGCTGTTTTGTTATAATTTGAAGATATTTTGAGCTTCTAAAGAAGTTTTCAGAATGTGTTCCACGTTGCCTAAACTTTGAATGCACAAACGATGCATACTTTTTTATTCTTATGTGTATCAAATGATTACAATGTTTCTCATGTTTTATTAATTGAGCTATACTAGCGTTCTAGTGGCTAAATTAATGACAATCTTTGTAACTAACGATGTTTATTAGGGAGTACTTTGGTAATACTTCGATTCAGTGCCCTTCGTATTTAAGTCAAAGCAAATCCCATACAGAATTTTAACCGAAGACAAGTCGCTTTCCAGAAACATCACTTTAGATATTTCGTGTTCGTAATTTGATATCTTATCTTATTTCTAAAATAAAAAAAAATGATCAATGAAAACGTAATGTTCTTAATAGTTAAAATACAGTACTACAATTTAACTTTACCATCATCTGACAATGTTAATGTCGTTCAAATTACGCCCAATACCTACAAAGCGAGTCGAATAGTAAACGTCCCTTCGCTATACGCGGCGTTACGGAGTGGTAGTTAAGGAAGCTGTCAATTTTCATAATAGTATTTCTTTGTTCCTGTTCTATAAATATATTTCTAGTCATGTTTTAAAACTCATACAAACTGGACCCGAAATCTTCAAATCACTTGGCTTGTACTTAAAACCTAGTTTGATCCCTTAACAAAATGCTTTGCAACTGTGAAAGTTTTCAGACGCTATTGTCACCTTATTCGCAAATTTCGAAAGACTTCATTAAACTTAAGTTGCTAAAGGCGTAAAAGCAGGCATGTTTTCGTTTCAATTAACTTATTAAAAATTCTATAACAATTGCTCAATATTCCAGCATTATAATTATCAATTTTGGGGAATGATATTGTTTACCATCGCAATGGGGTGAAATCCGTTTTACGAGCACGGTTCATTTTACATGAACAATCGTCTATTTGTATCAACGTAACAAGGTAAAATAACTTTTTATCGCAATAAACTGCATCACGGCGATATGCTGCGAGCATGTTTTCGGATGTCGCCGTAGCAGCAGATGAACGCGGTGATTACGCACACCCCGCGATTTCCGCGATGACGCAGTTGCAAAGCCTTTTGGCGTGGCTGGTAGTGTATATAAGTTAATAAAAAAGTCACAAAAGAGTGTAGATCTCATGGTCTTCCTTAAATGTCCTAACTTGTACGAATTAAAAGTTTTACTGACGTCCACCTGCAAATCACTTTAAATCCCCAGTGAGTTCATGCTTTGTTTCACTAACCGGGCACAAGCGGTTACACGATCAATAACGAATGACGTTATTATGTTTGTTGTTTTGTAGCGTTGTGTCATTGAATGAAGTTGTTGTTTATTACCTCAACTAGATTGTAGCGCCTTTTAATCTGAATCTTAATGTTTGTTTTAAGTGACTAGTCCTGGTAGTTTCAGTTATTTTATTTAGAACGATTTATTATACTTATTGCTTGTTACAAACATTTCGCAAGTGATCACGTTGCAATCCATGTCATAACTTCTCAAAGGAACACTGGATCTAGCATTAGTCCGGTTGTCTCTTAACAAGTCCCAATTCCCAATGAATGTCTTTTATTTGTGATGAAATGATTTATATCCCTGATGAAAAGAGCTTGTTCTGCTTCCTGCATACAATGACGCAAGAGAACAAGGGAAACTGTCTGCAACTTAATACTGTGTTAAGCAATTTGCTGTTCGGAAGCTGTTATTAATAATACATACAGTGATAGATATTGATTACGTATTCTTATTCATATTGTTGCACGAAAATCAACTAAAGACATGTCCTATATGAGAGTACCAAAGTGTTTTGATTCGAAGTGTCGTAAACGGAATTTAATTTCACAAAATGAGTGATCGTTAGCGCTAGCATACTGCGGCCTAATTACGGTGTCTTTTTTCGCCATTCGCAAGCTTATAGCTCCCCCTATAGTGACGGTGATTGAGTTAAACATAACCGAACATGATTTTCACTTTAATAAGTATCTTAATTCATCTTGAGTGACAGTTTTCTCATATGAATATATTTTAAATAATATGTAAAGGACATTTCTTGAAAAACGAACCTTTGTGGTCGAATTGTTTTCATTATTCTAATTAAAAGTCGTCCAAACCATAAACTATACATCTTCCAAGAAACATAATGCACAACACATATTTGGGCTTATCATTCGCAGAATATATCTATTGTACAAAGTATTCAATAATGTATGTTACAAAACATATCTTGAAAATGGTCAGTAAAAACAGTACGGTGAATGCAGTTCAAACGATGCATCGTCCGCAAATACAACAATACGCTTAATGTCAATCAAACTTCACACCGCCTTCAAAGATTCGGCCACAGTAAAACAAGAGATAAAACTTAAGCCCAATTGTGAAATGTTAAAAACTCTGGAAAAACTGTACCCACGGCATTTAAGCAACGAGTATGAACAAAACAAATGCACAAACGCCAAATATATTCACATATATATGTAGCAACATCAAATTCAATTTTTTTTGTGAATAAACTCAAATTTAAATTAATTTATGAATTGATCATTTAAACAGTATATAGGATTCGTAACCGACATATTACGTAATTCCAGTGGTCGTTTTCCTCTACACTACTTACTGGTTCCCCACACAAACATCCATAGAAAACATCCACATTGCTGTATACTATTTCCATTCTGTCCTGAAAAACTAAGGGCGTGGCTGGGATATAATGATAAATGTAATCGCTGCCAAAAATATCTCGAACGGCGAACCACGCCGTATTGTCAATTTTGAAACGTAAATAATTATATTTATGTGACACATGCGTTTCTAGGTATCGAACATTTCAGTCTCAAAATGTTTCTCACATCAATTATTTAACATATCTGTACGTAAAGAATATCGAGAACATGGCAGTACGTAGGCCGCATATATCACTCAGTGCACTGAATTATATAATACGTCCACAAACTACAGTCTTTTTATCATACAGCATATGAATGTTTTAAGGCATCGTACATTTCATGCTGATTACAGCCTCCAATCCTTTGAATTGATACTTATGCAAAAACTGTTTGAAACTAGATGCAATCCATATTTGCTAGATAGTTGTTTGTTATATCATAGTTAAAGTTTATAAAATATATCTTTGTAATTGTTACTGATTTCATTACATTTCCTACAACATTCGAAAACAGCATTCTCATTCATCAGAGGTTTTATAATGATAAATATACGCATAGCATCATATTCTGGTGTACGAGAATTGAAAACAGTTGACGATTCCTAAAACAATTATCGAAATAAAATTATGCAAAAAGATTGCAAAACTTCGAAAATAATCCAAAGACACACCAAACAACCATCAAAAGTTGATAACCCCTGTTTTACGAGTATGCTCTGATGCTGACTTTGAGAAGAAATTTTAATACAGTGTTCGTGTAGAAGTTATCTTTAAGATTTCGCTCTGCTCATTATTTACTACTTCTTTGATAATGCCGCGACAATTACAAGATAAGCGTAGGAAAGATAATACAATGTAAGAAATAATACCCAGGCTATTCAAAATGTACCTGATGTTGCTTCTAGAGGTGACTATTTTTTAGAAAAAAGGGCACCTTCGAATGACCAACAGTTATCTATTTATAACTTGTTAAAGTCTTACAGTGTTACATTTATTATAATATAGAGTTAGACCTTAAAGGTTGAAATTACCCGCAGTGCAACTGTTGCATTCTGTTTCATTCTAGGAGCATTATCGCCTGTGATTGATCAGCTTTATTAATACTTTAAACATGATTGCTATGTATAAAATAGCTATGTAGCCAAACTACAACTTAGGACAAAGGATAACTCAGCATCTCATGTTCCACTTACACGTTGTACAAATTATAGTATTTGCTTAAAAACAATACTTCTTTGTAAAATGCATTTTCAGAAATGCGGCTATTTTGTTAAAACAAGTTTAGCTAAAGGGTTATCGGATGTGGGTTACTTCCTGAATTTTTCAGAAATTAAATCAATCAAGCAATCCATTCAACATATCTACTAAGAGCAAATATTATCCAGGCTCAGAATTTATTGTGAATGAAAACAATACATATTGTCAGAAAATGTTGTAATAGTCGGAAACGTCTGAAACTTTCAAAAACCAGTGCTATTTTGGATCTTTATGGTTTGGCATTTCGTTGTGTGGAACAACTTTTTACTTGTTTTCTTTTATATACTTTTAAAAAGCCAATTTGCATTTGTATGTACTGGTGCGCGCTTTCTGATTCTTCGCTCGGACAACTTTTTACATAGTTTTTGTAAGGTCAAACAAGGCAAAACTAGGCAATAACGGACCCCTTAAGGACAATGTAGTGTGGACATCTATTTTTTAAATAGGACACATATGGATTAGTGTATCTACTGTTAATATTTGTAAGTGGTAAAGCTTTTATTTAAAAAAATATGTACGTAAGAACGTAGTTATCTAACATAGCAGTATCTGTAAAAGTGGCTATGTCCGGTTTCTTGCGAAAAAATGAATTTTGTAAACGTATTGTGTCTTTTATTCACATATACATCAATTGAACTGAGCGGGTGAACAAAATACTTGATCAAATCGAGATTACCTGCGAAATTGTACAACACGCTTATGCTCTGTGCGGACGCAAACTATTTACTATGTATATTTTAACTGAGCTAAACTCTGACGCAATTGATGCGCTTTAGCCAGGATCGAACATATTCGAGAATGTACTCCCACAAACTATTTAACGAAGTTGCATTATAATTGGATAATATGTACAGTAACTTAAGATATTATTTGCGCAATGTATTGCTGATGTAGCCGGCTCCGCCGACGCCGCCAAAAATAGTTCCTACATATTCAACGATTTCAAAATGAATTTGTATATCCATTTTTGTCAAAGAAATAAAGTACCATATACATTAAAAATACTGTGTTGCAAAGTTCCACAGACGGAATGGGGCTAACATATTAGTATATGGAGAATAACAGAGTTTTTTCATAGTGGTGGATGAGAAAGTCTTAAAACTGCAGTTGAGTATAAAGAACAGTTTCCCATTTGCAAGATATCGCGCTGTGATATTAACATAGCATGCTCAATTTCAATGTTGTATATATATTGTTACAAATTTGTCCAAAACACGAGAGACAAAAAGTCCCCCTGCCTTCCGCGAATAACAATCGTACAGGATCCTCACAAAAATCAAACAACTTAAATCACAAGTGATAGCTACTCAAGGTTAACATGCCGGTTAAATAATTGCATTATCCAATATGATCGCCAGTCAGCCATCTTGAACGCAATAAATCACTTATTTGATGTAACACACATCAACTCATTTTGTTAAACCACTATGCCAAGTAAAAGCAAACAAATGCGATTATGGTCTGGAGATAAAGTGCAGTCAATGATCTCTTTGTGAAACTATTCAAGGGCCACAACTCTGTGAACAATAGCCCTAACACAACATTTCATTGGTAAAGCCATACTAGGCAAGGTGTATTTGCCTACCCTTTTTTTCACAATCTGTGTGATGGGAAATCTTAATATGACCGCCATTCAGTCATCTTGAATATAGATCAGGAACAACTAACAGTTACACTATCAATGGATGATCGTAACTGAATAAATTGCGAAAAAACAATGATGCAACGATGCAGATAGTAAGATTTATGCACTGCTTCTGATTATCTGAATTTGAAAGCTAATGAAAAACCTTTCATGAAGCTAGAAAGACATCCATGCGATCATTTTATGGCGATTACGTGCAGACAAGATTGTCCTTGTTCACTATTTGTAAAATATCAATGGAGCATAACTATGCAAAAAAATACACGGGCATAACTGGTGTACGTATGTATCACCGCTTTGAACTTCAGAATCACACAAGCAGTATTGCAGAATTGTTTTTTATCTAAATAATCTATAAAATGTGTCATAAACTACATTAAATTAACAAAATGTACTTAAGTGAGCGGATTTTCACTTTTCTGAAATAAGCACCAACTTCAAAAACCAAATTTCAGGTAAATATTATTAAACATATTGGTTTTTTATCTCAAAATACGAAATCAATCTGTGCATGAATGAAAACACTATTTTTGCATTTCTTTAACAAATGGTAGCAACAAATGAACTAAATATTACAGTATTACATGAACGCAATGTTATAATAAACCGCTACTCTCTGGTACATGGAATAGATGAACACACCAAATTATACTATTACTACAGGGTCACAGTTCGGCGTATTTAACAAAAGGAAAAGGTATGTCGATCCGAAAAAATGTATATTAAAGCTTATAAATAAAGTTTTCTGTTGTATATAAATGTTTCAACACTTTTCGTTTTACATTTTATGCCTGGCACTTCATATTCATATGACTAACATCCGATAATTATGGGATTAAACGTTTGTATCGCTAGTTTATTGACGTTTGGCTACTTGCCTTGTGCTTCTAAACAGGGTTATTAATGTTCCACTAAAAGGCTTGTCCTTTTAGTTTTTATTGTTATTTTGATAATTTGTTATACTTGAGGGTTAAACTATTGGAGTCGCATAATATTTAAATTGTTGTATTGTGTTTAAATGCATTTTGTGATGTGTTGAGTTCTTTGATATATGCAGATATCTTGTAAAAGTACAATTCTGTATGAAATCAAATATTATACTTTGAAGGTGTCAAGTCACTGGTTATTATTTACGGGCAAAATAGTATATGGTTTGTTTTTCGTTTAATAAACGATCAAGTGACTGTTTAATTGTGGTGTAGTAGGCAATGAAAATATTTGTACAGCCTGGTCTATATATCAGTAATATGGTACTTATTCATACCATGATCAGCGCAATGTTATAACTTATTGTTGTTACAAAAGCTCAAGAAGTTGTTTATGTGTCATAGATTGTACCCGTCCTGTTTCGCGTGAAACGTATGGCACGTAGACGCTCAGGTCGAAAACGCAAACATAGCAAACACCATTTCTATCACAGCAACATCCAGTCTACTCTTGGTCATATCAGAAGGAAACGCCAACGCCACCACAATCAGGTTATGAACCTTGCTTGCACTGCATTACTGAGTTCGTTGGTATACGATATCCATCCAAAGTTAACCGCAACCCGGAAACGTTTTTCCATAGTCAGCTTGGCATTTTGCATAGGTATATTTATACTGCACATCACTATGCAAATAAAGAAACAGGACTAGAGTATTTTATAAGTGATCTATATTGAACAATCTTAATTGAAAAACTCTCAATGATTTGTGACTGTATTGTACATAGTTTTTGTTATCTTCCCTCGATAGATAATGTAGTTTGTAAATGACTATTCAAATATGTAAATGAATTATTGGTTATATTTTGCCTTTTGTGACATATGGCATTGATTATCATCCGTCTGGTATCTGGGGGTAACAGTACTGGTGGTGGTGTATAAGCTTATTGATAATCGCACTCAGGCCTTGCAAATTCGGCGAAAGCTCCGATAAGATTGTTAGTCAATTTTAACTTTTTGTCGAGCATAGTGCAGAGACAGAAAGTATCAATGGTTAGAACTAAAATGGTACTTTAACCTGCACCAGTGTATAACACTGTCACACAAGACCCCCGTTTAACGTCCCTCCCGGAAGGCTATTGGTATTATTAAGTGCTGCGGCGGGTAGTTGAACCTGCCGCCACTGTATTGAGGAAAAGTGTGTTACCACTAGACCACGGATCCGCAACGATTATAGTACTAAACCTAAACACCTATTTATACTTCCACTCACCTAGAAGAGGCGATAACAAGTTTTGGAACAATGATAATATTTCTTATTGTTTGTAGGTATTTCTCAAGGTTTGTTGGTATTTCGTGTAGAATTGTGTTTGTGACAACATTTTTCTACAACTTTACATGAGCGTTTAATCGCTAATATTACAATACTCAAATGTTGTTGTAATAACCACAATGCCGTTGGACTTAATAAACCGGTGATTCATTCAGACCATGTATATTGTGTAATCTTTCGGTACGCATATTTAATCATTATGTACATGAAAATGTCCAAATGTAGGTTTCTGTGTGTTTGTGCTAGCGTGTCAAAGTACAAACTTATTTAAAAGAAAGAAATGTCAAGTAATAGTGACGAATAAATTCCAACTCAAATTCACTTCGATTCCTCAACATTAATATTGGAAATTGCAGGGAGACGGATATGTATCAAGTTACTCCTGACTTTAAATACCTGATCTTCCAATGATTTTTGTATCTTTATTGCTATATAATTTCTTCGATTAAACCTTGAATTATAGATAACCAATCAGGGCAGCATTATTCAATTGGGACACGTGGTCGTTGAAACGTAATTCGGGAAATTGTTAGACTGCTGAAGGAAGACAAGCTTGAAGGTTTTCCTTTAGTATTAGTGAATGTATATTAAAATTTCTAAATGTTTCTGTATTAGTTGTAGTAAATGGAACCGGTTTGGGCTTGGCGGGAATATATTTTTGTATTGTTTTTGTTAATTATTTGTATGTTGTCCTATGTCTTCATAACAGTTAAGTGATATTTTACGGTGCAGACGGATATGGAGATGAATTTAGATTAAATATATATTTACTTAGATTTGAACCTAGTTAAGTTTCAGAAACCTCTTGTCGAGTTCTGAGAGATCATTTAGTGATCATTCCGATCAGACGTTGGAATTCTACTTATAACAGGCTAGACGCTACTGTTGTGGCCGAGCGCACATGAAGTCACAAATTCGATCTATTTATCTTTCAATGTGAAAATTGTTGCTAATAAAAAGCTTTATTCCTAGTTTTGTCTTGTTTTTAATGCTGGTGTCAAAACATTTCTGATTAGTGAATAATTGTTTTACTCACGATAACCAACGTGAGTAATATATATCCTTGACGGTTAAATGAAGACATACGTTAGACATACAGGGGTTTAGGTAATATCATAATAGTGCAATGATAGCCCTTTACCACTCACTTGGGTATGGTCGATACATAGCAGTGTATAATTGTATAAGTCATTGTGATTATGTATTTCTTCCTGAAAACATGACAACAACCATAAATGCATAATAAGGAGCCATGCAATTGTTATGATTTAAATGAAATATTATGTAAAAATCTGAAAGAATGAAAAAATAGTTTTCAAGCCAAATATGATTTAGTAGCATGTAGCTGGAAAAAGCATATGTAAATAAAAGAAGCATATATTGGATAATAATAATTATAATAAAACTCAATAATTAAATTCTAATCATATAACTCAGTGAATTTATGTTGATACATGTCGGAAAATAGCTCATTTAGCATATATTTCTTGTAAATACCATACACCTGACTCAAAATAAAGAATCTTGTATGGCGCCCGGTATTGTATGCCACTGATCATCTAGCATTATTGCATGCTTTGGCAGAGATCCACATATATAATATCGACACAATAAACTGATAACGTAATATTGAATGCCATGGGTCTCGACTTATTACAGACGCGTGTGACAGTAACTAAATTTACATCACATAAAACATAATACGGTCCGACAGAAGACAAATTGGATCGATCATTGTGATTGGCAAGATGAATACATCGAGTAAAACAATGGGTCAAAGATACAGCTTCTATGGGGAACTGTTTTATGATTATACTGTCAAATAGAGAACGTCATTAATCATTTAAAATATTCAGATAGCGAACGCTTGACAAACAAGGGCTTCGATAGAGCTTTTCATTGAATTATCGCCGAGTAAAATGACTGAAGACACAGTATCTTAAAGCGATCAAATAAGTTACATAATAGTTATTCATGACCAAGTATGGTGAAATGTTTACGTTAGTAAGGTTATAAAATAATGAAAAGCTTGAGTGCCATTTATGGTCATCAAGTTGTCTTTATATAATACAGACTCATATCTAAATTAATAAAACTAGGAAACATTATTCCCCAAAACATAACGTTATAATAAGCGCTTTGGTTTTCAACATAAACGTCATTCAGTTTTAACCGCCAGTAAAATTACACTTTGCTAACCGTGGCAAGGCTTTACCAAACAATTCCTGATAGAGTTCACAGTTTTGTTTACATTATATATATTGTGTGTTGTTTGTGGATGTATCTGTGTTGTTGTTTTGTGTTTCTGGCAATTGTCCTGTGCTGTTGAACGGGGTATATATTAAACCTTTCAACAACTCGACTTGTGTCTGTTGATTGTCATATAAATATTGATAAACATGCGTAGTTTAATGTATTATATATGTTGTGTGTTGTTTGTGGATGTATGCATTGTTGTTCTGTGTTTCTGACTCCGGCGTCTGCCATTGAACGAAGTTTATGTTTAAGCTTTCGATTAATGGTCTTGCGTTTTGTTTTCATATAAAAGTTAATTGAGACTGCTTACTCATATTAGTGTCAACGCCCTCTTCCACCTTAATAAGTCTACTTTGTGATACACGTCAATGATCAAGAAAACATAAAGCCGGTAGTAAATGTCGTTTGCAAGTCCGTAGGCGATGATGCTACTTGGCTATCACAAGACCCGATGAGTTCTCCATATCTTTATAACAGCACGTATATAATTACATACGTCATTCCGATATTTCCATCTCTCTTTAATAAACAATATGTTTCAATATTTATTTTTCCACTTGTTATTGTACAAGAAAACGGGAAAATACGTATTTGACGAAAACGATACCCAAGTTATATAAATTTATGTAGTAAAATGCACTAAATTAATCTTAAGTATGGACAAATGTGTACCGTTATTTAGTGGATCATTTCCAAACATTGTGTAACTTGATTGGTTAGCTCCTGAAAGCAGTTCTTTAAAACTTAGGAAATCATGTTTTTCTGCTTTCAGGATGATTTGAATTCGTTTTCTAGGTTTGTCTGATTAATTATTATACAAACATTTACTATCAGTGTCGATGAACTACACATGAGCATTTAAGTGAAAGATATATTGGATTAATGAATATATCATATCAGAATCAAAGGTCCAGCTTACTGTCAACTGTTTCAGTAAACTTTCTTAAGTCTAATAAAACCAGGAATCAATTACAATTAATCAATTAAACAAGCTATGATTTATGTACTGTGTTGTCAACAAGCATTATGATATACTCTGAAAGACTAATTGGAGGACTAATTGGTTGCTTGACGTAGGCATTCCTGATAAGGTACTTACGTTTAAACACCGTACTATCTTTACACTCGAATGAGGCAAAAAGTAATATTTATAACACTTCTGTACGTCACTAAGGTCGAACACATAGAGAACAATACAATGACTTTAGTCATGATATGGAAACTTCGTACAATATATGACTTTTAAGTACATGGAATATTTATTAGGTTAAATAATTAACATCACACTAAACCAGTGCATCAAATATTTGAATGCATGCAAGGAAATGCATTGAGGACCGACTGTACCTACCATACACATGAGTTTACCTATTTAGTTTAATTTTATATTAACCCTGGATTGAATCACTATAATATTTACTCGCCATTACTGTATGTATTAACGGGATATTTATATTTCTTGTCATATTATTCCATAAAATGTTTCGATGTTGGTCAGTAGTTGATCTAGTTTTACGTTTTTACTTTATTTGTTTATATGACAACATTTAAATACCGTTGTATAAAAGTATAATTGCATTATTTTGGTGATTCGTTTTTAAACATATAAGTGAATCATGTATTGTCATACGATATACTTAAGCCATTCACAAGTTTGCGAGAAGACGTTTTTCTTGGCAGTATTAAATGCAAATGAAATGACTAAACACATCATAGTGTCTCTATTAGCAAGACTTGCATTGTCTGTTGATCGCATATTGAGAATTCTGATACTAACTGTATTAAGATAGTTCGAGCAGTTACACATATTACTATCCATACAAAATCACGGTATGCAATAAAAATGCGTAGCAAGATACTGGATCAACGTACGTACGATGTTTTTTGTTCCAAAGGCAGATTATTTCATAAACCAGTATTTAACACACCTTTTAATCATCGACATTTTTGGTATTTATTTGTAAAACGTTTTGAGAAGGGAGATGTTTGTAGTTTGTAATGCATGGTCAAACGTTGTATACAACATACAGGGTAATAAAACTTACTCAGAAAAAGCGCATGCCCTACATCATTACTACAGGATGACCTTAGATAAAGAAAATGATTTGTGCACAAGAACAAATCAAATGATCGAAGTTTGAAGGATGAACTGTCGTTTGTCATTTCTGTGTTTTCCGACTGTCACAATCATTGTCAAATCGATGCTTTGTCTATTCTTGAACAACCCTGAAAAGGTTACTGCAACCAATGTCTTGCCTCGCAAATTATCAATAAATAAATGTAAGAAACAGTTTATGTGCCGATTCAGTTTGAATAAATCGCTCCATCTTTACAACGTACCCTTGTTGAATAATAAACAGCATTTTGTCCTCAGAAAGTATTTTATCGTACTAAGATTATAACAATTTATCTATTTATTATAAAATTAACCTCCTTTATCATGTATTGCTACTTCTGTTGATAAATATGAGTGTTTTCTAGTAGTATTCATTCAAATTATGCCTCAAAACATAGGTTCATCACAAAATATTTATTATTATCGTTAAAACGTAAATAAGGATGTTGAACTCAATACTTGACCTAAACTGATTTGACCGATAAATGGATTAATATGCAATCATACTAGTTGGCTTAAATACAACAATCTATTAACCAACACGTGTTCCTTTAATTATCTAGAGGAAAGCTCTTCCTTACTCTTATACATGGAGTCAAATGAATACACTAATGTTTAGTTGTTGTTGCTTTTTAAACATGAACATACGTCCTAACATGACAGCATATAGCCGTGAAGTGCGCATGTTCACAGCATGTTACTATAAAGAATCATCGTTGTTTTCACAGTTTGATTCATAGTCAAAATCATGATTATATAAACTCGTCCTTACTTTTGGAGGAGTAAATTAATCTGCCTAACTATCTTGTCTTTTTGATGCTCCAAGAAACATAAACTATGAAACTGCTTAATCACAATCACACTTTCGGCTTTCATGGTGACCTAATTTGTAGGTTTGTCTCATGAGCTAAAAAGTCATTATCTCATGCTAGTCGTGATGAGTCGAACTGCAAATTTATGTTCAAAAACTAAACATGTCCGAAATGAATAACAGTAATTTACCACGACATTATCTGCTTTACAATATGGTCTGAATCAAGCGGGTTTTAGGTTTAGTTTCAGAATAGTATGCACCATCTGTACGTGTTGATAACAGGTTGACAAATTCATTCCATCCAAGAAAATGCGGGTTCTTTTAAATTTCGACTCGTTTTTGTTAATATTTACAAGTTATAGTCTGTAAAAAAACTTTTCAAGAAGTAGTACGAAACAAAACAGTCGGTTTCGGCGAAATTATACATGCGGGTGCATAAAGAGGTACCTATTGCATATAAAAAAGAGGTGCAGTAAATCCGACGAACAACTTATCAATTTGTTGTAGCCTAGAAATAGTTGATATATTAGTCTACAAGTATCTTTTAGGCTTGTGGTTCTATACGCTCATGTATAATGACCTCTGTAAGCCATCTAGCCATGGCAGAATATATCTTAAGCATCTAGGAGAATTTATGGACCTGTGGGAAATGTTGCTCGGAAATGAATTTATTCGTTAAGCATTCCTGTCATCAGCTGAAATCGATATTCATTTGAAACTAAAAGACGTCTACTCTTTCTTCATCGGTCGTAATGAGGCCATTTTTTGACGTAAGACTTGAATATATACTGAACATGTTAGATGTACTGTATAAATATTGAGTATATATCAGCGTAAATACATTGGAAAATACTATTAACGGCAATTACCTATTAATTAAGTAAAGCTATGAAGACATGATACCATTTACTATTTACAATTTCTCTGTAGCAATTTAAGGTATCGAAACAATACAAAATTGATTAACCGCTTTGTCTTAAAACACGACCAACAAGGGCAAAGATCCATATAGACCGTAGCATACACTTCGTTGCAAGCCACCGAAAACATTAAATAAATCAAATATTCATTACATTAAATGGTCAGCTTTAGTGCAAACATAATTGTACGGCATATATATGTACCCATTAGTTCCATTTCGAATCCTGAGCCTAAAAGCAAACACCTTTGTACACGGCTTCAAATCATGTTCGACCAAGCCACGCACCTGAATGACCTGATTACTCTTGATACACTACTGTTTAGTAAAGACATAGAAAATAAAACGGGCCACATTGACAATAATACAGCCTTTTAATATTCAAATTACCATTACCCTTTTTAAGTTTGGTCATATGCTTGTTGCTGAAGAGACGGCAGAGCATGCAATGGTGTGTGTCAAAGCTCTTTCATTGAGTAGACTTCTTCATTCTTTAACGTGCCCATTAAGGAGGGCCGATACATGAGCGGTATCACCCTGGGTTTAACAATTCTCGATTTCACTGAACGTGAAGCACTTAACACCAGCTGTAATGTACCTTTAGTAGTGCGGTTCATCGGTGTAAAATACATTGATACATATGATAAACTTCACAAATGGATGAAGCGCAGTACTGAATTATGTAACTGAGAATAATGGGAAGGAAACTAGCGTGGCCCCTCAAACTTTACACCAGGCATCATTATCACGAAAATACTTAAGTCAAATCTTAAAAACTCAATCTCAACTCATTTTACCATATCAAATGTATTAAAAACATAATATGTTTTACACATTTTTAAACCGCGTTTTAACATTGTACATGTTGAATGAAACCCTTGGTCTAGATTTCAATGAAAAAATATTATACAGCCAAAAATGTACTTAAGTACAATTCATTGCCTTTGAACAATTGCTCATGTTAATTGTGGCCATAATGAGCTGTGAAATAACTAATATTATACACAACTATTTACTACAAAACAAACATTAAAAATGCATTGAGCTTTTTGAAGGTCCGCCATGAAATCATCAAGCATGTCCGGGTGAATTTTTACTCACATATTCAAATATCAAGGATTCACGAATTTACAATTAAAAAGCTTATTAGCGTATATCAGATTGCAGAGTTATTTATAATTACTTATATATCGCCAATCTCGCCAGCACTAGTCACGCGGGAAAAGCTCGTTTGGGCATGTGTTATTGTGAGTTTGATTCTCAGACAAGAACATACAACTTATAGAAAGAATCAAAGTGCGCCGTGAACTAGTTTTAATCCAGTTTGATTAAAACAATAGTATGTAAGAATCATAAATAAATCAACAATTATGCTGTAGCAGAACATGTTTTGTTTATATTTTATCAAACACGACACACTGAGCTTTGATAAACTTTTAAAGAAATATTGAGTACTAAAGAGATTGAAGACACAATGTCGAAACCATAACGTCATTGGTATTTTATGGCCAATTATGGTCTAATATTTACTGTGGTGGTGGTGAAGTAGCGCCATTAGGAGCAGTTTTATATCTTATTATATATCATTGAAAGCTTGTTAGTAGTTTATTGCCTTCAAATTGTGTTATTTAATATATATAATACAGACTCGTATATATATCAATGCACCCGGTAGGAGAAATAATTGAAAAAGCAAAACGTAGTAATAAGCGTTTTTACTTGGTTGAAAATACTCACTGATAGAACTGTCAACGCCCACTACCAATACATGTTTTCGTTGTCCAAGAACAGATAGTATTAGAATATATTTAACTTGTATTCTCAATTAATATTAAAAGACTGAAGGGTTTGTTATTGTTGTGTTGTACCAGGACCCGATTACTTTTCTTGGACAAAGTCACCAAATCTTTATAAAAGCTCGGATTTCATTACAAACAATACCCAATGTATGTGAAAACTAATAGAAACAAGCTTAGTAGCCAAACGTTGAAACATAAACCCCGTTTAATGGCACAGGGTAAACGCCAAAGACATAAAACACAAAACCAAATAAATCACAAGAAGGAACATGGAACAACAACACAAAACTTCACAAACAGCACAGTGCTTATATACTATATAAACAACTATGTATGTTAATCAAGGATTGTTAGGTAACGCCTTGGAACGGTCAGTAAAATATTAATTTACTATGGATTTAAACCAGTAAAAGGTAAATCTTTTCGAAGTATATAATAATAAACTAAAAGGTAAACCCCAAGGACTTCAATGATTAGAGATTCCAACTCTATCTTCAGACGGAGGAATGCAATTCAAAATACCTACTTCAAAAACTATTCAAAGATACGATGCAGTCATTGTTTAAAACGATAAGCATCAAACACAGTCTGCCTTAGGTTAAACACTATGTGTGAAATCAGTATGTAAGTAAAATCATTAAATTTATTTAAAGTATGGACTGATTCCTCACGTCATTTACGAAATCATTACCATAAATATCGTTTGTTGAACGTTACATAAAATGCAAAAGTGTCTTAATAATATTATTCATTACAACGTAAATTCATGTTTTTGAAATTAACATAAATATTAAGTGTCAATAATAATCAAGTTGCCATAGAATAATTTATTAATTCATACGCGCTTAAAGGAGACCATATTGCAATTTGTTTCATAAAGCATTCTCTAAATAAACCAGAATAGTATTATGACCAAAAACGTGGCTTTAAAAATATATCTGAAAATGAATTAAGAAGCTGAGATAAATTAATTCCGTTGTCAACAAGCAATATGATAAAATATTACTCTTGAAGATCATTGGGATGACAAATTGAGAGCTTGACGCAGATATTTTAATTAGATATTTACTTTACATTCTTTACATACGTGAATATGGTTTCCTGCACCCCTTTATCCCACCGGGTCACTTACTAACTCTAAACGTATTTATCACGTCGACAACATTTTTACTTGTTTAAATGTTTTATTTCTTCTTCGAAATTGAAATATAGACGCCATTTTGGTACGATATACATTTGGTGACCCTATATGTAAACTATATATGACTTGATGTATGACTTTGTATTACATTAAAGACTTGTCTTGTTATGAATGAAAATCGACCAAAACCAGTATATCAGAGATTGGAACCAACTAATGAAATGCAGGGAGGACCAACTTGTCAAGTGACGGGCTCCAAATTTAATTTTAAATTGCATTCACTCTCTCGATTAAATCGCTTTAATTTACACGAACGTAACGCTACGGAAATCGCCCAGTGTTCCACTACAACTCAGAACACAGCAAAGTTCGTATTTTATTTATTTATTTTAATATATTTACAGAGTAGAGCATAATTTATAATTGGTCTGCTCCCCAAAACCACACTTCTCGTACAGAGAATCTGGTGAAACCAGGCCAAAACTGTCATAAACACAAATCTACATCGTATATATATATATATATACAGACATTATAACTAAACTAGGCTTATTAAAGCTTTTATAGCTATTTAAAGACATATTCCGTTTCAAAACAACAATTCTATATAGACATATTTACAATGATCTGTCAAACATCTTATACTCATTTATTGTTCTTATTAATTGTTTTGAATGGTCACATTCCATTAGACGCCCAGAAGTTGTGGACACTTATATGCCCACGCTGTACACTCTTTAATATTTTTATTACTCCTAAGTTCTGAATTAAAAACTGTGATAATGTGACCATTCAATTCTACCTTGATTATATGTATTGGTAAATCCATGCTGGTTTATTGAATGTAAAATAGAATAAAACTCCACTTTTAACATGACTCTGTTGCTTTACAAATTTATAATCAACAATGAGTCGCATGATGCGAACACTATGAGAAACTTATTGGTCCAGTATAGCGAGCACAATGGAGGTCAAGTTGATACATTTATTATGTTTATTTATCATAATGTAACATCCAAACTTTCTCACAAAGTTACATTCCAATTTGATATATATTTAAGAGGCAGCATATTACAATGATATTGATACCGTTTATTTGTTTTGAGAACACGTTCGTGGTGCCTTCGTTTGTGGTATTTTATTATCAAACGGTACATATCAATATAAACCATATGTTTAACCTTTTGGCTACTGAGCTTGCTTTTATAGTTTTGCATATACATATTTATTAACAAAAATGTTTTATGTAAGAGTAGTGTATATGTTATACGATGTATGAATGTCAGGCCTTGTCCTTGCGCTTCTTTATATTTAACATGCATGAACAATTACCACAGTAAGCCACCTAGCCATGGTAGGAAATATCGCATGCATCTAGAAGGATTTTATGGTCCTCTGGGAAATGTTGCTCGGTAATGACGAACTGCAAAGAATTTATGAGTAATCGCATTTGTATTATCAACTGAAATCGATATTCATTTGAATCTAAAAGACATCTACCCTGTCCTCATTGGTCGTATTGGGGCAATGTTTCCCCTTCATATAGGAAGATTAATTGAAATTTCTAGATGTACTGTATAAATGTTGAATATATTCCAGCGTCAAAACATCGTTTTTTTTCATTTCTAATGTATATAGTTACTAACAACTGCTGGCGTTATCAAAATAACTATTTTTGTATAAGTTAGTAAGTAAGTAAGTAAATTGTTTATTATAGTGACATGTGTATATAACATAATTACATTTTCAATACAAACATATAGTACATTTTACACCCGGCCCATCGGACCTATAAGTCACCTAAATATTAACGTTATGTAAAGCATATATTTAAAGTTATACATTTTTAAATTTGTATGTTACAGTGCAGATATAGGTAATCAAGTTTATACATATATAGCATCTATGAGTTATAAATATGGAGATTGTTCAAAGAGGTAATAATTTCATTCGATAAAGATTAAATGAAAAAACGAAAGCAAACGTGTACATGTGCAAATATATGGAGGCAAAATAAATAAACATAAACATGTATATTGAATAGAAACACAATGTCATTCATGCGTTAAGAATATAACGTATTTCTCCTTATGGTGTATGCCTTCACAATATATTTTGCTAACTGTCTGACATGTTTTTGCATGAGATATGTGATTTTGCCTGTATCAGAGAGGTTTACAAATTCATCGTTGGACAAAAGTGGTCCTAAACATGTAGTTCTTGCAGCATTGTACAATTGACATTTTAGGACAAAATGGCACTCGTTTTCCACTTCTTGGGAATCACAAAATTTACAGAGTCTGGAGTTGACTAAATAACGACCTGTTTCTATTCGTAGTTGCAATATACCAGTCCTAAATTGAGCAAGTAATGAACGTTCGTTCTTCTTAAGAGCCAAGCTCAAATACTTTTCACATTTAAATTCTTGTTTAAATTCACGGTATGTTCGTAGTTTTGGCATGGATCCTACATCTGTTGACCAAATGTTATTAATGTAATGATTTCGCACAAGCATATGCACAGTCGGGATTTCAACAGGTAGCTTAGCATTGAATTTATCCAATAATCCGATATGCATCATGATGTCCTTGATTTCGCTTGACCAGTTTGTAGTACATCTGTTATAGTCCGTTTCAAATACTTGCGCGCATAGCAGGTCTCGGTCCATTAGCACGAGTCTATTCCAGAGGCGTAGCATATTACTCCATCTGCGGTAGCGGGTGGGAATCCATCCGGTGTCCCCGGTTAGGGCGGGTATTGGAGCAAATCGATGAACACCAAGAGCGTAACGTAGGGCACGGTTTTGGACGTTATCCGATGATTGAAATTGCTTGTATCCCCACACCGAACTACAGTAATCCATGACGGGCACAACACATGCGTTATACAATTTTTCATAGGGTTTAAATCCAAGGTTGTTCAGTGTGTGTACTTTACTGATGACACTTCCAAGTGCTCTGCCGGCCCCTTTTGAGAGACCTTCACAAGTGAACGAGAAGTCGCCTTTATCTTGGAAAACGATACCGAGGTATTTGTATTTGTCCACGATTTCAAGGACATTCTCACCGATGTGGAAATTAAACTGTGTTCGTTGAGTACGTCCTTTCCGGAAGTGCATGTATTTTGATTTTGACGTATTAATCATCACACGCCAACGTTTACACCAGCTGTTGAGAACATCTAGCATTGACTGCAATTTTTCCTCACTGTCGGCCATAAGCAGTATGTCATCAGCGTACATGAGCATTGATACCTGATTTTCTCCAATAGCTACGCCACAGCCCAGGTCATTTCCTTGACGAGATCGTTGGCGAAGATGGCAAAAAGTGTCGACGACAACGTGCAGCCCTGTTTCACGCCTGTTACACAGTCAAACCAGTCGGTGTGAGAGATATTTATCCGGACACAAGATGAGGAACTGGCATAAATATTATTGACAGAGTTGTAGAACTTTCCATCTATTCTAGTCAGCAATAGTTTGTGCAATAGCATGTCTCGATCAATATAATCAAAACAACGTCGCAGGTCGATATATGCCGCAAAGACGTTTTTGTTGTTTCTAACAACACTATTTAAGGTGAATACATGATCTTAACACGATCTATTTGCCCGAAATCCGTTTTGTTCATCCGCAAGAAGATTTTCAATTTCAAGGTACTTCGAGAGCCGTTTATTCAAAAATGCAGTATACATTTTGCTTACGCACGACAAAAGGCTTATCCCTCTATAGTTCATTGGTATTCGTTTATCAGATTGAGGATCCTTAAGTATTGGGTAAATAATAGCCTTTCTCCATATTGAAGGGATAATGCTGGTGTCGAACACTAATTGAAATAATTGCTGTAGCACGGCAATAACTGGTGGATTTTTCAATACGTCATACGGTAAATTGTCTATTCCGCAGGCCGAACCAGATTTACATTTCTGTATTATAAATGCTATCTCTTCTAATGAAATGTTGTTATTCAATGATGCGTTCGTTTCATATAGGGGATCATTTATATTGTTCTCAAGTAACAGTTTATGTAACTTTGCACGGTTGTAATGTTCATTGTCGAAATTATCAAATTCCTGGCAATTGTACAAGTCTTTGAAGTCCTCTTTCCACCGGTCAAACACTCTGTTTTCATCACTCGTAACAGATCCGTCGGCTTCGTACACTTCAGTAGGGATGCGCGAGTCTCTCCGTGGTCCCAGCGCTTTGATTTTGCTCCAAATCTCTTTGGGGTTATTTGCCTCAAAGGTCTCGATTTCAATGGCTTTGTCCTTTCTATAAACACGTTCTGTTCTATGGAGAGTCTTGTCAAACTTATTCCTGGCTGTAACATATTCCGAGTGCAGACGTACTCTTAATGTCCTGTCATCCCTGCACTTAAGGAATCTATTTTCACGCTCTCTGAGCTCATTCCAAAGATCTTGCAATTCGTTGTTCCAGAATGGTTTTGTGTGTTTCAGTTTGTTGATGTTCTTTTTGAACTTGACAATTTCGGAATTTTATCATTTCAACCAAAATCACATCGCAAAGAGTTGTGTATAGACTGTCAATAGATTCTTGAGTCTCCCTTGAGTTTTCTATTTGCATGATAAGAGAAAGTAAAGCAGTTCTGACCCCCTCACTGTCCATGAAGTCAGACGGGATACGCCGAAGGTTAAATCGAGCTTCGCGTGGGGTCTCTATAGCAGTATTTGTACCAGATAAAGGTGCACTATAGCCCGTGTCAATATATACACTTAATGCGCAGTGATCAGGAACGCGTGAACGCTCATTCAATAATCCCTGTAATCCTTGTTGATCAATAATGTCATGGGGGTTTATAACTTTAAAGTTTTTACAGCGCTGATAAATATCGTGTGGGACACAAATAAAATCAACAACAGCTTTCCCTTTTCTCGAAATAGACGTAAAGTTATCTAGATCACGTTGAAAACGGCCGTTTAATACACAGAACTTGGAGTCACATAGGAACACAACGAAATCATGGCCGTGCTGGTTTACAGTTTTATCAATAACCTTTCTCTCCGATATGGAGTCGCATTCATTAAGTAAATCTGATAATGAGCCTATCCTGGCGTTAAAGTCAGAACATATAACCATCTGGTCACAGTTTGCATGCGCGTATATCTGCGTTAGAAGATGCGCATCTCGTCCTCGTGTGGATCCTTCCGGTGGCAAATAACACGAGAATACAATAAAATCGGACTGCGTAGCTTTATTTGTGAAGTTAACAGCTAGAATTCCGTCGTAGGCTCGGTCAACTACGCTAACATCATAGTCATTTATAATCCGCTGTTTTACCAAAAGTCCGACACCGCCAGACGCTTTGGGTGCATTTCTATGAATTTCGGTTCTATTGAAGCCAAACCATGAATATCCCTCAACCTCTATAACATTTCTGTCAGGTAAATGAGTTTCGCAAAGGGAGATAATATCAGCATCAAATGAGTTGACTAATGCAACACGAAGATTTTCATTGTCTTTTGTCCATCCGCAACCGTTAATATGTACAATATGGACGGACGTTCCAATGGGACGGGGTGCATCCTAGTTACCATCACGTGGGGCAGTGGGCTGCTGGTCGGGACGGGCGCGGATGCGTCCGTTGGCATCAACACGGTAGTTGGCGCCCTGTGGGATATCTGCAATATCCTGTTATTGAGGTTAAGCTATAAACACATGATAAACTATGTAAAATTCCTTTCCTGCAGTTTAAGGTTGAAGGTGCCAAAAAAATTTGAAAAACACTTTCGCCATAAACACGATAATCAAAGTCGTAATTTAGAAAAAATATAACATAAAATTGTCAACTGTAATGTTTTTATATACAACACATACATTTCGAAAATCGGCCAATAAGCAACCCCATCACCCTTGAAACCGGCTAAATATCATGTTTTGTTAAACTTCACCAGGTCGGTCTTAAACTGGTTTAAACCCCCAATAAATTAACATTTTACTGACCGTTCCAAGGCGGTACCTAACAATTCTTGATAAACATACCAATTATATATATATATAGTATTTATGGACTGTGCTGTTTGTAGAGTTTTGTGCTGTTCTATGTTTCTTGTTTGTGAATATGTGTTCTATGTCTTTGGCGTTTGCCCATTGCCACTAAACCGGGTTTATGTTTAAACTTTTTGCTACTGAGCATGTTTCTGTAGCTTTTTGCATATATATTAAATTACAATTTGCGGAATGAAAAAAACAACATTTAACTTTGTTGTTCGATTATCCAAAATATATAAAGTAAAATAGTTCAATTTTAGCCATTATCGATTACACTAAACATGCAGCACTTAACGCTGGCTGTTATGTTAAGGAACATGGAACATATATTTCGATAAACAGATTTAACAAAAGCATGAACTACAAAGTCAACTTTAAATATTTTTCATGATATGGAAGAAATTGACCTTAAATGCAAATCAACTCAAATCAACTCAATATGTATTTATTGTCGGGTACTTTAACAAGTGTTCAACTTATGGTAAGAATAACTTTCCACGTTAACACCGACAGCAACTCTAAAAGGCAAAATATCTTGAAATATATAAAAAAAAAATATGAAAGTTATGCTACAATACATGACGTATTATTGGCGTTAAATGTACATTTTCGTTACCGTTTTCAAATATCATTTTACACTCCTTTTGAGTTTCTTAATACTAATACATAGCCTTAAGATTGCATACAATTTCCTTTTAAGGCATCTCTTCAGAATACATAAAATCGACAGATGTTTATGATTCGTCAATAATATATAAGTGAAATCGATAAAAAAAAGTGACGTCAGGGACGCTACCGCTTTGCAAACAGTATTGTTTGTACTATTTTTATACATATTCACGTTTAATATTTAAGTCTTGCTGTACATTGGTGTATAAAAGCATTTGATCAGTGCACAAAATTGCCATTATCGAGCTGTGGAATAACTTATATTAAACTAAACTATTTACTGCAAGCCAAACATGCATTGAACTGATCGAAGATCCGCCATAAAGTCATTACGTCGTTTCGGGAAAGTTTATACTGACATGTTCAAATTTCGAAAATTTAAACGTTGCTTAGTGTATATCACATTGCATGACAAATCTATGCGTGAGATTATAACTTAGTTTTCTAGAAAATAAAAAAACGTATTTTGCGTTGTGTCCGTAAACCAATAAATCAAAAAGAAATTGTCGAAATGTATTGATATTTATTTTTCGAAAATAATTTGTAAAATTATCACGAGCAACATATAATTTCTGTTTTTAAAAAGCATTATTGATGCAATATTTCATCAAACATAACAGGAAACAACAAATAGAAATGAGACGATCTGATACATCAAGTATATTTGATATATCCAGTTAATTATAAATTCAAAACATTTTTAGGGACAGTTGTATCGTTACATTGTCCAACACAATACTTTGACTTACACTACTACCCGTCAACATCTTTACACAAATGGTAAGATTATAGTAAATCATTTGTTGACAAAGGTCAAATGCACAGATATATATGAAAAAGTTCTTCGATACGGAAATATCTTGATTTAAGCTACAAATTGTTTTATACCTATATATAACGATATCCGGTCTTGCACATAATAATTATATTTAAATAGAATCCCTTGACGATAACGCCCGTACTAAGTTTTCAGCAATGTAGGTCGGAAAGAGCAGTTTGTATGTGCAATGAAATGTGATTTGGCTGTTCGGCAGAAAATCAAACAGAGCAGAACTTGTATCAAAGAATAAATTGTCACGAGCCATGCCAGCTTGGAGCATTACTACTTTCTGTCTTGACATAAACATTTTAAAGCTAAAAGCGAAACTGAAGCGAATTTTAGGTCGCAAAAATATGTGACACATGCAATTACAAAGGGAAAAATAATACAAAAAACACAATGTTCAGGCTGCTACCAAAATGTGTCCAGCCAGCATGAAAAGCATGGGACACATACAAAGCACCGAACTTGTACCGATATTTACAAAGCGACACCTTGTTAGTGCGTAAACACTATTGTACTATTGTAGTAAGAACTCGTAATTATTTCCCTGATTTATTATGAGCTGATTACGTTTTCTATGCATGTTCACTTGATGTGCATAAGAAGAAAGAACTAATAATCACAGTTACATGTCCATGTTAACAAATAATTCATTGATTGTTCAAATACACCATATTGAGTCCAGTATATAATATTAAAATAAAACAGTCTAATCAATGCTTGAGAGCTTCTTCAAGAACTCATTAAACATATCATCTGTAATGGAATTATATAGCCAAATTCGTAGACGCTGGGGAACAAATGATTATATAAACTTATATTAAGCATACTGCATTTAAAAATGCCAGACATTTAGAGCTTAATTAGCTTTGTCTGCAGACACCCGTCTGGATCCCTTCTTCTTTTGCGTACCGTTTCAACTAGTAATCAAGCGTAATTATTCATTGAAATTGCTGTATTATGATTGTACACTCTGTTGTGTTTTTTCTTTGCTTGTCTTGTTTCATTTGATCATTGTTTCTTCGAAAGTTTATCATATTATTTTGTTGTTTTTTTATTGTTTTTTGTTGTTGTTTTTTTTTTGGGGGGGGGGCGTGTACCTGTAGTTTATTTTACGATATCAATCGAACTTATCCGAACACGCGTTCTCTTTATCCCGAGATATTTTTAATTATTTTTCTTAGATTCAGCTTTACACTTTTTATGTCCTCGTTTGGAATGGAAAACACTAATAATAAATATTTACACTGCAAAACAGAAACAATTATACGGGATATTTTCGAGCTGGTTTGCTTCATTAAATGTGTTCATTGTAATGATTTCTTATATAAGAACGATGTTACGAAACTTAATACATAATAGTTATTGACCGTTGTGTTAAAACAGGTAACATGCGCTCACTTTTAATTAGGTTCACAAGCCAAAAGAATAGTGCGTAGTGGTTGAAATGTTATTCTATAGGCTTACTTTGTAAAAAAGCAATGATAGCAACATATTTAATACATATATCACGTATGATTAATTACTAACACATGCGTGCGTGCATCAGTGCATGCGCGCGCGCTTGTGTGTGTGTCGAATACGAAGATAACTGCGCGTCGCAGAGAATGTCTTCAATTCAAACAACATATCTATACGACTTTCGAGTGAGCATCACAAAACACTACGGAGTTTTGAATTAAGAGCTCACCTAACAAGACGTAAACCTAACTTGATGTCCTTCCTCGTGAGTTGTAAATAAAAGTGCGCCAAGCTGAGATCATATTAATATATTTCTCGTAGCAATTTTGATATAAACGACACATTTGACTTAATGTGCATGATTTGTCTGATATAAGGTTTAGGGTTAGCACGCTAGGGGTAATTTCACATAAAGCCTGTGGTGCTTGCTTCTGGCCAAGTGAGACTAAGTGCAATTATGGTTGTAAGCTTCCGAGGCATTGGATATGTTTATGTTCTCAAAGAGTTTCAGGACCTCTGGGAAATGTTGCTCGGAAGTCACTTAATGCAATTCATTGGTACTTTTCGTTTTTATGATAGAAGCTTGAGTCGATATTCGTTTACATCTAAAATACTTATACACAGTGCTCGTATTAAGTCATTGAATCATGTCTTCAACTGAAGCGTTTATAACGCATTTTGAACTGAAATACAATTCATTAAAAGTTTAAACAACGATTGACACAATAAAGATTCAATTATGAGTTTAATGTCTTAATACAATAAAACCAACCAGTCAAAACAGTATCTTCGAACAGTTTTCCGAATTCAATATCTCGGAGGTCACATCATCATCATCATACTCATCATCATCAGCAGCAGCAGCAACAACACCAACACCACCACCACCACAACAACAACAACAACAACAGAAACTTTCAATTAATCATTCAATTTGTATTAAATTAGTCACTAGCAAGTACTCATTATTATGCCGTGTTTTATGAACAAAAGCGTCTACAATAATCCACAAGTGATTGTGGATTATTTTAGACGCTTTTTTTAAGAATACAACGTATAACAGTGATAAATTACACAAACACGCCTTTGTTATTGCCATTAAGTTTTTCGTTATTATGACCGTACATTTACGATAATGGCAGATCGTAAAAATGCTATGAAACGCACCTCTGCATTCGATATTTTGTCACATGTAGGGCAAATTCTTGTCTGGGCATGCACGCCGGAAGGCGATAGTACGATGATGAAAACACGACAGTACGACAATGAAAACGCGACAATACGATGATGAAAACGCGAAAGTACGATGATGAAAGTACTTTCGAGTATCGTGTTTCAGATCAACTCATTCACAGGCGATGGCCCTAACAGCATTCCGTAAACTACCGGTCGGTAGGGCCTTAGTTGATATATGTCTGCCATTAAAACCAGTTTTAGCTGTTTTAATCACAAACTACATAATATTTGATTAAACATATACTTAGCAACGGAAACAGATATGTAAACAAATCCCCGTAGAATACACAAAACATGTTGTTGTTTTTTTTATGAAATACACTTAAATGCAAATCTTTTCGTTAGAAACAGGGGTAACAGTGTCAAATTTAATACAAATAAATAATTTAAATATATTATTAAGTTTATCTTGGTATTCCATTTTTTTCAGTTGGTGGAGCAAAAATTCAAATATTTACCTCATTTAAAACATGCATGTGAATAGATGGTATGATTTTGACAACACATGTTGTATATTTATGATAGACAGCTGTAACTAGTATCTCCTCTCTTTTTTGTTTGAATTTCGTCAGTAGTTTTATCGAAACAAGCTTATTTCCATACTTTGATAAAACCCTAATAAGAAATACGAGGATTTTAACTCCCATAATGTCATTTACTGTATATTCGTCTGAGTGTCATATTGTTCAACGTATGGTATCGGTTTTAATTAAAATTCAATCAATGCAAATTCATAAGGCGTGCTAGCGCTTCTTGGAAAATTTGCAAAATCGCGACCGAGCGCTTACACTGCATGAACGCATAAAAAAACCCCCATCTTTATGCCTTTTATTTATTCAGTTTTGGTAGAAAAAGGATTTTAGTTGTTAAAACGTTCTAATTTATCAAGAGAACTATTGATATTTCTATACCTCCAGTTTTATCTATGCGTGACGCAGGTCTTTCTTGCAATATTCAGCCTGCAGAGGTCACGAAGGGTCGACCGGTTCTTGTAAAATGAACGAAAAATTTTATCGGGCAAAAGCAAGAGCAAATGTAAATATTGCAGTTTAATAACAACAAGTTCGAATTGATTAGCCATTATATTTCCGATAAATGTTCACAAAAATCGATTTCATTATACAGCGCATCCAACGTGATATTATTAAATGAATAAGATGGCGCAGCTCTCTTAATTCACGTCTGCACGAAATACAATCTTGGCTTTCATAAAACGCCTACAAATAAAGTCAATTATTGAAAACTAGATAAATGCAATTTTATCTAAACGGCAAACGCATTTGTTCTTTCTTTTAAAAAAATACCATGTAAAATATAAGTATAAAAAGCGAAATTACAAATTTAAATAACGAACATCAAAAACTCTGAAATAGATTGTCTTTTTCATTTTTCTCGTTTTCCAGTGTCACAATTAGCTCAAGGGAAAAAGTAAATCCTTGCTAATTACTAATTTACAATAAAAAAAGGTTTGTTTTAAAATGAAGCATTTATACCACGGCCATTGGCACTGTTCTCAAAGAACGTATCATCGTGAAAAGAGAAGTTGTAGTTCCCGATATTGGCTCGACAGGGCCTAGAATAGTTAAGTGAATGGAATACACTCAGATAGCTGTGCGGTGCGGTGGCATAGAGTCTCATGCCGACAGGAGTGGAAGGATTGGCATACTATCTTGTGAAATAAATGGAAAAGGAATTGTAACGCGCGACTGCATCGATGCCACTTAAAAGGAAATTACTGTATCAATAATTAAAGAATAAATTCTGGAAGTTCCTATGAACATCTAGACTTGATTATTTCAATACCGTATTTTATATAACTCGGGGCTAACAGTGCGCTGACTCAAGAACCTAGGATGGCAATTCTACACAGTATAAGGTTTTGCTGGTAGATTTATAGTGCCGTTTCATTGTGAACCCACCATTCCAGGATATTATTTTTGAGGAAAACTGAAGATTTTTTAGGAATAAATTTTGTAAATACTTGAACTGGAGCTTTATACTAATGAATAGACACTTAAAAGAAACTAGTGGTCTTCAGAACTTATGAATTGTCAACGGTAATCCGGTACAATGATATAATTACATTATTTCGTCTTGTTTAATCGTTTAATCACCAGAGGTAATATTTCGACCGGAAAATTTTAAACAGGATCGCAAAAAGTGAATGTTTTATAGCAGGGCAATTTTTTACTTCATGTCATGATATTCACAATTCACACTGTAAAAGTTTTACTTATCTGTTATATTTACTTCTTTAATTAAGCACGTGCTGTTGGCCAAGGAAAAACAAATATATGGATGAACTAATATCAAAAGGAGAAATTCAATGCGGAATATTAATTTCTCTGAAGAATCGGATATGACGGATATATATTTGTCTCACAACCAATCACTATTTGTTAACAATACCTACACTACTTTATCAGGGACCTTAAATGGTATCTACGGATTAAATAAATCAATCGAACAAGGGACTTTTGGTGAACATGAGATTTCATCAGGAAATATAGTGACAGGAGTAGTTTTATTCTTTATTGCTGCCCTTACAGTTACCGGAAATATAATGGTATTCGCTGCTGTTATATTCAACAAGAAATTACGGTCAGTTTCAAACTTATTCATTATGTCTCTTAGCATGGCGGATTTGTTGTTAGCGACTGTGGTGATGATTCCTGCAACACTTAACGAAATATTTGGACGCTGGATACTGGCAAGCGGATTCTGTGTTGTTTGGGCGGGCTTCGATGTCATGCTCTGTAGTGCGTCGGTGTTAAACGTGTGCCTGATAAGCCTTGATCGATACATTGCTGTGATGTCACCTCTACGTTACAAGGTCATCGTGACCAACCGACGTGCATTTGCTATGATAGCTGTTGCTTGGGCAATAGCGATTTGTGCGTCTTTCATTCCCTTGGGGACAGGTATTCACAATCCTGATTTACCAACTCTGACTGACCTAACCTTTCTTACGGAAACACCTCAATGTCTTTTCATTCCAAGTTTAACATTTGTGCTAATAGCATCAACTGTGACTTTATGGCTGCCGATAATTGTTGCATTCGGTTTATATTACCGGGTATCTAAGGAAGCGAAACGTCAAGCACGTTTCGTAGGAGTCCTTATTGCACCTAGCAACATGCTCCTAGGTGCAAAAGTAGCAAACAAACATATCAGAGAACCTTTCACCAGAAAAGCTACAATAACCCTCGGAATAATTGTGGGTGCATACGTTGTGACATGGGCTCCATTTTTGATTACAAATATATTAGAAGCCTTATGTACTTGCGTTCATGCCAAACTGTTTAGTGCTTTTGTGTGGCTAGGGTATTGTAACAGCCTCATAAACCCCATCATTTACCCT